>NC_041389.1:7783407-7839781 GCF_002162155.2 Triticum dicoccoides
ATAATAATTGACATGTTGTAAATATTTGCAGAAACTATGGAGCACTCCCGAGACGAAGAAGCAGAAGCGATATTGAGGGACATAATCTCAAATGGAAGGGATGAAGTTGCGTCATTTCTCCTCCACACCGTTGTTGGTCAGCTGGAAGAACGGGGTGAAGAAGAGGGCTATGTTCATGATGGATTCGGCCCATTAATGCCGGTACAAGAACAGGACTATGTTCATGATGGCTCCGGTGACACAATGGAGGAACAAGAAGGAGACCGTGCTGACTGCTCCGGTGACCGAACCGAGCCCGACCAGGTATATATATATTAGTTAAGCCCGTGCTGACTAGTTAATTGATGCTTCTATTGTTTTGGTATATGTACACATATTAATTACTCTCGTCTTTCTTCCTTATAATTTCTAGCCCTCCGGATCAAGCACAACTTCGGTAAGGAGACGAGGCCCGAAGAAAAAGTTGAGCTCGGATGAAAAGTTTGAGATCATAGAAATCGCGCCCGACGGCGAACCGATTGAACCCATCCGGACAAGGAAGGCATTTTCTTCTCAGTGCGGGGTTCTTGTTAGGGACAAGATCCCGATCAGCATCCAGCAATGGTATAAGCCTAAGGAGGAAGACGCTCCGGTGTCTTATGTCAATGATATGCAGAAAGAAGATCTTTGGACTCAACTGAAGGCAAATTTCACCCTACCGCCAGAGGAGGATCCGTAGAAGCCAGTTAAAGAGGAATTAATCAAGTCGTGTGCTCTTAAGAAGATGGCAACCCTAATGAGGAGGTGGAGGAAAGAGCTGAACCAGTTTGTCAAAGATAAAAAGACACCAGAATTCATCGGCAAATATGAGAAGATAAAAGATCACTGGACCGCATTTGTGGCCCACAAGACATCGGAAAAGAGTAGGAAGATGTCGGAGACAAACAAGAAAAATGTTGCGAAGAAGACGCTTCACCATCGCACGGGGTCAGGTGGCTACCTGCAAGCCCGGCCTAAGTGGTCCAAGGCTGAGAATGATATGCTTGAAAAAGGGATCGAACCAGAGACAATGAGATGGCCAGACCATTGCCGGACTTGGTTCTTCGGGTCTGGCGGAACCTTGGACCCTGTAACAAGTTTTGCCAGTGGACGGACGAGCAACTGGAATTACCAGTCAAGAACCTTCGACACTATATCGATGCAGCGCAGCGAGGGACGTTCCTTCCAAACAGGGAGAAGGACGAGCTCACAATGGCCCTTGGGAATCCTGAGCACCCCGGACGGACACGAGGCACGCCAGGCTCCATTCCGTGGAAGGCTGGTTTTCCGGACGCAGGGGGTTACAAAACCCACGAGAGGAGGAAGAAACTGGAGCAGGACCAACTGCAGGCGCTGCACGAAAGGGTAATGGGGCTAGAGGATCGAGAAGAGGAATGAGAAGCAGCAGATCGCAGCAAACGACCTGCCGAAGCTTCCCCCGAAGCTACCCAGCCATCTCAGCAGAGAAGCAGCGTGGCTTCCATCGAGCTGCTTCAGCCGGAGCATGTCTTGATGGCTCCTGCCAGCTATCCCGTGGATGGTATCACGGAGTCTCAAAATTGCCACATGATGGCGCGATGGATGACTTTCAAGGTCAAGGCGGCTGTTGGCCAAGTTTATCCTAGTGGACCCGACACAACTTATCACTGCCAGCCGATTCCAAAAGGATATGCTAAGGTGATGGTGGATGAAATAACAGTGGGATTTGAGGACCTCGTGCTTGACCACCCTACCGGTGAAGGGCAGACTAGGCTGGGTTCTGCTCTGAAGACTCCATGCCTATGGAAGAAGGAGCTCATCAACCTTTTGAACTGGACGCCTCCGCCTCCTCCTCCTGCTCTGGCGAGTCAGGGCACTCCGCCTCCTCCACCGCCTCCTCCTCCGGCGAGTGACGATCATGGCACGCGTGGCGGCACTCCGCCTCCTTCTCCGGCGCATGGCGGCACTCCGCCTCCTTCTCCGCCTGCGCCGGCGCTCCCGAGCAGCCAACAACATCCTCCTTCTCCGCCTCGCCAGCAAGGGCGGAAGAGACCCGCCGCCGCCCCGGCTGCTCCGGCGCGTCGTACTCCTTCTCCGCTGCCTCGTAAGCAAGCACGAAAGAAGACAGACGCCGCAGCCGCTCCGTCTGCTCCGGCGTCTAGCAGCACAACCAGAGGCGGGAGGCAATACAAATACGGTCCATCATCTCTCAAGCCTCTAGAGAAGTTACCGTACAAGAGGTCCGAGGAGGAAAACGATACGATTGTGCGGACCCACGTGAAGGAGTTCTTTGAAGGGGTGAAAGCAAAGAGACATCCACCTCCGGAGGAGAAGATAGATCCGGTGAAAGCAAAGCGCACTCTCGACGCCCTGAGGAAACCACCAAAGTCTTCGCCGAGAACCAACTATGAGCGCATTACTGAACAAACATATCTCCAAGCCCAGCGGTCGGGAACTACTGTCAGTGCTAAAAGGTCAAAAGAACGATCAAAGGGGAAAAAATGCCCAGCTCGGTGAACAAGCACAGCAATCGTGCCCCCCCTCAATGTGTCTAATGCTCTGGGGACGGTGGCCGGTTATGGCAATCTTGACGATTACCTGCCTGACGATGCACTTCCTTATTTCTTGGAGGTGGACGGACACAGATACGAATACGGGAAGCCTCTCGTCAAAGATGAAAAATCTCTGACAACAATGATGCGAAGATTCCATAATTGGTACATGGAAACCTGCAGAGAGTCTGAGGATAAGAATGCTTTGTATCTGCATATTAAAGAGGAGCACGATCTCGTTGCAAATGATCTGTTGACTGTTCCATTTGAGGAGTTCTTCGAGTTCTTCAATCAAAAGGCCCTCGATAAATTAATGGTCTTTTGCTACTGCTTGTAAGTACTATTTCTGTCATTAAGTCTCTATATATAGCTCGGCTCTTTTATTGCATGTATTTATAATTAATTATCCTCAATATATACATTATGCAGATTGAAGATCGTCGAGTGCAAAAAACAAGAAATTTATGATATTGGGTTCATTAACACAAATATCATAGATGTATTTCTGGTTGAAAAGAACGTCAAAGAGGCCGAGGACAACTTGCTACAATCGTTGATCAAAAATCAAAACAAAGATACCATACTCTTTCCTTACAACGGCCCGTGAGTGTTACTGTCGTGTGCATATTCAGTTTCCCTTATTACTCAAGCGAGCTTATAGTAATGTAATTGATGAGTTATGCATGGGTGCGCAGGTACCACTATATTCTTCTGGAGATTAAGCTTGAGTGTGGACTAGTAACCGTCTTAGACTCGAGATGGAAAGATCCCAAATCCTATGCGGACATCACTGAAATGCTCAGAAAGTAAGTTCAATCGATCATTATCGCACCATATCGGCAACTTTTTGTTCATTTCCTGATATCTCAAGTAATAATAATAATTTTCTTTGTCTTGCAGGGTTTGGAAACAGTTCACCGCAGAAGCTCCGGGACTGCCTAAGGAGCTGACATATAAATGGCCGAAAGTAAGTACTACTGGCTAGCTAGTTGCGCACATCTCCCGTTGATTCTATAACTATAATTTCATCAATGCCATTTATAATGCTTCATTATCAGTTTGATTGACCTCTATTTCTCGTAAAGTGCTTGTGGCAGGAGGAAGGGAATGATTTCCGTGGATACTACGTCTGCGAGTTCATCCACACTGCGACTTTGAAAAACAAGCGGGGCTACTCTCAAAGACAATATGAAGTGCGTAAGCAATAATATTCACAATTTCATTTTATTACACCATCATTTCTGTTGAGTTTCATTCATATATATGTATTAATTAACCCCCTTCTTCAAATTAGACGTGGCAGATGCGGAATGAACTCCTAGAATCAGATCGCATGAAAGCAATTCAAAAGGAATTGGCGGGATTCTTTCTTGACCACGTCATCAATAAAGCCGGAGAATACCATGTGGAAATTGATTTCAAATGCTAGGGGTTTGTAATTAAGAGATCTTATACATATTGTACATGTATGTAGCCAGTAGCATCGGATACATGATACGAAAACTTGTTGTTCGACCAATCTCTCGGAGAAGGAGAGGTCGATCGATCACTTCTGTCGGTATGCATGACGAACTTCTGTACTGAATGGTTCTGTCGATCACTTATGTATATATAGTACGTAGCGTCGACCAAGAACGGACATAAGAGAGGACACTTCTCTCTATTAATTAGCTAGCTAACACAATATATGAAACACCTAAATTAACCCCCCAAAACCCCCAACCTCCCCTCCTTTCAAAAAAAAAACAAAAACCCCAGCCAATGGAATGCTGATGCGTGGATGCCTTTTGGTCCCGGTTGGAGCCACCAACCGGGACCAAAGGCCACCTGACTGGGCTCGGCGCACAGGGCCACGTGGAGGCACATTGGTTCCGGTTCTGGTTTGAACCGGGACTAATGGGTGGAGGTATTAGTAACGGCCCATTAGTCCCGGTTCATGAACCGGGACTAAAGGCCCTTACGGACCGGGTCTATTAGGTGTTTTTCTACTAGTGTATTCTCGTGGTGCTTAGGCGAAGCCCTGCGCGGATCACATCACCATCACCGTTGCCACGCCATCGTGCTGACGGAACTCATCTACTTCCTCGACACCTTTGCTGAATCAAGAGGACGAGGAAAGTCATTGAGCTGAACGTGTGCAGAACTCAGAGGTGACGTACGTTCGGTATTTGATTGGTCGGAGCTAGAAGAAGTTCGACTACATCAACCGCCTTGTCAAACACTTCTGCTTTCGGTCTACGAGGGTACGTAGACACACTCACCCCTCTTGTTGCTATGCATCTTCTACATAGATCTTGCGTGAACATAGGATTTTTTTTGAAATTGCATGCTACGTTCCCCAACAGTAGTATTGAAGGAATGCTCCCTCGATTGGAACCAAGGTAATCAATCCGTAGAGTTCTACTACAAGCCAATGATCAGCTAAACACCAAGTATGTGTTCCCTTTTAAATTTTGTGACTTTAAACTGAGGTATGGAGATTGGAAAATGAATCCTTAGTGAACGAAATTAGCTAATTGTTGTACTTATCATTGAATAAATAATTTATGAAAGTGTCTTGTGTGCCAAAGAGGGGCGTGTTTTACTCGTTTTCACCACCTAGCTAGTTTTTAAGACTTGAGAAAAAAACTTGAAATCTTTATTTGTAGACTCTATGTGGTTAGGCAGCAGTATTAGGTGCAACCATTCAAATATTAGTATCATTTAATTAAAAATTAGAATATTATTGATGCTTGCGTGCAAGGATTGGACGTCTCACATAAAATGGAATGTCAGATTATGGAATGCCAGAAGGCACAATGATGCAACTAGTTGGTACTCGCTTCTTATTGGCCTTTGTGTAATACTACCTCCATTTCAAAATAATTGAAGTTCTAGGTCTGTCCAAAGTCAAACTTGTTTATGTTTGATCAAGTCTATAAAAAAATTAGCATATAGAACATCAAATTAGTCTCTCAAGATTTCTTATGAAATAGGTGTTGTACTATGTGTATTTGGTGTTGTAGATCTTAGCACATTTTTCTATAGACTTGATCAAAATTAAGCATGTTTGACTTAGGACAAACCTAGAACTTTAATTATTTTGGAACACATCTAAGCAACATGTGGTATGGTACAAACTGCATAGTGAACTCAGGGAATCTCACATGCCATCGATCAAAACAACACACAAACTATCGGTGGACATGTTCGAATGTGTCGGCAGACAGCGGGTAGGAGGGCGGCCATCCAACCCTAAGCACCAAATGTCTGCCCTTGGTCTGGTCGCCCTGGCATGCATATATAGACACATAGCAATTTATAGCACATGTAAATAAGTGCAAACATATGAAATCAACCAAAAAGTGTCGGATGTTCTTAAGTTTTTTACATGCGGATGATCCCAAATGTTGCGAGTCTGGCTGTCTATGCAAATAAACTCATTTTTTTGCTTTCGAGACCGGTTGTCCATGCCAAGTTATTCACTCTGCGATCGGATCCTCCGCAGTGGTTGTCTCCTCCAAATCGTCTGCCAAGATTTTCAATACCCTATCATGGTTGGCTTGCATGATCTTCGCCACATCAGGATCTAAGTATGATATCTTGATGGTCACATGTCGGTGTCCTCCAAAGCGGACGCGAGCTAAACCTTCTTCTCTTCAAGCTTGATCTTCTTCTCTTGGACCACGATGAACTTCTCAAACCTCTTTGCCTTCTTTTCCTCCTTCGTGTCATTGTGCTTGACAGATGTTTCCTCCTTCTTCTCCATGATGTCCTGAAACCTCTCCGTCATATTGGCCGCCGCCCCTTCTAACTTCTCCTTCTCCCACTTCCCCCTCGGTTGGCCTCCTTTTGTTGGCACCATCTTCACCTACATCGGGCATGGTGGGCATTCTTGGCGGAATTGGCATGGGGTGCGCATTCAACTTCAACTAACAATGAATGAAGAAGAAGGAGTGTTTCTTCTCTGTGTTCGCACATGAACACGTCACCGTGTACCCTCGACGCCGGGGGTGATGCACCACAGCTCACGTCGAAGGAGACCCGCCGGAAGCGCGGTACGCAAGACAATCCGGCAGGTGCTTTTGTAGACCCGAAACCCCGCTTGCCCGGGAGGGACCCCGCCAGGGCGCGCGGCGGCTATGGGCTGCCCTAGGTCGACCTGACCGCCCCTAGGGCCTCGAGGTTCGCCGCCCTGCAATGAAGAAGAACGAACGAAGAACGAGGAAGAAGAAGAATTAGGGTTAAGGAGAAAAGATAAAAGATAAAAGTGGTAGATGAATTGATCGATTGTGTGTTATTCAATCGGCCGTCACCCCTTAGGTATATAAGAGGCGGCTGGACTTCCCGTGCAAGGAAAAGGCTTGGATTCACGTCCAAAACCCTAGTCAAATTTGGATTGGTTTTGTCCGAACTTTCCAAAACTGTTCGGTCTAAACTGGCTGCATCTTGCGGGTCCTTTTTGTGGTGGTAAACAATCTCGGATGGAAACGAGCCCAAAAGCAATCTTGACCGTTTCGACGAGACGAACAACTTTTATGTTGAATGTTTTTTGATCAGAAGTCATCTTGAGAGTCAAATCGGTCGCGTAAAACAGGCTATCCTCGCGCTACCCATCAGACAGGGTGTCTGGTGGGGCGCGCCAGTTTTTTGCCTCCTGACAGGGCTGTATTCCGATGGCTCTAACTTTTGCATATGAACTCGGATTGGAACGCTTTTTATATCAAAATCAATCGTTTCGACGAGACGAAGACAATCCATGTAGATAATGTTTCCATTTGAGGTCGTCTTGAGGGCTTAATCAGCCAAACTGTACTCTGAATATAAGATCTTAGTACTTTGAGCATAGTTTCGGCCTTCGAGATGAAATCGGACTGCGATGACCCAAACTTCAAAGATGTTCAGATTGACAATACGGAAATCTTTCATGAAGATCACTTCTCCATTTGACGCAAACTTAAATAAGTTATTGACTGTGGCAAAATCTGGTGTCAACACATGCCCCCCTGTTTTTCGGCAAAGTTTGTGTGCCGAAAAATAACTTCCGCATAGCTTGTTCTAAGGACGATGTCAACTCTCCATCGGCCATTTTGCATGTTCTTAGGACGACAAGTATATATCGGCCATTGCTTGTTTGAACCTCTTGATGCAAACTTGGGTGAAAACTTCTCAGCTTCTATAACAATCCGGTGATAAGGTTCCATAGATCAAAACCATCCTCCGAACCATATTGTTAACCCTTTTGCTAGGATTTTGCAGATAATCAAGAATGAACTTCCTCCAATCCTTACTTCGCCTGCATAAAAATTTCATTAGTGGCCGAAGCGGTGGGCTTCGATTCAGCCTTACCTATGTTGACAAGACCTAGCATCGGCTATTGATAGAAATGCAATACACCATGGTTAACATAGTAGCCAGACGCTTGCTGTGCCAACTCTTTCGAATTGTCATGCCTAGATATATGAACAATTTCAAAGCAACCCAAGGTGAATCTTGCATCTAGACATACCAAAAGATAAACTATAAGTGATCCAACATTGACAACCCTTGGATATTTGTTGCACTACTAATAACGAATCACCGGAAGCCTCAATATGTATAGCACCTATAGCAAGGCAAAGCTCCAATCCGAATAACAATGAATATTCGGCTTTGATCATTGTGCAAAAATATCTTAAGCGGCATGAGGCTTCACAAACTAGCTCCATATGGAGATAAATAAACAACACCAACACTTTGGTCATTGCTACAAAATTACCGTCGAAAATAATCTCCATAGTACTAGAAAGACAAGGGCAATGTCAATGAACATGTACCTCGTTTTGGCCTCTAATTGAACTAAGGACGATGTTAGGATACTACATCAGCCATGCTTTGACATATTCTTAGGGCGATAGATAAATACCGGCCATCAACATAATGTCCATGTAGAATTCATTCACCAAATCATGTATAGCCGAAATAAACAAATGAAATAGCAATCAAATATTTCGGCCCTTTGGATTAGCAAGAAAAAATGTAGCTAATAAAATGTATAGAGATTTGGTAATACCCTCTCATGATGCAGAAAATTATGTCGCTTCCATGGATTAAAATAAATCCAGGGAGGGTAATTTATCATACCTGATGATGAATTCCATGGCAAAGGCATCAATGGTATGGTTGAAGAATATGGATGATGTGCTAACCGAAGATTTTGATGGGGTGATGCAAACCTTCAGCTTAACTGTTTTTGGCTTCCATCCTTCTCTTTCTTCACTTTTGTAACACTTGTTGCAATAGAAGGTTGCACATCGCTTTCATTTTGACTGCTCCTCTTTGGAACCCATGCCATGCTCTTCTTTTTCAGCTCTTGTGCACTAAGTTTTTGTAATTCCTTTTTTCGCCAATACGATAAGCCGAGTGGGCACCCCGGCTGTGATTTTGTTTGAAGCAATGACAACTCTTTTTGGGCCTTGTGCACCCGCAACTTCTTTTCCTCAGATTTGGAACTCTGATTTTTATCAATTGATTGTTTCACTTCTTTGCCTTTTGTAGCCAATGTCAACACTTTAATTGGCTCTTTGTTATTTGAGATCAAATCTGAAGTAGCACACTTACGACCATCTCTTTTCACGCGGTAAACTTGCTTTACCACCTCTTTTTTCTTCCTTGAGCTCTGGACCGATTCCTTATGATTGAAACGGTCTTTGATGCGTGATTGTTCAAATGTTAATCTTCTTGGAGCTGCATAGTATTTGTGAGATGGTCTAGAATAAGATGGAGAATGTGCCCTTGTACCATACATGTCCCATGATGAATATGTATCTATATGAGCATAGGGAGGCATCCACGACATGGGCATTGGCGGCCCAAAATAAGGATATGAATATGTTGCATTAAAATTCTCACTTTGCGCCTTGGGGGTGATCTTGGTTTCTTTGCATGATTTGGCCGATAAGCATTCTTCTCTTCACTCTTCTTTCGATATTTATCCAATAGTTCAGTGAAGGTGATTTTTGATCTCTTACACTTGCGCTTATTTCGGCCTTTGTTTTCTTACGGTTTGCTTTCATTGATCATTGGATTTGCTTGCTGCCCCCCAGTCCTTGGCGTCTCCATTGTAACTTCGATGGAATTTTTGCCCTCAAGATTATGTTCATTATGCTCTTTAACATCTTCTTTACTTGAAAGCTTGATCTCATCACCTGCAGTTTTTACCTTCTCTTTAAATGGATCGGCTTGAAGCAGCCGATGCAAAAACTTTCTGCCATCGGGACCAATCGGAATAGATTGGTCATCTCTTGGTGTCTCAACAAATTTCAATCGTCCTTTATCAATGGCCGATTGAACTATTGGACGAAACATGTGGCAGTCCTCAAAATTATGCTTGGACGAATCATGCAACTTACAATACATTCATCCTTGGACAGATGGCTTGACATGGTGATCAAGAATTCTAATGTAATTATTTTTCAACAACAAATCAAAGATTTGATCACACATGTTTGAATCGAAGGTATACCTTTTGTTTTCTACCCGATCTTGTTGTGAGAACGGTTTTGGAATTAAGCAAACGAATGGTTCAGATTTGACATCTTCCCATTCGGCTATGAATTCTCTTTCGCATACTTTTTCCGATATCCTTAAATAAGAAACTATACTAGCATCGGTTTTCCCAAAAGATTTTAACCTTGGCTTTAAATTTCTGAAATCAAAGTAGTTAGAACATACACGTCTCAATTAAGACCATGCGTAAGCCAAGTACGAAATAAGCAAAGCTACCCAACTAGATATGAACTTTAGACAAAGCAATGGGGAAAGCTTTGGTTGTAACAATAAGTCATTATCGGTCTTTATAAATGGCGCAATGGGTTGACCGATATGTTCCATAACAATTTTAGTGTTAACAAGTAAATTACCCTTCCTCATTGGTCTTTCAAAATTACTTATGAGAATATTTCTTATAGATGCATCAATAATGAAGTTGTGACCAAATCTAAAAATAGGTAAATTACTCGCTATGCATACCTCTTCAAATATGTTGGGAGAGCATGATGGTGGTGCCATTTGAAGAACATCTTGCTTCGTCTTTGGATGGCTCCCCAACACCTTGTCATCATCTTTTTCTTGAATCCCTGCATCATTGCTTTGGAGATTTTTGTCGGCCGAACTTTGTTCAGCTACTTGTTCTTGTCCTCGAAGCTTGTCAATTTCTACGGCATGGAACTCATGGGGCAGGAAGTAGGTTCCATTGACTTCAGAAAAATCAATCATAATAGCCCCTTTTCATGTTGTTCAAGGCAAAGAGCATTAATTCTCTTATTTTGGGCTAAACTCTTCAATGCAGCCACCACTACCTCATCTTCTACAATATTGGGCACAACCGCTCCTGTAAAATTTCCATTCATTCGGCTATAACCAGGAAGGTGTGAAGCTAAATTATGAGCATCTACAGTTGTGTATGGTGCTGAAGAATTACTAACATGAGGTGTAGCATATGACGGTTGAGAGTAACTGGCCGAATAACTAGTAGCATCATGGTCAATTCTCTCGTTCATCGGCATGGTTGGATTAGTATATTGCACATTACTTGCCGATGAATAAAAGGGTGAAACACTTTCTTGCATGACATTGGAAATTCTAACATGAGGTGTTTCAAATTTATTAACTGAACTCATCATGTTGTTCATCGGCATAACAATTTGTGGGGTTGCCGATGCATAAGAGTTGGGATACATATGTTGCACGTTGCTAAAAATTATATAAAGTTGAAGCATGAAGATTATTCTGAATCGGCTGTTGCACATAATTAGATGCATGATTGATAAAACTAAGGCTAGGCGATACATTATGATCATTAGGCAACCTAGCAACAACATATGAATTATTTGCATCTACAAAGGGGAATTGGATGTTCATATTACCTTTGTAGATTGCAAACGCTAGATGGCGATCTCTTTGTAGCAAGAACGGGCCGGAGACCGTTCAAAGCTTCGTCCCCAGCGAAGTCGCCAAAAAGTGTGTTGACACACGAACACGTCACCGTGTACCCTCGACGCCGGGGGTGATGCACCGCAGCTCACGTCGAAGGAGACCCGACCGACAGCGCGATACGCAGGACAGTCGGCGGGCGCTTTTGAAGACCCGAAACCCCACACGCCCGGGAGGGACCCCGTCAGGGCGCGCGACGGCTATGGGCTGCCCTAGGTCGATTCGCTCGCCCCTAGGGCCTCGAGGTTCGCCGCCCTGCAATGAAGAAGAACGAACGAAGAACGAGGAAGAAGAAGAATTAGGGTTAAGGAGAAAAGATAAAAGATAAAAGTGGTAGATGAATTGATCGATTGTGTGTTATTCAATCGGCCGTCACCCCTTAGTTATATAAGAGGCGTCTGGACTTCCCGTGCAAGGAAAAGGCTTGGATTCACGTCCAAAACCCTAGTCAAATTCGGATTGGTTTTGTCCGAACTTTCCAAAACTGTTCGGTCTAAACTGGCTGCATCTTGCGGGTCTTTTTTGTGGTGGTAAACGATCTCGGATGGAAACGAGCCCAAAAGCAATCTTGACCGTTTCGATGAGACGAACAACTTTTATGTTGAACGTTTTTTGATCAGAAGTCATCTTGAGAGTCAAATCGGTCGCGCAAAACAGGCTATCCTCGCGCTACCCATCAGACAGGGTGTCTGGTGGGGCGCGCCAGTTTTTTGCCTCCTGACAGGGCTGTATTCCGATGGCTCTAACTTTTGCATACGAACTCGGATTGAAACGCTTTTTATATCAAAATCAATCGTTTCGACGAGATGAAGACAATCCATGTAGATAATGTTTCCATTTGAGGTCGTCTTGGGGGCTTAATCAGCCAAACTGTACTCTGAATATAAGATCTTAGTACTTTGAGCATAGTTTCGGCCTTCGAGATGAAATCGGACTGCGATGACCCAAACTTCAAAGATGTTCAGATCGACAATACGGAACTCTTTCATGAAGATCACTTCTCCATTTGACGCCATCTTAAATAAGTTATTGACCGTGCCAAAATCTGGTGTCAACACTCTGCCTTCAAGAATAGCGTGTCTGCATGTCTAGCCTAAAAAAAAAAAGATTAACCAGTTGCATATCCGGCCAAATGATCAACAAAAATTGCATATCCGGCCAAATGACCAACACACATAAAAAAAACTTGTCGTCTCTTGGCACGCTGCTTGGCCACCAGATTTGCAATTGCCTGTAATACTCACAATACTTGTTGGTGAGCAACTTCGAGTTGAGCTCATGGATCACTCATGTGCGATGCGGATGATAGTACTTGCGCTCATGGAACCAAGCATGAACATTTGTCCAAAAGTAGTGCCCCATTGCTCTATGACATAAATCGGATCAATGCTTGGTGCCGACCACGAATCAAGAAATAATTCGTCCTCCTTCAAGTTGAAATTTTCTCCCCTTGTCTTCTTTGGGTTCACACTCAGCACTGACATGTCCTCCGGATCACCATCCAACTGGTCGTCGTCGAGCTGCTAGGTCTGCGTCGGGTAGGTGTCCGATATATGGATGTGTGTCTGCTAGGTGTCGGTCGTCTCCGACTGGGAGTCGTCCACTAGCACCTCTTCATGGCCATCGACGTCGCGGATCATGTCCATTGGTGCCTCCTCATCATCATGCCCAATTCAGACATTCTAACAAAAAGAAATCATGCACCGTCGGGCGTGGAAGCCGACATCCACGAATGAACAAGCACCCGTGACTAAGAGTTGGTGTACTCCATGTTGAGGCAACGTTGTACGACACATCATGGCCGACTATGATAGTGGGCATGCATTCTTGCTCCGGATTGAGCCGCTGGACAAGGAAGCAGTACGGTGCAACTGTTGTGGCCATTAAGCCGGCGCCAGTAATTTCATGACCGGCACCCACCGATTCACACGCTCCACCAGAGGAGGAACTGGGTCACCGGATGCCGCCAAAGTTTCCTCCCTCTTCCTCTATTTGTGAAGGCAGGCGGTGTGTGTTGTCGTGTTAATCTCATGGGCGGCCACCACCAACGGGTCCTTTGGCCCCAGTGGGAACATCTCTGTTAGCACCTCCTCCGGCTTCATCACGGCGGTGAGCGAAGAAATGTGCCAGAAATGGGGAGGATGGCGGTGACAGTCGGAGCGAAGCCAGTGGGGGAAAGGCGGGATTTCACGCGGAAACCATGTGAATCTGTACAAATGCGTAGGCTCCGCTTCAGCTTGGGGTCCAGGGTGTCGGGCGCCTACGTTGCGGCTGTCTGGACATTCGCAAAACCTCCACAACTTTGCTTCTGGTTTGTAGGAATTCAGATGTGTAGACCGGTCTGTGAACGTTTGATGCACGGCATTAGATTATATAAAGTGTCTGGACCATGCGGTCCAACAATTAACTGCGTTTTGGCTGACGGCGTTGGAGATGCCCTTACTTGTTTTCTAAAGTACAATATATAGTAAAAATAAATATTTATGTACGCATAAATACACACATACACATATGACTTTGACTTCTATGAATGTTTCCCGGGCACTAGGCAGATTAAACCCATTACTATTAGTGCACCACCAAATAAAGAAGAGTGAGAAATTAATTTATACTACCTCCATCCGGATTTATTAGTCATCCTCGTATTTTTGGGTTAAAGCTTCGTTCTATACTTAACTAGCAAAATATAATTATATGTAGAAAATATCATCGAGAAATATGAATCTAACAATATAAACTTTATGCCATATACGTTATATTCTGGTAATCAAATCTAAGGTCAAAGTTTAGCACAAAATAAGGAGGGGACTAATAAATCCGGATGGAGGCCCTATGAACTAAGACGCTATTTCATGCACCACAAAAAGAAGAGCAGACATAAATTTACACTTTGCTTAAGACAACCGGCCACTATGCAGTCAATCCCAGGTGTAAAACATCAACACAGTGCCCTAAAACTAACTCGTTAGATGTATCCAACTCAGCAATGGTAGATGTATCCAGCTGCACGACGGCCTTTACCATGTTTCTCTACACAGTGTACTTAATCCTCTGATCGAGTGTGGCTTCTTTCGCTACTTTTTCATCCTTTTCTTCTCTCTACAACTAGGTTGTAGGACACAATACAAAGACCACACATGGTCTTTAAATCAATTGAATGCAACATCACTTAGAAAAGGACACCGAAGAGAAAATGCAATGGTGAGCTTGTCTCTAAAATTTATCAACACCTAGAATAACGAGTTACAGCCCTCTGGGTCTATTAGGCCTCATCTTATTTTGGATCAAAGTTTGACCTATAAATTTAACTAATAAAATATAAACTATATATCATAAAAATTATACAGTGGAAAACCTCTTTTATATATAAATTGGAATATACTCCCTCCATCCCATAATATAAGAGCGTTTACACTACACTAGTGTCAAAAACGCTCTTAAATTACGGGACGGAGGGAGTAGTTTTTTAGAATACACTTAAAATGTATTTATTATATAGATGGTTAAAGTATGGCCTAAAATAAGAGGGGGCAATAATCCCGAGGGGGAGCAAGAGCCAATGCATTTGAGGCGTCCTCATAACCCTCATGCCATACATACTCCACTTCCTACACCTAGGGCGTGTTTGCTTGCCGCTCCAACCCAACCTGGTTCATTAAGGCCTGGCTTAGTAGAAACAACCTGTCGTGGAAATATCACGTCAGATGTCCTCATAGAAGGACTTAGTCGTGGAGCCATCGCGACTGCTTAGCTTAAAGGGGTTAAACCGGACAAAGGACACGAGAGTTTTTATACTAGTCCGGCCCCTTCGATGAAGGTAAAGGCCTACGTCTAGTTGTGATGGGATTATTGGGGTCTCGCTAACCAGGGAGCTAAACAAGCTATGCCCGGCTATCGAGTTGTTGTTTCTTGCCCCTGAACCGCCGCCGGGTCGTCCCCTTATATACACGGGTTGACGCCCGGCCGGTTTACAGAGTCCCGAGGACGACTCATACAAGTGTTCGGCTCGGTCTCTCCTTTCCTTATCTTACAATACAAGCTACATGACTATGGCGGTTTACCGCTAGGGGCCCTAATCCGCCTTTGGTCTCCTGGCCTCTAAGCTTCATAGTAAAGCGCCATCTTCTGGGTCTTCGTGGGCTTCAATATAGTTGAGTCTGAACCGGCCCCTCCTGGGCGGTTTACACTCAGTAGTTATATCCCCAACATTAGGTCCCAGATTGATTTGAACCTGTTCATGTCAATCTTCGATACTTTAGAAAAATCCTGTGAACATCTTCCTTCATTTCTTGTAAACCGCCATGATGTCTTCTTTTATAAACTTTGTTAAGCCGCAGTGACGTCATCCTCTGGACACAGCAATGGATCATCATCACGTCATCGCTGTAAAAAATGATTAAAAAGATTCCCTTCATTAAATGTCATCCCAAAAATCGAGGCGACAGCTGCGCCCCTTGCCGCTTTGGACTCCTCTATTCTCGCGCCTGTCACTTATCTCCTGCCTTATTATAAATAAGCCCGACGGGCCCTTTCATTTTTCTCCCCTTTCTTCTCATCTTCCTCCTTGCGACCCGAAGGACCTCAGCGTTGCCGACGCCGTCGACCTTCGAATCTGCACCAACCAAGGCCGCTGCATCACCCTGTTTGCACCAGAAACCCTGTCGTGTTCCTCCGCCGCTGAGTGGCCCTGGTAAGTTCATTTTCCTGTAACCCTAGATCTCCATTAGGGTTTCGAGTTCATCCATGTTCATCGCTGTTCCTCAGTTCTTCTACGCCCTTCTCTTTAGTCCTTTTACTGAGTTTATATATGCGTGTGATAGCTTTCATCTGTGGCTAGATTCATTTTGATAGTCCACCATACCGTGGCTTCTTGCTGCCCCAAACAGACTGCGTCTGGATCGTCTCTGTTCCTCTTAGCGCCATTGTAGGGCTCAGGAAAATTTTCTTTAGTTATCCACGGTAGATCCAAAATTATACTGCCATATTGTGAAACCTGTTTCTGTAACACTTAGTAGATTTTCAACTCTGGCCCTTCTGCCTAAGGGCGGTTTAATCTTTGATAGTCAATCCACCATACACCATTACCCCTCACTTAAACCGCCAACTTGATTTGAATAGCAATTTTCCGGTTTAACACTGAGTAGTATACTTAAACCGTCAATAGTAAACCGGCCTTTATTTTTCTTCCACAGTTTGCCTTCCAAAATGACCAAGCAATTCTCTGCTTGTAACTGGGTTCCGTCCCGGATCACGGAGACACAAATCAACGGATATGTCACCACTGGCGCTTTAGCCTCAAAAAGGATCCTTCATTGGCGAGTTCCGGGCTCTGAGTGCCCTCCTGAACTTCAAGATGGAGAGGTTATTGTATTTATGCAACACTTAGACCGGGGATTCAGCCCGCCCGGAACAAAATTCTTTTGGGATGTCCTTGCGAGCTTTCAACTCCATCCACAAGATATTGGACCAAATTCCGTGTCCAATATATGCAACTTTCAAGTATTCTGTGAAGCTTACCTTCAAGAAGAACCATCTGTGGAGCTGTTCCGGGATTTTTTTTCCATGTAAACCGCCGCACGGAGTTCTCTGATGGTCCCAACACGGAACTTGGTGGGATATAAATCCAGAAGAGAAAAGAAGCTGATTTTCCTCATGCAAAACAGCACAGCCATCCTAAAGATTGGAACCAAACTTGGTTTTATTGCCGGAATACTGCCCCTGATGGAGAAAATCCCTTACTGGGTTACCGCCCTCACTGGCTTAGCAACGTCCACCCGTTACCTCCACGCTTAACTGCTCAACAACGGAAAGTTTATGCACCTCAACTCGCCAAGCTCCGGGCACTCATGGCCAACGGTTTGACTGGAATTGATCTCGTCCGCTGCTGGGTTTCTTGGGGCATTCTGCCTTTAAGCCGCCGCTCTAGTTTGATGCATGAATACACCGGAGACGTTAAAGATCCTCAACGATATCATGAAATAGTAATGGCAGACCTTGAAGTTACTGAATCGGTGAAGAAGATGCTTGACGAACCGATCGCCGCCTGCAGCCAAACCGGGTTGCGACCTTTTTGCGCCACCAACAAACCACCAGCGGTAAAGTTTAACTTAATACTCACTGATTCGCATGTGCTTTTACAATGTTCTAATGCTCCTTTGTTTTAATTTTGCAGGCCAACAACTCCTTCTGGAAACGGACTAAACCGGCTAGGGCTCCTCATGCAAAGAGCAAGGTCACCAAGAAAGCGGGCAAGAAGAAAACCACCGAGTCTTCTGATCTGCCAGAAGATGTTGACGAATCAGATCCAGAGGTAGAACTTGATTCACTTGGTTCCTTTTTCATACACCTTATTGACAATGACTATTCCCAGGATGATGCGGCAGCCAGTCGTGTAGACCATGTTGAGGTAATCTCTCTTTCCTCTGATTCAGACCTTGTGCCGGTTCAAAGATTTTGCCGTCAGTTCGGAAAGTAAAATACTCTCACCCTCTTGCTTATCTGGATCCAAAATTTTGTTTGAAGACACAGCAAGCTGAAGAACGTCGCACAACCCGGCACAGTGTCCAGCAGATCACCTCTTCCGGTTTACCGGATACGCCAAACCGGAAACGTCGTCCAGAGGTTACTTAATCTCCCGAAAAACTTTATCCTTTGAAGGGTTTCTTCAGATACCCACTGAATCCATCTTATCCAAATTACCAAGCGTCTTCCAATTCGTCTGGCGGTTCATCAACCACTCAGTTGTCTCCTCTAAAAACCGTCCCTGGGTAAATATATTGTTCTTCATGTTTTTCCTTCATAGTTCGGTTTACCGTGCTAATCTTTGTTTTTGTTGTCACAGTGCCAAAGCTCGCCTGAGCAAGAAGGCTAAAACCAATACCCCCATTGGTGAAGTTGAACCGGAGAGGGCTGCCGAGGATACTGGTAGAAATACTGATGTTATGGATGATTCTATCCCACAAGGCGAGAACACTGAAGCTAATCCGCCGGAGGCTACCCGGCGACTCATATTGATCCGTCGAGCCCTCATGCTACCCCTCCAAGCTCGGCTGCCAATCCGCCGAGCCCGGCTGCTAATCCGCCAAGTCCAGCTAGGGGTACCAGCAATCCGCCAAGTCCACCAAGAAATGATGATGATGATGTTGTAATTACTGGCATGGCTCACACCAGTCCTGGTAATCTGGTTATCTTGGCCAAACATACCGCCAAGGAGGAATTCACTGCTATGAGCAAGGGGAAAGGGAAGACGGATTTATCCAACTTCGTCAACCTTAGCACTGAAGAACTTCATTCCGGTTATTTAAACCGCCTGTACACCAGCCATGACCTTGAAGCCGGTTTGGTGAACCTGATGAAGGAGCGTTATGAGGTATGAACACTTTATATCAAAGTCCCGGTATGAACACTTTATATCAAAGTCCCGGTATGAACACTTTGAAACTTATTATATTCCGTATATCAACTCCGCCGGTTTAACTTGAATTTCTTAAACCGCTGCAGGCAATCGCATTACTCATCTTGGGACAAACATGCAGATGAAGCTAAAACAGGCCTATACATTGATTGAGCAACTGTATACCGGTGCTCAGTGAGTCATCTCTGCAGCTTCATACAACAGACCGGCACCAACATTGATCAGGGATACATTAACAAGATTATCCATGACGCCGGCTCAGATAGAGGAGGTGAAGCGATCGGCTGCCAGGGCTGGTGCTTTACTGGCACTGACTCGGGCCAAAGCATGGATATCTGACTTGGACCCGGTTGACATTGCCGAGGGATTTCCAGATGAACAGGCAGACGGATCAGCATTTGACAATGAAACACTCAAAGCTTTGACAAAGGAGATGCGTCCGCTGTCAAGTCAACTTGCTGCAGAGGCTAACCTGATGGTTCATCGGTCTTTTTATGATGAGAGGAATCAGCGGGTTGATACAACTGTGACAGAAGCGCAAAACCTTATCCCGCCAATCCGTAAGCACACTTATGCCCCAGATGTTGACCCGCCCGATCTGATAAGTGAAGAAGCTGTCTTTCAGGCTCTAACCCGGATTGACTGGACCACCCTTGACTTCCAGCCTCTGGGTGGAGAGGAGGAGGTTGAACCAGCGCCTAAAGATCCTTCCACTTCACGTCGTCTTGGCAATGAGTCTTAATCCAGCATTCGTGTTTCTGTGACAAACTCTGTTGTGCAAGAACAATCAGCATTTTGGGCCTCAAATTGCCTTGTAATAGGCTAGTTAAAACTCTTTGATTTGTTGTGTTGATTGATACGTCTCCAACGTATCTATAATTTTTGATTGCTCCATGCTACTTTATCTACTGTTTTAGGCAATATTGGGCTTTATTACCCACTTTTATATTATTTTTGGGACTAACCTATTAACCGGAGGCCCAGCCCAGATTTGTTGTTTTATGCCTATTTTAGTGTTTCGAGGAAAAGGAATATCAGACGGAGTCAAAAAGGAACGAAATCAACTGGAGAAGTTAATTTTGAAAGGAAACCAACCCAAGGAACTTGGAGTGCACGCCAGGGGAGATACGGGCTGCCCACGAGGGTGGGGGGCGCCCCCCTGGGCGCGCCCCCCTGCCTCGTGGGGCCCCCATAGCTCCTCCAACATACCCCCTGCACCCATATATACCTACGTATCGTAAAACTTCCAGAACAGAAGATAGATCGAAAGTTCCACCGCCGTAAGCCTCTGTAGCCACCAAAAACCAATCGGGACCCTGTTCTAGCACCCTGCCGGAGGGGGATCCCATCACCGGAGGCCATCTTCATCATCCCGGCGCTATCCATGACGATGAGGGAGTAGTTCACCCTCGGGGTTGAGGGTATGTACTAGTAGCTATGTGTTTGATCTCTCTCTCTCATGTTCTCTCTCGTGTTCCTCTATGGCACGATCTTGATGTATCTCGAGCTTTGCTATTGTAGTTGGATCTTATGATGTTTCTCCCCCTCTACTCTCTTGTGATGAATTGAGTTTCCCCTTTGAAGTTATCTTATTGGATTGAGTCTTTTATGGGAACACTTGATGTATGTCTTGCCGTGATTATCTGTGGTGACAATGGGATATCATGTGCCACTTGATGTATGTTTTGGTGATCAACTTGCGGGTTTCGTGACATTGGGAACCTATGCATAGGGGTTGGCACACGTTCTTGACTCTCCGGTAATAGCTTTGGGGCACTCTTTTAAGTATTTTTATGTTGGTTGGATGAATCTGAGATTGTGTGATGCATATCGTATAATCATGCCCACGGATACTTGAGGTGACAATGGAGTACCTAGGTGACATTAGGGTTTTGGTTGATTTGTGTCTTAAGGTGTTATTCTAGTATGAACTCTATGATGGATTGAGCGGAAAGAATAGCTTTATGTTATTTTTACTACGAACTCTTGAATAGATAGAACAGAAAGGATAACTTTGAGGTGGCTTCGTACCCTACCATAATCTCTACGTTTGTTCTCCGCTATTAGTGGCTTTGGAGTGACTCCTTGTTGCATGTTGAGGGCTTGTTATATGATCTATCTATGTTATTATTGTTGAGAGAACTTTCACTAGTGAAAGTATGAACCCTAGGCCTTGTTTCCTATCATTGCAGTACCGTTTACGCTCAGTTTTATCGCTCACTACCTTGCTATTTTTAATATTTCAGATTACAAAAACCTATATCTACTATCTATTTTGCACTTGTATCTTCATCTCTTCGCCGAACTAGTGCACCTATACAATTTACCATTGTATTGGGTGTGTTGGGGACACAAGAGACTCTTTGTTATTTGGTTGCAGGGTTGTCTGAGAGAGACCATCTTCATCCTACGCCTCCTACGGATTGATAAACCTTAGTTCATCCACTTGAGGGAAATTTGCTACTATCCTACAAACCTGTGCACTTGCAGGCCCAACAACGTCTACAAGAAGAAGGTTGTGTAGTAGATAGCAAGCTCTTTTCTGGCGCCGTTGCCGGGGAGGCTAGGTAAGTGAAGGTATATCTTTAGATCTTGCAATCGAATCTTTTTGTTTCTTGTTTTAGCACTAGTCTAGTTTATAAAAGAAAATTACAAAAAAAATGGAATTAAGTTTGTCTCATACGCTTCACATTTTTAATATCTTTCATGAGTATGATGGAAAGGATAATTGTGCTCAAGTGCTAGAAGAAGAAATCTCTAAATTGTTTGGCACTAAATATTTGAATCATGAGCATGATTGCAATGTTGTTAGTACGAATTCTTTGAATATCCATGATACTAATGATGATTGCACTAGTTATGATGAAAATGTCTCCTATAAACATGTCAATTTTTGTGGAGTGCATTGGGTTTGTAAGTACACACCAAATAGGGAAGATAGATATTGCAAGAGGCATATGTACTTAGAAACCAAATTGTTGCAAGAAGAGCTATATGTGTGTGCTGAAAATTTAAACTTTCTTAGCCATACTTGTGAACTTTGCAATGAACGTGATCATTTTAGTACCCAATGCAAATTGTTTCATGATCATATCGTGTCCAAAAATTGTGATGACTTGATTTCCCTTGCACATCATAATGAACTTAGTTTGCTCTTGGGTTATGAAGAAATTAAACGTATAACTAAGATTATTCCAGAATTTTCCCTTGATAGAATTCTTGGTTTTGATCTAGAGAAAATTTATATGTATTGTGTGGAGAATTGCATTGAAAATCCTTATATTGCCAATTACCTAAAGAAAAGAAAGCAAATGGAAGATGATGATAATACTAATGAAAGGGGAGAGGCTTCCCAATCTCCTCCTATTATTTCTTATGATGAATCAGGTAACGAGGAGGAGATTTCTATTCAACCAATCTCATCAATAAGGAGCTCAAAAAGGAAGGTTGAACCTACACATAATGTGAAGAAGAAAAAGAAAAGAAGGAGCAAAAAAGGTAAAAAGGTATCCCTCCCAAATGATGTTGCTCCTACTACTACTTGTGATGATAATAATTGCTTTACTATTGGGGCGATCCATATTTTTAATGATGAGAGTGATTATGCTTATGATATGAAAGGGGCCAAGCTTGGGGAAGCTATGTTTGATGAGTATGAAATATTTGAGAATATATTTTCTGAAATTAATGTTTGTCCCAAGCTTGGGGATGCTATGTTTCTTGAAGATGATGTTTTTAGCATCCCAAGTTTTGATATGCAAAGTTGTTATGATGATAGCATGCCTCTTTATGATGATTATATTGATGAAAGTGGGTTTGGAAGAGTGTCAACTTTAGGAAGTAGTGATCCCACTATTTTGGAGTATGTTGAATCTTATTATGATGAATATGAAAGTGGATTTGGAAGAGTGTCAACTTTATTTAGTGATTCCACTATCTTGGGAGAGGTTTCAATCGATTATGATGAGAACAAAGTTGCTACTTATGATGATTAATGTGATGAAACTTATGCTATAAAAAGTAGTGAGGATTATATTTACAAATCTTGTCATGATTATGATTACCCTTTTTCTGAACATTACTCTTTTAATGTGGAAACAATTTTTAGTGTTCAAGTCTCTTATGATACTCCCACTATTCGGAATGAGAAGAATTTTGCTTATGTGGAGAGTAGTAAATTTTCTATGCTTGTAGATCATGAAAAGAATGCTTTAGGTGCTGGTTATATTGTTGAATTCATTCATGATGCTACTGAAAATTATTATGAGGGAGGAACATATGCTTGTAGGAATTGCAATAATGTCAAGTTTCCTCTCTATGTGCTTAAAATATTGAAGTTATGCTTGTTGTGCCATCCTATGCTAGTTGATTATTGTTCCCATAAGTTGTTTGCTCACAAAATCCCTATGCATAGTAAGTGGGTTAGGCTTAAAATGTGCTAGTCATATGCTTCATGATGCTCCTGTTATGTTTCAATTCTTATCTTTTATGTGAGCATCATTGTCATCATCATGCCTAGCTAGAAAGGCATTAAAGAAAAGCGCTTGTTGGGAGACAACCCAATATTTATCCTTACTGTTTTTGTGTGTGCACATAATTATTCTACTGTAGTAATCATGTTTTATAGCTTTTGTTTCAATAAAGTGCCAAGTAGAGCCTTTGGGAAGACTTGGGTGAAGTCTTTATGAGCTTGCTGTAAAAAACAGAAACTTTAGCGCTTACGAGATTAGCTGCCATTTTTTACTGGAGAGTGATTTTAGGTTGATTCTTTTCGAAGATGATTAATAGACAAATTCCTCAGGTCCAGAAATTTATTTCATAATTTTTGGGATTCCATAAGTATACGACTTATACAGATTACTACAGACTGTTCTGTTTTTGATAGATTCTGTTTTCTATGTGTTGTTTGCTTATTTTGATGCATCTATGGCTAGTATTAAGTGGTATGAACCATAGAGAAGTTAGAATACAGTAGATATTACACCAATATGAATTTAGAATGAGTTCATTACAGTACCTAAGTGGTGGTTTTATTTTCTTATACTAACGGAGCTTACGAGTTTTGTTTTGAGTTTTGTGTGGTTGAAGTTTTCAAGTTTTGGGTAAAGATTCGATGGATTATGGAATAAGGAGTGGAAAGAGCCTATGATTGGGTATGACCAAGGCACCCCAAGGTAATAGTCAAGGACAACCAAGAGCCTAAGCTTGGGGATGCCCCGGAAGGCATCCCCTCTTTCGTCTTCGTTCATCGGTAACTTTACTTGGAGCTATATTTTTATTCACCACATGATATGTGTTTTGCTTGGAGTGTCATTTTATTTTTCTAGTTTTTTCTTTCTGTTAGTTATAATAATGTTTTGCATCTTTATTTTTAATAAAAATGTCAAGGATAGCCTTTGCCATGCTTATTTTGCTAGTATACACGTTGCTGTTTGAAAACAGAAAGTTTAGCGCTGTTGCAAAAATTCCCTAGAAAAGTCAGAGAATGGTATTACGTTTAATCTTTTTGAATATTAAGACCTGACAAATTTATTATAGTGGTAATTTTATTTCATAATTTTTGGAGTCAGGGAAGTATTGATACTCTTGCATTCTTTACAGACTGTACTGTTTTGACAGATTGCTGTTATGGTTGCATTGTTTGCATATGTTTGCTTGTTTAATGATTCTATTTGAGGATAGGAGTATTAAATATGCAGAGGCATTTAGTATTAAATGTTGAATAATAATGTTAGTGATTTGTGACAGTAGGAAATGATAAGGTTTTGCATTGGTTTATACTAACCTATCTCACGAGTTCTTGTTGAGTTTGTTGTGAATGAAGCTTTTGATAAAAAGAAGAGAAACCATGATATGAGAGGAATTAAGGAGACACAAAAGATCAAGCTTGGGATGCCCAAGGCACCCCAAGATAATATTTCAAGAAGTCTCAAGCATCTAAGCTTGGGGATGCCCCGGTAGGCATCCCACCTTTCTTCTTCAACAACTATCGGTTAGTATCGGTTGAGCCTAAGTTTTTGCCTCTTCACATGAGTTGTGCTATCCTTGCGTTGTAGTTTTCTTTAGCTTTGCTTGCTGTTTGAATAAGTATCAAGATCTGAAATTCTTTAATGAGAGAGAGCCATACACAAATTGGAATTTGCTAGAATACTCTATGTGCTTCACTTATATCTTTTGAGCGTGATAATTTTTGCTCTAGTGCTTCACTTAGATCTTTTAGAGCACGGTGATAGATTTGTTTTAAAGAAACTATTGAACTCTCATGCTTCACTTAGATTATTTTGAGAGTCGTTAATAGCATGGTAATTTGCTTAATGTTAATATACTTGGTATTCAAGTTATGTGAAACTTTCTTATGAGTGTGTGGAATACTAAGATAAGTTTGATGCTAGATAATTGTTTTGAGATATGGAGGTGATAATATCAAAGCAATGCTAGTTGGGGTGATTATGAATTTAAAGAATGCTTGTGTTGAAGTTTGTGATTTCCGTAGCATGCACGTGTGGTGACCCGCTTTGTGATGAAGTCAGAGCACAATTTTATTTATTGATTGTCTTCCTTATGAGTGGCAGTCGGGGACGAGCGATGGTCTTTTCCTACCAATCTATCCCACTAGGAGTATGCATTTAGTGCTTTGGTTTTTGATTACTTCTAAATTTTTGCAACAAGTGCATGAGTTCTTTTGATTAATGTTGAGTCCATGGATTATACGCACTCTCACCCTTCCACCATTGCTAGCCTGTCTAATACCGCACACTTTTCGCCGGTATCATACACCACCCTTATACCTTCCTCAAAACAGCCACCATACCTACCTATCATGGCATTTCCATAGCCATTCCAAGATATATTGCCATGCAACTTTCCACCGTTCCGTTCATATGACACACATTACTTTTGTCATATTGCTTTTTGCATGAACATGTAGTTGACATTGTATTTGTGGCAAAGCCACCGTTCATAATTCTTTCATACATGTCACTCTTGATTCATTGCATATCCCGGTACACCGCCGGAGGCATTCATATAGAGTCATATTTTGTTTTAAGTATCGAGTTGTAATTGTTGAGTTGTAAGAAAAATAAAAGTGTGATGATCATCATTATTAGAGCATTGTCCCAGTGAGGAAAGGATGATGGAGACTATGATTCCCCCCATAAGGCGGGATGAGACTCCGGACTTTATGAAAAAAATAAAAGAGGCCAAAGAATCCCAAATAAAAAAAAGAGGCCAAAGAGCCCACCAAAATGAAAAAAAAGAGAGAAAAAGAGAGAAGGGACAATGCTACTATACTTTTACCACACTTGTGCTTCAAAGTAGCACCATGATCTTCCTGATAGAGAGTCTCATATGTTGTCACTTTCATATACTAGTGGGAATTTTTCATTATAGAACTTGGCTTGTATATTCCAATGATGGGCTTCCTCAAAAGTGCCCTAGGTCTTCGTGAGCAAGCAAGTTGGATGCACACCCACTTAGTTTCTTTAGTTGAGCTTTCATATACTTATAGCTCTAGTGCATCCGTTGCATGGCAATCCCTACTCACTCACATCAATATCTATTGATAGGCATCTCCATAGCCCATTGATACGCCTAGTTGATGTGAGACTATCTTCTCCCTTTTTGTCTTCTCCACAACCACCATTCTATTCCACCTATAGTGCTATGTCCATGGCTCACGCTCATGTATTGCGTGAAAGTTGAAAAGGTTTGAGATTATTAAAGTATGAAACAATTGCTTGGCTCGTCATCGGGGTTGTGCATGATTAAATACTTTGTGTGATGAAGATAGAGCATAGCGAGACTATATGATTTTGTAGGGATAACTTTCTTTATCCATGCTATTTTGAGAAGACATGATTGCTTTGATTAGTACGTTTGAAGTATTATTACTTTTATGTCAATATGAACTTTTTTCTTGAATCTTTCGGATCTGAATATTTATATCACAAGTAAGAAGATTTACGTTGAAATTATGCCAAAGTATCACTCCACATCAAAAATTCTTTTTTATCATTTACCTACTCGAGGACGAGCAGGAATTAATCTTGGGGAAGCTTGATACGTCTCCAACGTATCTATAATTTTTGATTGCTCCATGCTACTTTATCTACTATTTTAGGCAATATTGGGCTTTATTACCCACTTTTATATTATTTTTGGGACTAACCTATTAACCGGAGGCCCAGCCCAGATTTGTTGTTTTATGCCTATTTTAGTGTTTCGAGGAAAAGGAATATCAGACGGAGTCAAAAAGGAACGAAATCAACTGGAGAAGTTAATTTTGAAAGGAAACCAACCCAAGGAACTTGGAGTGCACGCCAGGGGAGATACGGGCTGCCCACGAGGGTGGGGGGCGCCCCCCTGGGCGCGCCCCCCTGCCTCGTGGGGCCCCCATAGCTCCTCCAACATACCCCCTGCACCCATATATACCTACGTATCGTAAAACTTCCAGAACAGAAGATAGATCGAAAGTTCCACCGCCGTAAGCCTCTGTAGCCACCAAAAACCAATCGGGACCCTGTTCTAGCACCCTGCCGGAGGGGGATCCCATCACCGGAGGCCATCTTCATCATCCCGGCGCTATCCATGACGATGAGGGAGTAGTTCACCCTCGGGGTTGAGGGTATGTACTAGTAGCTATGTGTTTGATCTCTCTCTCTCATGTTCTCTCTCGTGTTCCTCTATGGCACGATCTTGATGTATCTCGAGCTTTGCTATTGTAGTTGGATCTTATGATGTTTCTCCCCCTCTACTCTCTTGTGATGAATTGAGTTTCCCCTTTGAAGTTATCTTATTGGATTGAGTCTTTTATGAGAACACTTGATGTATGTCTTGCCGTGATTATCTGTGGTGACAATGGGATATCATGTGCCACTTGATGTATGTTTTGGTGATCAACTTGCGGGTTTCGTGACATTGGGAACCTATACATAGGGGTTGGCACACGTTCTTGACTCTCCGGTAATAGCTTTGGGGCACTCTTTGAAGTACTTTTATGTTGGTTGGATGAATCTGAGATTGTGTGACGCATATCGTATAATCATGCCCACGGATAGGTGACAATGGAGTATCTAGGTGACATTAGGGTTTTGGTTGATTTGTGTCTTAAGGTGTTATTCTAGTATGAACTCTATGATGGATTGAGCGGAAAGAATAGCTTTATGTTATTTTACTACGAACTCTTGAATAGATAGAACAGAAAGGATAACTTTGAGGTGGCTTCGTACCCTACCATAATCTCTACGTTGTTCTCCGCTATTAGTGGCTTTGGAGTGACTCTTTGTTGCATGTTGAGGGCTTGTTATATGATCTATCTATGTTATTATTGTTGAGAGAACTTTCACTAGTGAAAGTATGAACCCTAGGCCTTGTTTCCTATCATTGCAGTACCGTTTACGCTCACTTTTCTCGCTCGCTACCTTGCTGTTTTTAATATTTCAGATTACAAAAACCTATATCTACTATCTATTTTGCACTTGTATCTTCATCTCTTTGCCGAACTAGTGCACCTATACAATTTACCATTGTATTGGGTGTGTTGGGGACACAAGAGACTCTTTGTTATTTGGTTGCAGGGTTGTCTGAGAGAGACCATCTTCATCCTACGCCTCTTATGGATTGATAAACCTTAGGTCATCCACTTGAGGGAAATTTGCTGCTGTCCTACAAACCTGTGCACTTGCAGGCCCAACAACGTATACAAGAAGAAGGTTGTGTAGTAGACATCACTGATGCACGACTTTTGTTGAACCGCCACGATACATGCAATGTTTGATTATGCTTTGATAACGCGATTCTGAAGCCTGCATAGAGAAAGTTTGTCCTGGCGGTTTACCGCTGGACGGGTTATAATACCCAAGATAAAGCCTGATTAATAATCAAACCTTAAGAAATATGAAATAACTCATACCTGTGATGTGATATCACTTAGTTGGTTTACCAACTTTAATTGTAATAAGGGTGAAGACCCAAAATCTTGATTTTGTATAACTCCACCATATACTGATGGCATATAATAAGTCATGCCGGGTTACGATGAACACCAGATGATCAAAACTGGCGACACGTAGTCAAAACCAGGCCGGGTTAATAAACTCCGGTTTGATAATAAGGTCCGTCAACTTGTAGTTGAAAACCAAGCCGGGTTAACAAACACCGGGTTAACATGATGACTGAAAAGCCATACCAGATCAAAGATACGGGTTCAACATAGAATTCATCAAAAAACAATAAATATTGACAAAGGCAAATAAAACCGTGTAGTCGAGGCTTTTCGAGGGCTGCCAGGCCCAAATTTGAGTCTTTTCGTGGGCTACCAGGCCGCTGAGTTAAACCATTTGACAAAGCCTTTTAAGATGGGCCTCCAACTAACCAATCACCGTTTTAACTTTGACAAGTTCAGGGTCTCAATGAGAGTAACTTTCAAACGTTCGGCGGGTCATGCGAGGATTTCCTGGATAGGAGTGGCTTACTTGATGAAGGCAGGTTAACCCGGGGTTTTAGGTAAATATACCAGGCTTCCAAGCCGTGGGTCGATACCCAGCTACAAGGGTCCTTTCAAACTCTTTGTTACTTTACACAAAGAGCCCCCAAGTAACTTGATGAGCTGTACTCATTGGGTGCCTATGTTTGAGTTGTGCATAGCATCCAGACTCTCTTTGGCCCCTTGGGTGTGAAGCTCCCAAGCTGTATGGTGGCATGATAGCCGGTTTAATAGGTAGTACTCCGCTTTGTCAGCTGAAGCTCCCATGTAACTCAAAGGATATTTGAGAAAAAACAGTAGAGGCCCTGCTTATAGCAAGGGTGCTGGTTTATTTTATTGATCATAATATACACATTGTCGAAATATGTACATAAGAGAAGCCTATGGCTCAAGTGTAGTAAGGCCGTAGGAGAGCTATGTTCCACGGCCGCCGGGTCTCCTCCTCAGAGCTGCGTGAGTTGTCTCGAACGTCAATGAGGTAGTATGATCCATTGTGCAGATTCTTGCTGACCACAAAGGGTCCTTCCCAAGGTGGGGATAACTTGTGCATGTTGGTCTGATCCTTGTTGAGCCGGAGCACCAAATCGCCTTCTTGAAAGGTTCTCGTCTTAACCCGGCGGCTGTGATAACGTCGCAGGTCTTGGTGATAAACCACCGAACGAGCCAAAGCCATATCCCATTTTCATCTAACAGGTCCAACGCCTCTTGGCGTTCTTGCTCATTGTCCGCTTCAACATGATTGGCAACCCAGGGCGAATCATGACGAATATCACTTGGGAGGACCGCCTCTGCCCCGTACACCATTAAGAAAGGTGTGTAACCCATCGATCTGTTGGGGGTGGTGTTGATGCTCCATAATACAGAAGGCGATTCTTCCACCCAACAACCTGGCGTCGGCTTTAAAGGAACCATAAGCCGGGGTTTGATACCCTTCAAGAATTCTTGATTAGCTCTCTCCGCTTGACCATTGGTCTGGGGGTGCGCCACAGATGCTAAGTCAAGCCGGATGTGCTCTCTCTGACAGAAATCCTCCATCTCACCTTTAGAAAGGTTTGTGCCATTATCCGTGATAATGCTGTGTGGAAAACAAAAGCGGAAGATAATCTTTTTAAGAAATTGAACCGCCATAGCCGCATCACATTTGCTGACAGGCTCCGCTTCAACCCATTTAGTGAACTTGTCAACCGCCACTAGCAGGTGGGTCTTCTTATCCTTGGAGCGCTTAAAGGGTCCCACCATATCAAGCCCCCAAGTGGCAAACGGCCAAGTGATGGGAATCATCCTTAATTCTTGAGCCGGAACATGAGCTCTGCATGAAAATTTTGGCAAGCGTCACACCGCTTTACCAAATCCTCCGCATCAGCATGAGCTGTCAACCAGTAAAACCCATGACGAAAAGCTTTAGCAACCAGGGACTTTGAACCGGCATGATGACCACAATCCCCTTCATGAATTTCCCGTAGGATCTCTTGGCCTTCTTCCGGAGAAACACAATGCTGAAATACGCCTAAAACGTTGTAGCGGTGTAACTCGCCATTGTGAATAACCATGGACTTGGATCGCCGGACTATCTGCCGGGCCAGGACTTCATCATCTGGTAACTCGCCCCGGTTCATATACGCCAGATATGGAACCGTCCAATCCAGCACAACGTGTAAGCGGCCACCAATTGAGCCTCCGTGAGGGTGTTCCAGACTAGGGGGTGTCCGGATAGCCGAACTATCATCATCGGCCGGACTCCAAGACTATGAAGATACAAGATTGAAGACTTCGTCCCGTGTCCGGATGGGACTTTCCTTGGCGCGGAAGGCAAGCTTGGCGATACGGATATGTAGATCTCCTACCTTTGTAACCGACTCTGTGTAACCCTAGCCCTCTCCGGTGTCTATATAAACCGGATGGCCTTAGTCCATAGGACGAACAACAATCATACCATACGCTAGCTTCTAGGGTTTAGCCTCCTTGATCTCGTGGTAGATCTACTCTTGTAACCCACATCATCAATATTAATCAAGCAGGACGTAGGGTTTTACCTCCATCAAGAGGGCCCGAACCTGGGTAAAAACATCGTGTCCCTCGTCTCCTGTTACCATCCGCCTAGACGCACAGTTCGGGACCCCCTACCCGAGATCCGCCGGTTTTGACACCGACATTGGTGCTTTCATTGAGAGTTCCTCTGTGTCGTCACCGATAGGCTCGATGGCTTCCTCGATCATCATCAACGACGCAGTTCAGGGTGAGACCTTCTTCCCCGGACAGATCTTCGTATTCGGCGGCTTTGCACTGCGGGCCAATTCGCTTGGCCACCTAGAGCAGATCGAAAGCTACGCTCCTGGCCGTCAGGTCAGATTTGGAAGTTTGAACTTCACGGCTGACATCCGCGGGGACTTGATCTTCGACGGATTCGAGCCATAGCCGAGCGTGCTGCACTGTCATGTCGGGCATGATTTAGCTCTGCCGCCGGACAGTACCCTGGAGGCCGCACTCGAGCCCGCTCCGATCCTCAATTCGGAGCCGGTCGCGTAGATCGAGGATGGATGCCTAGACACCGCCTCAGGGGATGCAACCTCTACGGCGATAGAGCCGAACACTGACTTTGTCCCTCATAAAGCTCGCGACTCCGAGATGCCGGACTCCTCGCTGGACTCCGAACCTCCCGCGCCCGCCCTGATCGAATTCGATTGGGCGCCGATCATGGAGTTCACCGCAGCGGACATCTTTCAACACTCACCTTTCGGCGACATCTTGAGTTCGCTAAAATATCTCTCGTTATCAGGAGAGCCCTGGCTGGACTGCGGTCAGGACGGTTGGGATGCGGACGACGAAGAAATTCAAAGCCCACCCACCACCCACTTGGTAGCCGTTGTCGATGATTTAACCGACATGCTAGACTACGACTCCGAAGACATCGACGGTATGGACGATGATGCCGGAGATGACCAAGAACCAGCGCCTACTGGGCACTGGAAAGCCACCCCAACTCATGACGTATACATGGTGGATACACCAAAAGGAAGCGATAATGAGGGAAAATGGGACGTGGCGAAGGACAACTCCCCCAACAAACAAACAAAGCGGCGACGAAATCGCCGCCCGAAGACCGGCATCAACAAAAACGACACCCATATGGACCCGGCCCTAGAGCAAGGCGAAGCAGTGGACGACGCACACGTCAACAAGTAGCCAGCCGGACATGAACCGAACAAGCAACCCATCCCCGGCGAAGATGATCTCACATCACTAGAGCATATGAATCTTCATAAAAGGCTCGTCGCCACTGCAAGAAGTTTGAAGAAGCAAAAGCGGAAGCTCAGAACAGCGGAAGACGCACTCTGAATGAGATGGAGCAAAGTACTCAACAGCGCAGATAAACATGGCGCCAGTCACCAGACAAAGAGCTACCCGAAGCGCAAGCTGTTGCCCAAATTTGACGAGGAGGCCTTAGAGCCCCCGCTGCCAAAAGAGAAAGAAGCCGCCTGGCCGGATAGACGACCAGATGACAGGCCAAGAGCAACAAGGGGCGCCACACACAAACCGGCACACGATCAGCATAAAGATCCTCGGAAGAAGGACGATCCAGTCAGATCTATTTATGGGCCAAAAAAGAAGACTCCAGGAAGTAACACAACCAGCCGAGCATTTGTAGACAACGGCACACCCAAATACAGGGGCGCCGCACACCCACTATGTTTTACCGACGAGGTACTGGACCATGGATTTCCAGCGGGATTTAAACCCATAAACATAGAGGCATACGACGGAACAACAGACCCCGGAGTCTGGATTGAGGATTATATCCTACACATACACATGGCAAGAGGAGACGATCTCCTTGCCATAAAATACCTACCCCTCAAGCTCAAAGGGCCGGCCCGGCATTGGCTTCAAAGCCTCCCAGAAAATACGATTGGAAGTTGGGAAGATCTTGAGGATGCGTTTTGAGCAAATTTTCAGGGGACTTATGTCCGGCCTCCGGATGCAGACAATTTAAGTCACATAACTCAACAGCCCGAAGAATCAGCACGCAAATTCTGGAACAGGTTCCTCACTAAAAAGAACCAAATAGTCGACTGTCCGGACACTGAAGCCTTAGCAGCCTTTAAACACAACATCCGAGACGAATGGCTCGCTAGACACCTTGGCCAGGAAAAACCAAGAACAATGGCCGCACTAACAAGTCTCATGACCCGCTTTTGCGCGAGGGAAGACAGCTGGTTGGCTAGATGCAGCACCAGCGACCCGAGTACATCCAAAATCAGGGATGGAAATGGGAAATCACGACGCAAAAAAGATCAGCGCCGGAATAAGGAAAATGGCCCAAATAGTACGGCGGTCAAAGCCGGATTCAAAAGCTCTCGGCTGAACAACAAAACACTGCCCCTAAAGGATAACAGTGACGAGCTATCCAACCTAAACAAGATTCTGGATAGACTGTGTCAAATACACGGTACCTCCGGGAAGCCTGCAAACCATACCCATAGAGATTGTTGGGTCTCCAAGCAGTCCGGCCCTGAACACAAAGCGCTCGACACACCAAGTGAAAGTGACGAAACCCAAAAGCAGCGCTCCGGAAACCAAAAGACTTTCCCATCAGAAGTCAAAACAGTGAACTCACTTCACGTCATAACACGCAGCGCGGCCCCTGCTATACCAGGACACCATCCGCAGACTAGGGATAGAACCCAACGAAATTCGCTATAGCAGCACTTCCCTCAAAGGAGTGACGCCAGGCCTTCTTAGCCAATTTTACAGGCTCTGTACCACTAGAGGTCGTGTTCGGTTCATCCGACAACCTCTGTCGCGAAAAGCTCACTCTCCATCGCCCCATTTAGCAGTAGCCCTTAAGCACTACTGGGGCGTGCAGCATTCGCCCGCTTTAATGCAATACCACATTACGCGTCTCTTACGCTTATAAATGCCCGGTCCACGTGGCATATTCTTAAAACTCCAGGTGTCTCTCGACGTGCGGCTGCCTCGACAGCCACACATTATTCCGACCTTGCAGGTCAAAACCCCTAAAAATAGGTCATTTAGACCTCGGACATGGTTAGACGAGTCCGGCGTAACTTAACAAGGGGCTTCCCAGCCGCATACCCTTTTTTTAGGGGGCCGCGCGCATAAATGATGAAATCCAATAAAGCTCAACTTTCTTCATCTTCCAAATTATACTTTATTTTGATACACTTTTTGCACGATATTTCTTAGAAACTAAGTCCTTCTCTTTTACAGATGAAGCAGTGCTACACCCGTCCAGGATACAGCACAACGGTGACACAGGCGCAGACGTGCAGTAGGGACCCGTTGCAAGCTTTCTTTTCAGATTAAGACCCTGCGTAAACCTTTCTCATTGTCTCTTGTTGATACACATCCCCCGGTTTCCTACCAGAGCCGAGGAGGAGGCTGGCGTTTTGGCATCGGCCGCGTCAGAAGTTTCCGCCTGTACCTGGATACTAGGGGCTTAGGGCTTTATTCTGCCCGATATCATAAAGATCGAACACCTCAGGGAGTGTTCGGTGTCTCGAGTTAGGCCTTATATGCATCAGCTCCGAATCATGTCTTTGGTCAAATGTTGGGTTTGCCCGGCTCCTGTGTTTTGCTGCCTTGCGTTCCGTATCATCGGCTAACGCGGCACCGGGAGAACTACTGCGATTGTGCCCCGGTTCGGCCGGGAGAGCACCTCAGTAGAGAAAGCCGAAAACTGATTGTCATGATATAGCGAGAGACTGGTCAACCACTCGATCGACCATTGGAATGTTTAGAATTCCTCCGCTTTGACGAAGGACCGCTTCTCGGTCAGGCACATACGCGCCCCGAGTTCGGAGAAGCACGGTGCCATCAGGGGCTATATAGTAGCCCCACATTCGAGCTCCTATGGCTAAGTGAAAGTGATAAAGCATTATAGTCCGGTTGCCTAGTTTGCTATGCTATCACCTCCTTAAAAGGACCAAGACGTTGGATTAAGTGTGAAAAAGCGTTTTTCTTTTTTGCAAACACGCCCGCACCATGTGTGTGGGGGCTGAAGCCAAAGACTGCCATCTTTCAGATTATACATACATATACGGCCGCACAGGAGATAGTTCAATACTTGAACACACAAGTATAAAAAGTCATTGCATTATAAACATGATCTTAGAAATCATACATGTCATTCAAACATAACATCTTTCGAGCACTGCGACTCTATTATACGAGCGCCCTACAGGACTTCCTCAAAGTAATGCTCGGTGGGGAATCGGCTTTTGTCCGAACCCCGGGATGCAACAGCGGTGGCATCCATCTCCGCCCAGTATGTTTTACCACGGGCGAGAGCCATTCGCGCACCTTCTATGCATGCCGACCGCTTCATCGCCTTAATATGCAGCACTGCCCCAAGGAATTGCTGCAACAAGCCAAAATAACTCTTCGGCTTGGACCTTTTCAGCCACAGATGAGTGACCACATCCGTCATGGCCAGTCTGGACAATCTATTCAGCTCAGCCCACTCAACCAGCCGATCACTCAATGGAAGTGGACGCTTCGGATTATGGAATTGAGACCAGAAAAGCTCTTCCATTTCATGATCCTCCTGGCTTCGAAAGTGCACGACTGCGTCAGCCGCACTCGCCGCCAAGTCCAGATAAGGATCCTCCGCACCGTACAATCGGCCCAGCTGAGCATACTTTGGATCCGTGAACTTCCTACGTAGCATAAAGGGCTTTCCAGCCACAATGTCTCCGACCTGACATAGTTCCTCCTTCATAGCCCGCATCGCACTGCGGGCATCCTTGGCCTCGGCATCGGCCTTCTTCAGGTCCTCTTGCTCCGCTCGGCATTCTCCTTCAAGAACCTCCAGGCGGTCGGTAGCAACTCTTAATTTCATGGCCATTCCAGCCATCTCCTCCCTGCTTCGGCAGTGAGCAGCCATCTCGGCTTCTAGCCCTTTCGCTGCCTTCAAGGCAGCCGCCTCGCTTTTTCTGGCTTGCTCCTTGGCCCGAGCAAGTTCTGCTCGAAGGTCTTCCACAGCAGCAGCACCATCTGCATCTAAGCATAAAATTTGTAAGGAATGGGCGTCAGCTGCCTTACTAACCAACCACGGGGCACCCACATACCTTGTGACTCATCAAGTCGTCTATTGACCAGTGAGATGTCCGCATCCGCAGTGTCGAGTTGCTTCTTCAGCTCGGCAAATTCATCAGTCCGGCTGGCCACCGAATGTTCCGCCACCTGCATGGCAAAGGCGACAATTAATAACTGAGATTATGATCCTAGGCACGCTGTTGTTTTCAGCATACCAAGTCTCAGGGGCTACTATCTATACAGGGCGCACTTCATGTGCAAAACTGTCAACAGGTATGTCATTTTTTGTGTACCTCAAATCCCGTCAGTAAACTTCCGACGGCCTCATACAAGCTGGTTTCGGCGGCCGAGATCCTCTCAATCACACCACCCATTAATGTGCGGTGATCTTCTGAGATGGACGCCCTCTTAAGCAAATCCTGCAGCTCCACCGGCCGTACTCCAATGGGCGCCGAACTCTCCGGCCCCGCCGGACTCGGGGAGACCCTCCGCGATGACACCTCAGGGTCGTCCGCCCTGTGCGATGGGGCGGCAGATGGAGGCGTTTCGCTTTCCATCATCTCCGGACGAAGGTCTCCCGAAGATGAGCTGTGCTGAGATGGGCTAAGATCCGAACTACAAAGTAAAAACTTCGGTTACCTTTAGACATTAAGCAGGGCTGTCTGATAATTATAAAATCCCCCTTTTTTCACTTACGGCTCGTTAGAGGGCTGATTCCTCTGAGGAGACAGTATGGCAGGGGCGCTTTCTGGCGCAGGACCTTCCGGTACAGATTTCTTTCCCCGCTTTGAGGCCTTGGCCTCCGGGTCTTCGGAAGTGTTCCTCTTCTCCCCCTGGAAGGAGGGATTCTCTATTCCTCCCTTACCAAACGCCTCCTTGGCAGAGGTGACAGTTTCCCCGTGCCCCCCTTCGCCCTCATTCGAAGGTGCAACCTCCAACATTTTGATTAACACGGGATCGTGCGTGGTCTCAGGGAGGGGGGCCGGACACCGTATCAATTTTGCTTGCGCTATCCACTCCTGTCCAGGGATAGCTGGTTAAAAGGCAAGCTCACGATAAATGAATGGACGGTGTGTCCGGACACAGGGTTACTTACTTGAGTATCCGGGCGATTGCAGCTTAGGCCAGCATCCTCGGTCAATTCCGGATGCGTCTCTTGCAATCCGAAGAAAAGTTTATACATCTCCATGGGAGTCAAACCCGTGAAGTGTTGAAGAGCTCGTGGCCCCTCCGGATTAAATTCCCACAGGCGGAGGGGGCGACGTTTGCAGGGCAGTAGGCGCCGGATCAACATGACCTGCACCACTGCGACCAGATTGATCTCCCTTTCTTGGAGGCCTCGAATCCGGTCCTGCAACAGGGGGACGTCTTTGGGCGGCCCCCAGTCACGCCCCTTGTTGACCCATGACGTCAGCTGCTGTGGAGGGCCCGAGCGAAAGACTGGCGGCGGCTTATGCCTGCTGCCCCGGGGAGCGGTGATATAAAACCACTCCTGTTGCCACAAGCCGAGCTCCTCCTGGAAAGAGCCCTTGGGCCATGGAGCTTCGGCCCTCTTGCTTATAACCGCCCCACCGCACTCTGCCTGACGCCCCTCAACCATCTTCGGCTCCATGTTGAAGGTTTTAAGCCACAAGCCGAAGTGAGGGGTAGTGCGGAGGAAGGCTTCGCAGACGACAATGAATGATGAGATGTGGAGGATGGACTTCGGAGCCAGGTCGTGGAATTCCATCCCATAGTAAAACATGAGCCCCCTCATGAAGGGATCCGTCGGGAAGCCTAAACCCGGACAGAAGTGAGACACAAACACGATGCTCTCGCCAAGCTCGGGAGTTGGGATAACTTGCCCTCGGGCAGGCAGCCTATGCGAGATTTCATAGGTTAAGTACCTGGCATCTCTCAGCTTTAGCACGTCCTCCTCCGTGACGGAGGAGGGCATCCACCGGCCTCGTAGGTCAGGACCGTACATTGTCGAAGATCAAAGGTACCTGAATTTGGAGCCTTGGGTGTTGGAACTCGGGGAGAGGGGCGGATTCGATAGAGGATTGAATAAAAAGAACGGGCCTTGGTCTCATTATAAAGAGGAAGAATACCAAGAGCCGTCCCCGTGACCGTTTGGAGCCCGCCTTCGATGGAGGGGGCGTGGCAACGGGCGCGATTGGGTTACCCACGTCCGTATTGATGGGAATCCCGGAATAAGGGAAACATGATCTCTGCTTCGACAAGACGTGCCAAGGAAACCGCCTCGCTAAACGTGCTGAGGTGGAACAATAAAAACAATTCGAGTAAAGGCTTGGAAGTGGTGTGACGTCACGCCATAGAATACATCAACAGATTGATCTTGTGTAATATTATCATCTCTACGGTGGTATGTGGAATTTATTTTTGCAGAGCCGGACACTATCCTGGTGTTCACAATCTTCTATAAATTATTCGGAGGAGGAACCCGCCTTGCAATGGCGAAGACAATATGCGCGTCGGACTCGTCGTCATTGAAGCCTGGTTCAGGGGCTACTGAGGGAGTTCTGGACTAGGGGGTGTCCGGATAGCTGAACTATCATCATCGGCCGGACTCCAAGACTATGAAGATACAAGATTGAAGACTTTGTCCCGTGTCCGGATGGGACTTTCCTTGGCGTGGAAGGCAAGCTTGGCGATACGGATATGTAGATCTCCTACCTTTGTAACCGACTCTGTGTAACCCTAGCCCTCTCCGGTGTCTATATAAACCGGATGGCCTTAGACCATAGGACGAACAACAATCATACCATAGGCTAGCTTCTAGGGTTTAGCCTCCTTAATCTCATGGTAGATCTACTCTTGTAACTCACATCATCAATATTAATCAAGCAGGACGTAGGGTTTTACCTTCATCAAGAGGGCCCGAAACTGGGTAAAAACATCATGTCCCTCGTCTCCTGTTACCATCCGCCTAGACGCACAGTTCGGGACCCCCTACCCGAGATCCGCCGGTTTTGACACCGACACTCCGGATCAGGAACAGCCAAATCCTCCTCTGTAGGCAATTTAACAGACGGGTTATGCAAGATATCTAAAAAAGTATTGGGAGGTACCGGTTTACGCTGAGATCCGAGCCGGCTTAAAGCGTCTGTTGCTTCGTTTTTGCGCCGATCGATATGCTCAACCTGATACCCTTTGAAGTGACCCGCCACAATATCCACCTCATGTCTGTAAGCCGCCATGAGTGGATCCTTAGAATCCCAAGTGCCAGAAACTTGCTGAGCCACCAGATCAGAGTCTCCAAAGCATCATACCCGGCTTAAATTCATCTCCTTGGCCACTCGAAGCCCGTGGAGCAGAGCCTCGTACTCAGCTGCATTGTTAGTACAGGGGAACATTAAACGGAGGACATAACAAATTTTATCCCCTCGAGGGGAAGTAAGGACAACTCCAGCCCCCGAGCCCTCCAATTGCCTGGATCCATCAAAGTGAATAGTCCAGTATGTATTATCCGGTTTGTCCTCTGGTGCTTGTAACTCGGTCCAGTCATTGATAAAGTCAACAAGTGCCTGAGACTTGATGGCTGTTCGAGGCACACACTTCAAACCATGTGGACCAAGCTCAATCGCCCACTTCACAACCCGGCCAGTTGCCTCCCTGTTCTGAATTATATCACCCAAAGGAGCTGAACTGACAACTGTAATGGGATGGCCTTGAAAATATTGTTTGAGCTTCCGACTTGCCATAAAAACTCCACACACCAGCTTCTGCCAATGCGGATATCGTTGCTTTGACTCGATAAGCACCTCACTGATATAGTAAACCAGCCGTTGAATCGGATACTCCTTACCAGCCTCCTTGCGCTCCACCACAATTGCCACACTGACAGCACGGGCATTAGCAGCCACGTACAACAACAAGGGCTCCTTGTCAACTGGAGCAGCAAGGACCAGCGGTTCAGCCAACTGCCGTTTCAAGTCTTCAAACGCCGCATTAGCCGCATCACTCCAGACAAAGGTGTCTGTTTTCTTCAACATCTGATATAGAGGGATCGCCTTCTCTCCCAAACGGCTGATAAACCGGCTAGATGCTGAACATCATTGATGCACGCCGGTTTAGCCAAGGATGTAATCTCTTTGATCTTCTCCGGATTAGCCTCAATGCCTCTGTTGGACACCAGAAAACCTAGAAGCTTGCCTGCTGGAACACCAAAAACACACTTGTCCGGATTGAGCATCATCTTATAAACATGCAGATTGTCAAAGGTCTCATTGAGATCATTTATCAATGTCTCCTTCTTTTTGGACTTTACCACAATGTCATCAACATAAGCATGAACATTGCGCCGAATCTGAGTGTGAAGACAATTCTGCACACAACGCTGATAAGTTGCCTGGGCACTCTTGAGCCCAAAGAGCATAGAAACATAGCAGAAGGCTCCAAAGGGAGTGATGAAGGCGGTCTTCTCCTGGTCCTTAACTGCCATTTTGATCTGATGATAGCCTGAATAAGCATCCAAGAAACTCAAACGCTCACAACCCGCCGTCGCATCAATGATCTGGTCAATACGCGGGAGAGCAAAAGGATCGGCCGGACAAGCCTTGTTCAAATCTGTGTAATCCACACACATGCGCCAAGAGCCGTTTTTCTTAAGAACAAGCACCGGATTAGCCAACCACTCAGGGTGAAACACCTCAACGATAATCCCAGCAGCCAATAGTCGGGCTACCTCTTCACCAATTACTTTGCGTCTCTCCTTGTTAAAGCGACGAAGAAATTGCTTGACTGGTTTAAACTTGGGATCAATATTGAGAGTGTGCTCAGCGAGTTCCCTCGGTACACCTAGCATGTCAGAAGGCTTCCATGCAAAAATGTCTCAGTTCTCACGGATGAACTCGATGAGCGCGCTTTCCTATTGCAGATCCAGATTTGTGCTCATGCTAAACTGTTTGGACGAATCGCCAGGAACAAAGTCGACAAGTTTAGTCTCATCAGCCGGTTTGGATGTCAGGTTCGGGTCATGCTCAGTTGTGGGCTTCTTCAGAGGGGTCATATCTGTCGGATCAACATTATCTTTGTAGAACTTCAACTCCTCTGTTGCACAAACCGACTCAGCATAGGCCGCATCACCTTCCTCGCAATCCAAAGCGATTTTACGACTTCCGTGAACCGTAACGGTCCCCTTGTGACCCGGCATCTTGAGCTGCAAGTAAATATAACAACGCCTTGCCATGAACCTTGCATAAGCCGGTCGCCCAAACAGTGCGTGGTACGGGCTCTGGTTCCTCACCACTTCAAAGGTTAAAGTCTCAGACCGGGAGTCATGTTCATCACCAAACACAATATTCAAAGCGACCTTACCAATAGGATATGCCGATTTAACTGGTACCACACCATGGAAAACAGTGTTGGATGGTTTAAGACTCTTGTCTGTCAACCCCATGCGATGGAAGGTCTCATAATACAGAATGTTGATACTGCTCCCTCCATCCATGAGTACCTTGGTGAATTTATAACCTCCCACCTGAGGTGCCACCACCAAAGCCAGGTGACCCGGATTGTCAACCTGGGGCGGGTGATCCTCTCTGCTCCACACAATAGGTTGCTCGGACCACCGCAGGTAACTTGGTACTGCCGGTTCAACAGCATTAACAGCCCTCTTGTGAAGCTTCTGATCACGCTTGCACAAACTAGTGCTGAATACATGGTACTGCCTGTTGGAAATATGCCCTAGAGGCAATAATAAAAGGATTGTTATTATATTTCCTTGTTCATGATAATTGTCTTTTATTCATGCTATAATTGTATCATCCGGAAATCGTAGTACACGTGTGAATACATAGACCACAATACGTCCCTAGTAAGCCTCTAGTTGACTAGCTCGTTGGTCAACAGATAGTCATGGTTTCCTGACTATGGACATTAGATGTCGTTGACAACGGGATCACATCATTAGGAGAATGATGTGATGGACAAGACCCAATCCTAAGCATAGCACAAAGATCGTGTGGTTCGTTTTGCTAGAGCTTTTCCAAATGTCAAGTATCTCTTCCTTAGACCATGAGATCGTGTAACTCCCGGATACCGTAGGAGTGCTTTGGGTGTACCAAACGTCACAACGTAACTGGGTAACTATAAAGGTGCACTACAGGTATCTCCGAAAGTGTCTGTTGGGTTGACACGGATCGAGACTGGGATTTGTCACTCCGTGTTACGGAGAGGTATCACTGGGCCCACTCGGTAGTGCATCATCAGAATGAGCTCAAAGTGACCAAGTGTCTGGTCACGGGATCATGCATTGCGCTACGAGTAAAGTGACTTGCCGGTAACGAGACTGAACAAGGTATTGGGATACCGACGATCGAGTCTCGGGCAAGTACCATACCGTCTGACAAAGGGAATAGTATATGGGGTTGCTTGAACCCTCGACATCGTGGTTCATCCGATGAGATCATCGAGGAGTATGTGGAAGCCAACATGGGAATCCAGATCCCGCTGTTGGTTATTGACAGGAGAGCCGTCTCGGTCATGTCTACATGTCTCCCGAACCCGTAGGGTCTACACACTTAAGGTTCGGTGACGCTAGGGTTGTATGAATATGAGTATGGAGCAAACCGAATGTTGTTCGGAGTCCCGGATGAGATCCCGGACGTCACGAGGAGTTCCGGAATGGTCCGGAGGTAAAGAAAACTATATAGGAAGTGCTGTTTCGGCCATCGGGAAAGTTTCGGGGTCACCCGGTATTGTACCGGGACCACCGGAAGGGTCCCGGGGGTCCACCGGGTGGGGCCACCTATCCCGTAGGGCCCCGTGGGCTGAAATGGGAGGGGAACCAGCCCCTAGTGGGCTGGTGCGCCCCCCTTGGCCCCCCCTGCGCCTAGGGTTGGAAACCCTAGGTGGGGGGGGGGGCGCACCACTTGCCTTGGGGGGCACTCCACCCCCCTTGGCCGCCGCCCCCCTTGGGAGATTGATCTCCCAGGGCCGGCGCCCCCCCCCCTGGGGGCCTATATAAAGGAGGGCAGGGGGGAGGGCAGCCGCACCCAAGTCTTGGCGCCTCCCTCCCCCTGCTACACCTCGTCCTCCTCCCGCAGCAGCTTGGCGAAGCCCTGCCGGAGTTCTGCTGCATCCACCACCACGCCGTCGTGCTGCTGGATCATCATCAACCTCTCCTTCCCCCTTGCTGGATCAAGACGGAGGAGACATCACGCTGACCATACGTGTGTTGAACGCGGAGGTGCCGTCCGTTCGGCGCTAGGATCTCCGGTGATAGGATCACGACGAGAACGACTACTTCAACCCCGTTCTTTTGAACGCTTCCGCTCGCGATCTACAAAGTGGTATGTAGATGCATCTCCCCTTTCACTCGTTGCTTAGATGAACTCATAGATGGATCTTGGTAAAACCGTAGGAAATTTTTTATTTTCTGCAACGTTCCCCAACACTGGCATCATGAGCTAGGTCTATGCGTAGTTCTCTATTGCACGAGTAGAACACAATTTTGTTGTGGGCGTAGATCTTGTCAACTTGCTTGCCGCTACTAGTCTTTTCTTGCTTCAGCGGTATTGTGGGATGGAGCGGCCCGGACCGACCTTACACGTACGCTTACGTGAGACAGGTTCCACCGACTGACATGCACTAGTTGCATAAGGTGGCTAGCGGGTGTCTGTCTCTCCTACTTTAGTTGGAGCGGATTAGATGAAAAGGGTCCTTATGAAGGGTAAATAGAAGTTGAAAAAATCACGTTGTGGTTATTCGTAGGTAAGAAAACGTTCTTGCTAGATCCCAATTGCAGCCACGTAAAAGATGCAACAACAATTAGAGGACGTCTAACTTGTTTTTGCAGCAATTGTCATGTGATGTGATATGGCCAGAAGTTGTGATGAATGATGAATGATATATTGTGATGTATGAGATCATGTTCTTGTAATAGGAATCACGACTTGCATGTCGATGAGTATGACAACCGGCAGGAGCCATAGGAGTTGTCTTTATTTTTGTATGACCTGCGTGTCATTGAAGAACGCCATGTAAATTACTTTACTTTATTGCTAAACGCGTTAGCCATAGAAGTAGAAGTAGTCGTTGGCGTGACAACTTCATGAAGACACAATGATGGAGATCATGATGATGGAGATCATGGTGTCATGCCGGTGACGAAGATGATCATGGAGCCCCGAAGATGGAGATCGAAGGAGCTATATGATATTGGCCATATCATGTCACTACTATATAATTGCATGTGATGTTTATTATGCTCTATGCATCTTGTTTACTTAGAACGGTGGTAGTAAATAAGATGATCCCTTATAATAATTTCAAGAAAGTGTTCCCCCTAACTGTGCACCGTTGCTAAAGTTCGTCGTTTCGAAGCACCACGTGATGATCGGGTGTGATAGATCCTTACGTTCACATACAACGGGTGTAAGACAGATTTACACATGCAGAACACTTAGGGTTAACTTGACGAGCCTAGCATGTACAGACATGGCCTCGGAACACAGAGACCGAAAGGTCGAACATGAGTCGTATGGAAGATACGATCAACATGGAGATGTTCACCGATGATGACTAGTCCGTCTCACGCGATGATCGGACACGGCCTAGTCGACTCGGATCGTGTAACACTTAGATGACTAGAGGGATGTCTAATCTGAGTGGGAGTTCATTAAATAATTTGATTAGATGAACTTAATTATCATGAACTTAGTCTAAAACTTTTGCAAAATATGTCTTGTAGATCAAATGGCCAACGCTCATGTCAACATGAACTTCAACGCGTTCCTAGAGAAAACCAAGATGAAAGATGATGGCGGCAACTATTCGGACTGGGTCCGGAACCTGAGGATCATCCTCATAGCAGCCAAGAAAGATTATGTCCTAGATGCACCGCTAGGTGAAGCACCCATCCCAGAGAACCAAGACGTTATGAACACTTGGCAATCACGTGCTGATGATTACTCCCTCGTTCAGTGCGGCATGCTTTACAGCTTAGAACCGGGGCTCCAAAAGTGTTTTGAGAAGCACGGAGCATATGAGATGTTCGAGGAGCTGAAAATGGTTTTCCAAGCTCATGCCCGGGTCGGGAGATATGAAGTCTCCGACAAGTTCTATAGTTGTAAGATGGAGGAAAACAGTTCTGTCAGTGAACACATACTCAAAATGTCTGGGTTGCACAACCGCCTGTCCCAGCTGGAGATCAACATCCCGGAAGAGGCGGTCATTGACAGAATCCTTCAGTCGCTCCCACCGAGCTACAAGAGCTTTGTGTTGAACCACAATATGCATGGGGTGGTGAAGACCATTCCTGAAGTATTCTCAATGCTGAAGTCAGCAGAGGTTGAAATCAAGAAAGAACATCAAGTGTTGATGGTCAATAAGACCACTAAGTTCAAGAAGGGCAAGGGTAAGAAGAACTTCAAGAAGGAGGGCAAAGATGTTGCCGCGCCCGGTAAGCCAGTTGCCGGGAAGAAGTCAAAGAATGGACCCAAGCCTGAGACTAAGTGCTTTTATTGCAAGCGGAAGGGTCACTGGAAGCGGAACTGCCCCAAATACTTAGCGGACAAGAAGGCCGGCAACACTAAAGGTATATTTGATATACATGTAATTGATGTGTACCTTACCAGTACTCGTAGTAACTCCTGGGTATTTGATACCGGCGCCGTTGCTCACATTTGTAACTCACAGCAGGAGCTGCGGAATAAGCGGAGACTGGCGAAGGACGAGGTGACGATGCGCGTCGGGAATGGTTCCAAGGTCGATGTGATCGCCGTCGGCACGCTACCTCTACATTTACCTACGGGATTAGTTTTAAACCTCAATAATTGTTATTTAGTGCCAAGTTTGAGCATGAACATTGTATCTGGATCTCATTTGATACGAGATGGCTACTCATTTAAATCCGAGAATAATGGTTGTTCTATTTATATGAGAGATATGTTTTATGGTCATGCCCCGATGGTCACTGGTTTATTCTTAATGAATCTCGAACGTAATGTTACACATATTCATAGTGTGAATACCAAAAGATGTAAAGTTGATAACGATAGTCCCACATACTTGTGGCACTGCCGCCTTGGTCACATTGGTGTCAAGCGCATGAAGAAGCTCCATGCTGATGGACTTTTAGAGTCTCTAGATTATGAATCATTTGACACATGCGAACCATGCCTCATGGGCAAAATGACCAAGACCCCGTTCTCCAGAACAATGGAGCGAGCAACCAACTTATTGGAAATCATACATACTGATGTGTGTGGTCCAATGAGCGTTGAGGCTCGCGGAGGATATTGTTATGTTCTCACTCTCACCGATGACTTGAGTAGATATGGGTATGTCTACTTGATGAAACACAAGTCTGAGACCTTTGAAAAGTTCAAGGAATTTCAGAATGAAGTAGAGAATCAACGTGACCGAAAGATAAAGTTCTTACGATCGGATCGTGGAGGAGAATATTTAAGTCACGAATTTGGTACACACTTAAGAAAATGTGGAATCATTTCACAACTTACGCCGCCTAGAACACCTCAGCGTAACGGTGTGTCCGAACGTCGTAATCGCACTCTATTGGATATGGTGCGATCTATGATGTCTCTTACCGATTTACCACTATCATTTTGGGGATACGCTCTAGAGACAGCTACATTCACTTTAAATAGGGCACCATCTAAATCCGTTGAGACGACACCGTATGAATTATGGTTTGGGAAGAAACCTAAGCTGTCGTTTCTAAAAGTTTGGGGATGCGATGCTTATGTCAAGAAACTTCAACCTGAAAAGCTCGAACCCAAGTCGGAAAAATGCGTCTTCATAGGATACCCTAAGGAACCCATTGGGTATACCTTCTACTTAAGATCCGAGGGCAAGATCTTTGTTGCCAAGAATGGATCCTTTCTGGAAAAAGAGTTTCTCTCGAAACGAGTAAGTGGGAGGAAAGTAGAACTCGATGAAGTACTACCTCTTGAACCGGAAAGTAGTGCAGCTCAGGAAAACGTTCCCGTGGTGCCTACACCGACTGGAGAAGAAATTAATGATGATGATCAAGGTACTTCTGATAAAGTTTCTACTGAACTTCGTAGGTCCACAAGGACACGTTCCACACCAGAGTGGTATGGTAACCCTGTCCTGGAAATCATGTTGTTAGACAACAGTGAACCTTCGAACTAGGAAGAAGCGATGGCGGGCCCAGATTCCAACAAATGGCTTGAAGCCATGCAATCCGAGATAGAATCCATGTATGAAAACAAAGTATGGACTTTGACTGACTTGCCCGATGATCAGCGAGCGATAGAAAACAAATGGATCTTTAAGAAGAAGAAAGACGCGGATGGTAATGTCACCATCTATAAAGCTCGACTTGTCGCTAAGGGTTATCGACAAGTTCAAGGGATTGACTACGATGAGACTTTCTCTCCCGTAGCGAAGCTTAAGTCCGTCCGAATCATGTTAGCAATTGCCGCATACTATGATTATGAGATATGGCAGATGGACGTCAAAACGGCATTCCTTAACGGGCATCTTAAGGAAGAACTGTATATGATGCAACGGAGGGTTTTGTCGATCCTAAGAATGCTAACAAAGTATGCAAGCTCCAGCGATCCATTTATGGGCTGGTGCAAGCATCTCGGAGTTGGAACATTCGCTTTGATGAAATGATCAAAGCGTTTGGGTTTATGCAGACTTATGGAGAAGCCTGCGTTTACAAGAAAGTGAGTGGGAGCTCTGTAGCATTTCTCATATTATATGTAGATGACATACTTTTGATGGGAAGTGATATAGAATTCTTGGACAGCATTAAGGCCTACTTGAATAAGTGTTTTTCAATGAAGGACCTTGGAGAAGCTGCTTACATATTAGGCATCAAGATCTATAGGGATAGATCGAGACGCCTCATAGGTCTTTCACAAAGCACATACCTTGATAAGATTTTGAAGAAGTTCAAAATGGATCAGTCCAAGAAAGGGTTCTTGCCTGTACTGCAAGGTGTGATATTGAGCTCGGCTCAATGCTCGACCACGGCAAAAGATAAAGAAGAGATGAGTGTCATCCCCTATGCCTCAGCCATAGGATCTATTATGTATGCCATGCTTTGCACCAGACCTGATGTAAACCTTGCCGTAAGTTTGGTAGGAAGGTACCAAAGTAATCCCGGCAAGGAACACTGGACAGCGATCAAGAATATCCTGAAGTACCTAAAAAGGACAAAGGACATGTTTCTCGTTTATGGAGGTGATGAAGAGCTTGTCGTAAAGGGTTACGTCGACGCTAGCTTCGACACAGATCTGGATGACTCTAAGTCACAGACCGGATATGTGTATATGTTGAATGGTGGAGCAGTTAGCTGGTGCAGCTGCAAGCAGAGCGTCGTGGCGGGATCTACATGTGAAGCGGAGTACATGGCAGCCTCGGAGGCAGCGCATGAAGCAATTTGGGTGAAGGAGTTCATTACCGACCTAGGAGTCATACCCAATGCGTCGGGGCCGATCAAACTCTTATGTGACAACACTGGAGCTATTGCCCTTGCCAAGCAGCCCAGGTTTCACAAGAAGACCAGGCACATCAAGCGTCGCTTCAATTCCATCCATGAAAATGTTCAAGACGGAGACATAGATATTTGCAAAGTACATACAGATCTGAATGTCGCAGATCCTAAACCTCTCTCGCGAGCAAAACATGATCAACACCAGAACTCTATGGGTGTTCGATTCATCACAATGTAACTAGATTATTGACTCTAGTGCAAGTGGGAGACTGTTGGAAATATGCCCTAGAGGCAATAATAAAAGGATTATTATTATATTTCCTTGTTCATGATAATTGTCTTTTATTCATGCTATAATTGTATTATCCGGAAATCGTAATACACGTGTGAATACATAGACCACAATACATCCCTAGTAAGCCTCTAGTTGACTAGCTCGTTGGTCAACAGATAGTCATGGTTTCCTGACTATGGACATTAGATGTTGTTGACAACGGGATCACATCATTAGGAGAATGATGTGATGGACAAGACCCAATCCTAAGCATAGAACAAAGATCGTGTGGTTCATTTTGCTAGAGCTTTTCCAAATGTCAAGTATCTCTTCCTTAGACCATGAGATCGTGTAACTCCCGGATACCGTAGGAGTGCTTTGGGTGTACCAAACGTCACAACGTAACTGGGTGACTATAAAGGTGCACTACAGGTATCTCCAAAAGTGTCTGTTGGGTTGACATGGATCGAGACTGGGATTTGTCACTCCGTATTACGGAGAGGTATCACTGGGCCCACTCGGTAGTGCATCATCATAATGAGCTCAAAGTGACCAAGTGTCTGGTCACAGGATCATGCATTGCGGTACGGGTAAAGTGACTTACCGGTAACGAGACTGAACGAGGTATTGGGATACTGACGATCGAGTCTCGGGCAAGTAACATACCGTCTGACAAAGGGAATAGTATATGGGGTTGCTTGAACCCTCGACATCGTGGTTCATCCGATGAGATCATCGAGGAGTATGTGGGAGCCAACATTGGTATCCAGATCCCGCTGTTGGTTATTGACCGAGAGCCGTCTCGGTCATGTATACATGTCTCCCGAACCCGTAGGGTCTACACACTTAAGGTTCGGTGACACTAGGGTTGTATGAATATGAGTATGCAGCAAACCGAATGTTGTTCGGAGTCCCGGATGAGATCCCGGACGTCACGAGGAGTTCCGGAATGGTCCGGAGGTAAAGAAAACTATATAGGAAGTGCTATTTCGGCCATCGGGAAAGTTTCGGGGTCACCCGGTATTGTACGGGGACCACCGGAAGGGTCCCGGGGGTCCACCGGGTGGGGCCACCTATCCCGGAGGGCCCCGTGGGCTGAAGTGGGAGGGGAACCAGCCCCTAGTGGGCTGGTGCGCCCCCCCTTGGGCCCCCCTGCGCCTAGGGTTGGAAACCCTAGGTGGGGGGGGGGCGCACCACTTGCCTTGGGGGGCACTCCACCCCACTTGGCCGCCGCCCCCCTTGGGAGATTGATCTCCCAGGGCCGGCGCCCCCCCCCCCTCCTGGGGGCCTATATAAAGGAGGGCAGGGGGGAGGGCAGCCGCACCCAAGTCTTGGCGCCTCCCTCCCCCTGCTACACCTTGTCCTCCTCCCGCAGCAGCTTGGCGAAGCCCTGCCGGAGTTCTGCTGCATCCACCACCACACCGTCGTGCTATTGGATCATCATCAACCTCTCCTTCCCCCTTGCTGGATCAAGACGGAGGAGACGTCACGCTGACCGTACGTGTGTTGAACGCGGAGGTGCCGTCCGTTCGGCGCTAGGATCTCCGGTGATAGGATCACGACGAGAACGACTACTTCAACCCCGTTCTTTTGAACGCTTCCGCTCATGATCTACAAAGTGGTATGTAGATGCATCTCCCCTTTCACTTGTTGCTTAGATGAACTCATAGATGGATCTTGGTGAAACCGTAGGAAAAAAATTATTTTCTGCAATGTTCCCCAACATTGCCCTCCGTCCAACTGCTTTGGGTGACTCTGATAACCTGACTGCTGTTGATTTTCTTGATTATTCTGTTGGTTGTTACCACCCTGGTTGTTCTGGTTGCCCTGATTATTCTGAAATCCAGAGCTTGAACCGCCACCACCATGAAAACCTGGGCGTGAACCGCCCGATGGACCCTGATCATACCGGAAAAGATCAGAGTTTTTTAACTCCTTCATAATGTGACAATCCTTCCAGAGATGTGTTGCAGGAACCTCTTTGGTCCCATGCTTTGGGCAGGGCTGATTCAACAAACGCTCCAGATTCATTCCGCCGCCACGTTGGGGTGGTTTACCCTTACGACGCTGCACATTAGCGTTAGCCACAAAATCTGAATCCGCTTTACGCTTACCATTATTCCCATGGCCTCCTTGGTTGTGCTGTTGTCCCTTTGCACCGTCGTTCTTCTTTCCCTTCTCCGGTTTCTCCTCATCAGAATCGGGATCCTTGGTATTATCAGAATCGGCATACTTGACCAAGGCGGCCATAAGGGTGCCCATGTCATTGAAGTGGCGCTTGAGCTGTCCCAACTTCATCTTCAGTGACTTAAACCGGCAATTACGTTCCAGCTTGATGATTGCTTCGCGAGCGTTAATCCGGTCTGAAGAATGCACAACTTCTGAAACCCGGCGCACCCAATGAGTTGTTGACTCGTTCTCCCCTTGCACACAGGCGTCGAGATCCACAATGGACATAGGCTGTTTACATGTGTCCTTGAAATTGGCTATAAACCGGGCCTTCAACTGGTCTCATGACTCAACGGAGTTAGCTGGTAAGTTTTTCAACCATGTACGGGTTGTTCCCTCCAACATCATCGTGAAGTACTTTGCACAAGCCGCTTCATCCACATCCAGCATCTCCATTGCCATCTCATAACTTTCCACCCACGCCTCGGGTGGTTGATCAGCGGTATAAGTTGGTACCTTACGTGGGCCCTTGAAGTCCTTAGGCAGTCGCACATTACGGAGAGCCGGAATAAGACACGACACTCCCCAAGAACTGAAAGCAAGCCCGGTGCCTCGGTCCACTGACGCTGCTGGCTGAACCGGGGCGGGTTGATAATGACCCGTATGCTGTGCTGCCAAAGCGGCCTCCCTTCATGCTTTGCCATTATCCACCACGTCCTGAGCGTTCACATCACCACGCACCGGATTAGGCCCTTGAGGGACAATGCGGCGCCGCTCACTGCTGGATACTTCCGGTTCATCCATATGCCTGCTATAGCTTTTGCTTGGACGTGGGGTCGAGTGAACCCTGTCTCGGCTATACGAGTAAGCCTGCTGCTGTGTCATAGCCGTTTGAAGAAGATCCCTGGCCCGCCGTGTCTCAACCGCTGCTGGCGATTCACCCTCTATCGGAATAGCTGCCAGCCGGGATGCTGCTGCTATCATATTGTCCAAAGGGGTAGAGAAGTGACCCGGTGGGGGTGTAGTATACCGTGGTGGGTTATCCGTTTGCCAAGGTGGACCCATCACCTGAGGCTGATCTGGCGCTCCGGTCCTTGGCGCAATAGTCCGGTTCACTACGGCCGGATTGCTAGTCCCTGCTCCTGGCGTATCAAAGAGATTCATCGCATTGTAATCCGCCGGCAAGCGAGATCGATGTCTCCTCTTGAATACTTCATTGGAAGCGTTCTGATCCATCAAAAGTCGATAATTCTTGGCTTGAATCCTCTGTGCCTGGGCATCTAAAGCGGCCCGCTCCTCAGTCATCCAGATCTCTTCCGCTGCTAAATCTTCCTTGGCTTGTGTTATCTGATCCTTTAGCCTTGCAATGTCCGCATTGTGCTGATCCTGCGTCGCCGGTGTAACTGCCGTGGTCAACAAGGTCGCCCAGGCATCCGTCAAACCGTAGAGAACTTGAGCAGGCCGGTGCTCGGAGCCTCCTACCCCTGCCACCGGTCCGGACGCTGCCGCAGGAGAGTGTTGCAAGGTTGGCTGTGTTCCGGCCATGAAGATTCCAACGTGGTTCGACGGTTAAAGAAATTCCGGAATACTGGTGCCATCGGAATACACTTCAAACACGCCATCCTGAACTTGGTACAGGGATTCGGTTTCACCAGCGGATGATTCGCCGTCGGAATAAGCGACTGTCTCACCTTCAGACACTAGTTCAGATCCGATCCCGTGGATACATCCTACGAACGCATGCTTCATGGCAGGCTGAATCCGGGCGGGACTTGCACGCTGAGCCGTTTCGACGAGGTCGGTGCAGATGTCCGGTTCAGGGCCCGGTTCGCGGATCTTGCTGATGAAGACATGAATTCCGCCGAAGGGGACCCGGTACCCGTACTCGATTGAGCCGGCCTCGGGGCCCCATCCTGCGTCGTCGATGTAGAGCTTGCCGCGACGACTCTTGGTCATCCGGCCTACTGCGTATCATTTGAGTCCTTCAAAGTTTCCCCTCAAGAACTCGAAACCATCGTGCGATAGCCCCACGGTGGGCACCAACTGTCGTGCAAATATCACGTCAGATGTCCTCATAGAAGGACTTAGTCGTGGAGCCATCGCGACTAGTTAGCTTAAAGGGGTTAAACTGGACAAAGGACACAAGGGTTTTTATACTAGTTCGGCCCCTTCGATGAAGGTAAAGGCCTACATCTAGTTGTGATGGGATTATTGGGGTCTCGCTAACCAGGGAGCTAAACAAGCTATGCCCGGCTATCGAGTTGTTGTTTCTTGTCCCTAAACCGCCGCCGGGTCGTCCCCTTATATACACGGGTTGACGCCCGGCCGGTTTACAAAGTCCCGAGGCCGACTCATATAAGTGTTCGGCTCGGTCTCTCCTTTCCTTATCATACAATACAAGCTACATGACTATGGCGGTTTACCGCTATGGGCCCTAATCCGCCTTTGGGCTCCTGGCCTCTAAGCTTCATAGTAAAGCGCCATCTTCTGGGTCTTCATGGACTTCAATATAGTTGAGCGTGAACCGGCCCCTCCTGGGCGGTTTACACTCAGTAGTTATATCACCAACACAACCTAAAACCTAACATCTACAACTTGTTTGGTTGCCTGCATTAGGGGATAGCTTACCGCACATTGTTTGGTTGTCTGCATTGTCTCAACTCACACATAAGCATGTTGTTTGGTTAAATACAGGTTGCATGGTGTGCTAACCTTGTACCCTATGTGGTGAAGTTACCTTTCACACGATCACATCTACCACACCAACACCACAACACTGCAATGGCGACAAAATGCATGATGATGATGATCAAAGTCTTCACCCCAAATTGCGGCGCCGCCTTGCCAACTTCATCCTTGCATGCCTGCTTTCGCACAAACTTGACGTAAGCTTTTTCTGCTGCCTGCCTAGTCTTAAACCCTCTGTGGCTGCTGTCGATGTAACCTGAAACTTGTTGGTTGCAAGCTTCCCATGAACTATACACCGTTGGTCTCCTCCCGACGAACACCGCATACCACTTTTCCAAGTAGTGCACATAGAGCAACAGTTCAAGCAGTGAGCAATAGAGCAGTAGAGAACTAGTAAGCATGCAAGATCATATGGCATAGCAAGTTCAGCCTAGCACTACTATGGTGTTATCCTACCACGACCACATCCAAAAGAGGGTGTCATCCTACCACCGCAAGTCTGTGATCACCCTGAGGATCACTGTGAGGGGTTACTAACCTCACCAGAATATACGGACCATCAAAATGTTTTCAAGTCCTAGCTACAAAAAATATACATCTCCATCATCGTCGTCGTCCATGTCTCCCTCGCCATCGCTGTCGAGGATCATGCACGTGGTAACCCGCAGCAAGCTCAATTAGTAGTGCTTGCACAGCCAGCTCCTGAGCCAGAGCACCCTGTGTGTGTCTGCCATGTCAACAAACCCAACACCTTGGGCCTTGTTGTCCAACAAGTCGCTGAGAGCTGCCATGAGAGCTTCATCGCTGAAGCCACCTTGCTCCATGACGGCGTTGTACAGGTCAGGGTGGACGTTGGCGGCCTTGCTCTCCCTAATGGCGGTTGCCACCTCCTTCATGGCCTCAGTCATGTTGGGAAGACACTTATCTCCTCCTCCTTTAGGCTGCCCCTCTTCCTCTTCCTATCGAGCATAGGACATGCTCAAATGGTTTGTCAGGTCCATCAAAGACTGCCTCTAAGTCCAGGGTGCTTGGGAACTCCAGCATGGGAGAACTAAGAGGCTCACCAGAGCCCATGGCATATTTGTCGGTTGCCAGCCCGAAGGAGAAGATGTGTTGTATCTTATTTTAGTTCTGGATGGGTGTGTTGCGGAACTCAGTGTCTTTGAGATGCTCAAAGAAAGAAGAAAAAGGGTTGTTAGTTGCGAGTAGGCAATGCCTATGACTTTGCTATGCTTAATGCTTGTCACTGAGGCCCAAGTGCCATGATTTTAGATCTAAATATGTTATGTTTTTATGAATATATTTGTGCTATTGATCATACATGCAAGTTGTATGCACCTGTTATCATTTCAAGCCCTAGACCACAATGTGACACCAATTGGGATACTCTACGGGGATGACGTTAATTTGAGGATTACATGTATTCACTATGTGTTAACACTTTATTTCGGTTCTTTATTAAAAGGAGCGGCTTAATTACCCTTAGTTTCTATTAGGACCTCACTGGCACAGGAAGGTAGGACAAAAGATGTTATGCAAGGTATTATCGCAAGCACGTATGACTATATACAAAATACATGTCTACATATGATTGATGAATTGGAGCTAGTTTGTTATCACTCTAGGTTATGACTGTTGCATTTTGAATATCATTTGAACACCCCATAGTTACTCCATACCTATGCTTTTCTGCTATTGTCATGGTTAAATTCACTACTGCTCTGCTCGTTACAAACTTGTTACTATTTCTTCTACTTTTACTGTTACTCTATCACTACTGCTATCATATTACTATGCTACAAATAAATTGTTGCAAGGAAGTTATCTCTTAAGTGTGGTTGAATTGACAACTCAACTGCTAAGGCTTCTAAATATGCTTTGGCTCCCCTTGTGTCTAATAAATAAATTTGAGATGAAACACCACCCTCAAAGTTTGTTGCCATCCCCTATGCTTGTGGGTCATCAGTACCCAAAGAAGGAGCAATGTGGGTTGATCTTGGAGCACCAAGAGACTTTTCAATGCTAGTGATGGGAATCTTAGTGCTTGGTTCATCCCTTGCACATTCAAAATAAATCCATGATATGGCATCCAAGTGATAAGAATAATAAGATGAAGAGTAGAATATTCTTGAAGCAATGATTACAAATGGACTGAGGCAAAATATGTCGGGGGAGAGTTGAAGACAAAATATGAGTTGTAAATTTAAACTTCTTCATATGTTCTTTTAATAAATTATATATTAGTATGCAGTGGAAGAGCTAGAAGAAATTTATAGGGGTGGGGGGCGAAGGCTAATTTCCCCCCATATAAGCCCTCTCATAAAATAAATTCTTCAATAATTTGTTCAAA
>NC_041389.1:7840007-7899708 GCF_002162155.2 Triticum dicoccoides
TAAATACCTTGATCTCTCCTAGTAAGTAGGTATGTTGAGACCCTTACCTAAATACCCCTTCTGTGATAACCTTGTTTTCCTCCACAAAATAACCTAGACTAGGAGTTCTAGGATGACCACTGGTACAGCGGCAACCACACCCAAAATTACTTCTTATCTTCTTCTCCTTACTCTGGTACACACTACGCCAAGCTGTAGGCGGAGTACTTGGTGCCATCTACATTTATCTCCTCGAGTGTAGTAGCCAACCTCTCAAACATGTTTGTTGCCAGGCTTGCTACACTAGCAACAAGTGCACTGATTCCTGTGTCAAATGCCTTGTTTTTCACGGTGGCAATATCAACCTGTTCCGCTGATATGATGCCGACTTGCGATGTCCACTTGATCATGTCGCCAGAAATTTGAAGTATGCAAAGATAAAAAATGAGGGTTACTTCCTTTCTCAGCACACAAGCACATGTGCCTTCTGGATGGCTTCATTGATGCAGATGCTGCATCTGGAGGTGTCTCGACACTGTGTTAGGGCATAGGTGGCCTCTCCTAACACAATCGTGTGTCACACGAACAATACAGGAGAAGTCATCACCTTAGCTGAGGGGGCATTGGCCCCCTTAGCTAATAAATAGCTCGACCTCTCCTAGTAAGTTAGTATGTTGACATCCTTACCTAAATATTCCTTCTGTGATGACCTTGTTTTCCTCCACAAAATAACTCGGGCAAGCAGTGCCAGGATGACCACTAGTACAGAGGCAATTACACACAAAATTATCTTCTTCTTTTCTTCTCCTTATTGTCCTTCTTCCTGCCATCCACATAAATTCATACAGTATTATTCAAAATGAAAACTTTAGCTTATAAGAATTAGTAATATTCAATATTTCCTTGTGTTATCAACTTAGCTTCGTGTGCGTTGAAGGAAAATGTGGCAAAATTTTGCATTGGCTTGCCATTGAAAAACTTGTAAAGGTGAAAGTAGTAGCTGCACCACGGCGAAGCTGACCTCTGACCTGACCATCCAATCAAACTACTAGCAGACCACAAATCATCAAGATAGCCTCGACACTCTACAGGCATCAAACTCCGGTACACATTACGCTAAGCCGTAGGCGGAGTACTTGGTGCCATCTACGTGGATCTCCTCGACTGTAGTGGCAAACCTCTCAAACATGTTTTTTGCTAGGCCTACTACACTGGCAATAAGTGCACTAATTCCCGTGTCAAATTCCTTGCTTTGCACGGTGGCAGTACCAATCTGTTTCACGGATATGCTGCCGACTTGGAATGTCCACTTGATCATGTCGCCAGAAATTTGAAATGCGCAAAGATAAAAAATGAGGGTTACTTTCTTTCTCAGCACACAAGCAACATTTGCCTTCCGGATGGCTTCATCGATGCAGGTCCTGCATTTGGAGGTGTCTCCACACTGGCGCAATGGTAGTCAGTGTGAAAAACAAGGTCGCAGTGAGCTAACCGCGACATGGCCGGTGTAGTGCTCTGCCTCCAAAACGATCGAGCAAGTGTTCTGATCCCATGAGGGGCCGTTAAGTTCTCTGAAATTGGACACTTGGATCCATCGAGCTCTCCACTTCCCCAGGTGGTTGTACACCAGGTTGGCAGTCACCTCCTGGCCATAGAACTCGAACACCTACTTCGCAACGGTGTTCAAGTGCACCTCCTTAAAGTCCTTGTCAGTCCTAACCCCACTAGAGATGAGCTCACACATCCTGTTCAGCACGAACATGGACATGAACTGCTGCCACTTCATATTGTTCCCCCTACCGTATTTCTTTGCCTTTGTGGCTACCGTCAGTGCAGCGGCAGCAGCAGTTGGATCAACAAGTACAACTGGCACAAAAAGAGAACCAGCAAGTGATACCTTGAACACACCTGAATCAGGAGGTATCTGCCCGTCGAAGGGGGGCTGGGAGTCCTCAACATAGGACGCACCATACTGGATGTTGGACAGGACAAGGGCCTAACTAAGATCTTGAGTCCGCATGGTCATGTTCCTACAATCGTAGCATGCATGGACAGCAAGCATAGCACAGACAGTACAAGACGATCTATTAAAGGAGGAGCACACATTGACAATAAGCATAGCACACATGGTACCGGACCATCTATCAAAGGATGAGCATACATGACAACTAGCTAGAATGTGTTCATCACTATCATAGTACTCTACCATGCTACAATTCCACCACCAATAGCTACCACAACATCACAATCTACCACATTGACAGTAAGAATAGCACATGAACTACACGAATCAACCCTACCATGTTTGCACATCAAACCCTACGACCACATGCTCTCAGATCTAGATACAACGAATAGAGAGAAGAGGGTGATTGAACTCATAGAGGCCATGGCTGCAGCTCGAGGTGGACGCGGGAATGGTCGGAGAGGGTGAGGACGGGAGTCGCCGCCACCGTGGACCGCCCGCTAGTGAAGAAGTGCCCCTTACTAGCTCGTCAGTGCCGATGCGCGTCAGCGTGAAAGCTCTAAAGGGTTGAGAAGGGTGGCGGGACTTTGGGCGGTGAGAGGATGGTGCTAAATAGGACGACCGAATTGGTGGAAGGTGAGCCGAAATCCTCCCGCCGATTTTTCGGAGACGCGTGGGAGCTCGCGACATCCCCCTAGTCGCGCGAGCTCAGCGCCGCGTTCCCCTCCCCTGCTTCGCCCGAGCCTGGCTCTCCAAAAACTGCTGATTCGGGCGTAGATGTTTGGGCCTGGCCAGGAGGTGCTTTAAACTTTGTGCAATGCATGTCAAACAGTGTGCGAGCTACCAAACAGGCCAGATAATTTTCGCGCGTGCCTGGTTGGGCCAAATACAGGCAACCAAACACGCCCCTATAGAAAATTAAAGAGAGCCTTGCATTGTCCATCCACATGCGCACATGCGCCAAGATCCAAGACAAGGCCCATAATGAACGCATGAAAATTATAAATGCTAAAGGAAAATAGGGCGTGCGTGATCTTGTCTGTCTCCATGGAACAAGGTGCATAATATCAGGGGTGACATATTTTTGGCCACATATTCGCTGGCAACACTGTTGGCACATGGAATCAGGTCCAATCAACCGATGATAGGCCAATCCAATCCTGACATTTCATTCCCGACCATACCACCCAGCAGAGTGAGCAGTGGGAATGAAAGGATTGCTTGTGACCGAATCAAAGGATTAATAGTGCCCACCACTACAGAACCGGCTATCACCGCCGGTTCCAAAGTGGCCTTCTCTATCGGATATGAAACCGGCAGCTGGCAACCAGTAGTGATTAAAGTTTTGGATTCCGATGCAAAAAATATCCTGTAGGGTACCGAGATTTTCAGTTACCACGGCATCCGAAAAATATCTCGGATAACTTTTTTGTGTGATTGAATTTTGAATTCAACAAAATTTAATCAACATTCATTCAAATTCAAAATTCAGGATGCTTTGCTCGGTAAGGGTATTTATGATAGGGTATCGAGATACGCAGTTACAAGGGGGTAACCAAATTTTTCCGCCCGGTAACCGAATCCTTGTTACCCATAGCCACTGCCATCACCTTGGAGGGAAAGATTCAATGTGACCACTGAAGCAATATAGCTAGCATTTCTCCGATTTGGTAGCGATCATCATCAATCGCTTGTTATTACATGAATAGACAAGACGGTTAGGTGAGAAGAAGATGAGGTGCCGGAGCTATTCGGTTTGTTGGTTCGCGGGACGAGAAGCATAACACGTGAAGGGTTTTCTGTAGATGTGTCCCTATATCTCACGCGTCCGTTCGGGATCCTAGGGATGAGACACCACGTTTTCAGGTTTTTATCACAAGAGAACTTTCATCAGATATGTTCCCGCGAATATTTGATATTGCTCGTGTTGTAGTTCCCAAAAATTGTAATTGTAGCCACATTCTCATGCATCGAACTCGTGCCAGGGAAGCCACAACCACAACAATGTTGCATGGATATGGCACCCTACAACTTTTTCATGAATGGTGTGATAGGGATTTGCTAGGTTAGTCCAATAGTCACCAGGCCATGCATGAAAGGATTTTAATCAACCGAATATGCCTTGTTTCAATTTAACCGTCCCTTTTTATGATAAGTGGTGTTTTTATTGACTTATATTGAAGCATCAAAGAAATACTAAATATAATGGGTATTGACCCGGCCTCTGCATGACTAAGATTTATACAACATCACCAACACATGCACACAAATGAAACACGCTTCCAAGAGCAAAGTCATACAAGACCGAATCTATGCATACGTGGTAGAAAAAGAAAAAAACAAAGCGATTAAACATTAATCAACGAAGGACATCAATTACACTTGGTATCAACCATCTCTTGACAATACAAGGATTATGTGGAAGGTTCTTCAAAAACAACACCTTCAAGAAGGGAACGATGCACATACGACGCCGTTGCTGGAAGCAACCGCTGAAGGTCGGATCTTGACCTTTTACTCCGAAGATCAAATCTGAATAAACTCCTAGCTATGCCTTCAGCAAGGTCATGAAGCAAAAATATCGACATTCTAGGTATTGCAACTAGAGTCAAGCCTAGGGTCCCCCCGTCCCCTAGCTCGACACCAGGTACTTGAGAAGCACCACCAAATCAAAGTCCACTTGTGTTGTTGTATCCACCTTCCACGACCCTAGTAGTTCACACACACGGAAAGTCATTGGTGAGGAGGAAGGTCACTGGCATTGCCAATATCCTGATTCTGGACGCTCTGGCAGCCCCGCACCATCCTCACAAGTAGCAATCTGAGAAGGATATGCATCAGACGATGCCAGCACATGCGACCACTTGTTCCCCATTGCTTCCAGCTACGTAGTACCACGGAGGCAACCACTTGTCCGAGAAGAAGACCACGATTGTCGTCCGTGAACTAGAGGATTGTGGGATCACTATGTCCGGTGTGGTTGCTGCTACACAATCTTCACTTGACTCAAGCCACTGCTCTTATTTCGCATCACACCGCCATGAGCAGACGACGGGAAGGACCCCGCCATCATAGGAGCTCGGGGTACGCAACAATCACAACAAGGGCTAGAGAGCGATAGTCAGAGCGGACACCGCCTGACCAAGAAAGTGTCGCACTGCCTATTGGGTCCAGTGTCAATTGCCACATGGACATAGCGAGTGCCATTGTGAGGCTCGCCGCGGTAGATCGCAACACCCTGGATCTATAATTGTATTGGCCTTGGCCATGTGACAAGATCAACATCATGGATGGTGTGTAGCCTCTCACCTAAGATCCGAACCCGCATAGGCAAGGACCATCAGGTTCGAGATTGCTAAACCTAGAGTCGTTGTCGAGCCGATGCGAGGCAACGCCAAGCGGTAGAGGAACCGCCAACCCAATTTGGGGTGAGCTCGCCGCAGTCATGCCATGCGCTAGAGGCAACTACGGAGAGAAAAGGCACCCACGGGAGGGATGCTAGGGTGGCGACTACGGTTCCTCGCAGGTCACTCGCATGGTAGCGACATAGGAGTCGAGAAATGATCCTTCTTGGCTAAGGGCATTTCCAACGTGGATCACCAAAACGCGGGGAAATGCCCGACCGGGCTGTCCGGACACTTTAGGCCTCCAACACAAGTCACCAAATTGAGCCAGACTGGTCCTTGACATCAGAAATCCCATAGCCCAGCCCAAATCACTACACCACAACACTTGATTGGGGGCATTCAACTGCCGGGAGAAAAACTTGTCCACCAAAACTGTCCGTACATTTTACGGCCCATACTCTACCAGGAGAATTAAATCCCAGCCTGTAGTCTACCGGAGACGGTCCTTGGCGCCAGATCCAAATAATATCGGCCTTAAGCACACGCCAGCGAGGAAAAAAGCGTGCAACTTGGCAAAATTTTGGCCTGGAAAGAAATAAACGCGTTGGCCCTCCCACTCCTCCAGACCGCAACGTGGCCCCAAATCACGTCCAATTCACCCGTGCCGTCCACCATACCGCCGCCGCCGCCCCAAACCTTCCCACCGCCGGCGCTCATGACCGCTAGCTTCGGCCACTGCCGGTAATTGAAGTTTCATGTGTCTAGACTAATCTGCCAGGAGAAGTAGACTGCCGGCAAATAAATACACTAGGGCAGATGAACCGGGAATATTGTATCTGCCGAGACAAGTAATCCTCGGTAGCCATTCTCGTGGCGGTTCTATCTGCCGGGAGAAATATTGTCCCGGCAGATGGCCTGCCATTTCAAGAGCTTTCTCCCGGCAGTTTACATACCATTGCATTACTGTTGTGGTGTAGTGAATCGATGGGAGCTTTGGGGGAGTTGAAACATCCTCCATGTGGGACTGCGACAGTGATGTCCCACCCAAAACCCCACCCAGAGCCCACATGTTTTTCACAATCGTGACACTCTTTTTGCGTCAAGCCATGCACTCAACGCCCGATCGTCTTCGTCTGCTCTGCCATCCACCACCGTCGTGATGGATCGGCCAAAGCCCTTCACACTGCCCGTCGTCCCGCAGAACCTGGGCAAGCCTGCATGTGTGATCAGGTCCATAGAATGTCAAGTGCAGCATGTGAGGGGGAGGGCCACCAATAAGGTCGTAGCCGCCTGGGTCGCAGCTACTCCTCCACAGCAGACCACAGCCACTGTACTACTATGTCGGCCATCTAGATAGTCAGCCTGAGAGACGTAGTCGCCATAACACTCCACCGCTTCATTCACCTCCGCCTCCAGCCGCCTTCCATGGCACATTGTCGACCTTGACACGAACTACATGTACACGGGAACACAGTCCTGCAGCTCGCCGATCGTTGTTTCCCTCGAAGGAGCCCTCATCCGGTGATGCCCAGTCACTTCGGTAGAATGCCTCCCCCAAGCTCGACAGTGGCCACCAATGAGCAATGTTGAAAATGATCCACAGCGACGGCGACCACAAGGACAGATAAGTTGAGGACGACTACTTGCCATAGCCGGAGCAAGAAGCGCTTGATGCAAACACCAAGCAGTCGGAGTCGGACGCGCCCAATCCAGACGGCAAGAAGACAAGAGGTTCGTCGTACCCACTGAAAGAGGATGAATTGTTGTGTGATGCATGGTTGGGAACAAGTGTTGATCCGATGCATGGCACCCAGAAAAGGGGGTCGGTTTTTTGGCAAGCCATTCATGATTTCTTTCATGAGCAAAAGAACTACCCCCCCCCCCTCATATGGCAAAGAAGTCATCCATGATCGCAATGCAAAGTCGCTAGCCCATCGATAATACACCATTCAACATGAGGTCAACAAGTATTGCATGCGGCGCATACACATAAACACAAAAGCGACGAGGTTTGTTCAAGTTTTCGTGCTAAGATGAGGTCTTTGATACGGGCAACCAGACTAGGGGCTTTTATGATCGATGGATGTATAAAACTTTACGAACATCCGTTGCTTTTGATAGTAGTTGCATCTGTTTATAAGTATATAAATGTATGTATGTTTGAATTGCTATAGATCTAGTTAAAGTTTGTCACAGGAATGAGACTGGACAAGGGCGGATATTTGGTGACTTAAGTGATCCGCGTTATAGGGACAATTCGCAAGCTTAACTGCCCCTATATATGGAAGATACTTTTATGGCTATATCTGTTTTTTTACATCTCTTGTTTTTTAACTACCCCTATTAACGCATGTGCACATACCTTATCCTTATAAACACCTCCATAAACACCTCCAAGAGACAGAGTCGGCACATTATCTTGAGGTTGACAAAATTGCCACAAACGCCTTCGTAGTCGACAGGAACATCTCCTCCCACTATACGCACATCACCAAAAGGCCTGGAATAAATTAAAGAAAATGTAAGTATCAATGTCAAGTTTGGGACTTGAACTCTGGTGGGTAGGAGATACAACTGTCCTAACTATCCAACCACAAGTTCTCTCTAATTATATATGTTTGATTGTGATCAATGTTTCATATGGACAAAAATACCTTATTATTTACTGTCATGCTGGTAACATATTCCACTTGTTTTTGGATTTTATTGAGAGTATACGATTTTTGTTGTCAACATAAAGTATTGCCAATTTTGTAGACAAGTCGTGTGGCTGGAGCGAATAAACGTTACGGGTGTGCTTATATAGAGAGCGTGTGGTGAGTAGGAGCCCAGCCATTCCCAGTCAGCTGTCTGGACGCCATGGCTCTTGAAGCAGCGTACCACTACCTGCAGCGCGCTTTCGGCCATGGCACATCCACAGAAGCACTACTACTCACCGTTCTCCTGCTACTCATCATCCGACTAGCATGGGTAAGAGCCTTCGCCACCACCACCGCATCAACAAAATGCAAGCAGCAGCTCCCGCCTACACCTCCAGGCAAGCTGCCTATCATCGGCCACCTCCACCTCATCGGTTCCCACCCCCATGTCTCCTTCCGCGACCTCGCCGCAAAGCATGGCCGCGACGGCCTCATGCTCGTCCATGTCGGTGCCGTGCCCACCGTCGTCGTGTCCACGCCCCAGGCCGCCGAGGCTGTCCTGCGCACGCACGACCACGTGTTCGCGTCCAGGCCACGTAACCCCGTCGCCGACATCATCCGCTACAACTCCACAGACATCGCGTTCGCGCCCTACGGCGACTACTGGCGTAGGGCTAGGAAGGTCGTCAACACGCATCTGCTCAGTGTCAAGATGGTCTACTCCAAGCGCCATGACCGCGAAGAAGAGGTACCTAGCTAAAGGCATATATTACTCTTCTTTTATAGAAACACGGTACAGACACAGACGCTCACACTGATCGACTCAATGATCACTGTAGGTGCGGCTCGTGGTCGCCAAGATCCGTGAGTTGGCCATGGCCGCTCCAGGCAAGGCGTTGGACATGACAGAGCTCCTGGGCGGGTATGCCAGCGACTTTGTGTGCCGTGCGGTCCTCGGAGAGTCCCACAGGAAGCATGGCCGGAACGAGCTTTTCCGCGAGCTCACCGAGATCAGCGCCTCCCTGCTGGGGGGATTCAACCTGGAGGACTACTTCCCGAGGTTGGCAAACCTGGATGTGTTCCTCAGGGTGGTTTGCTCCAAGGCAATGGGAGTCAGCAAAAGGTGGGACAACCTGTTTAACGAGCTCATCGCCGAATATGAACACGGCAAGGAAGATAACGCGGAGGACTTCGTACATCTTTTGCTTTCTCTGAAGAAAGAGTACGGTCTCTCCACGGATAACGTCAAGGCCATCTTGGTGGTAATTAACTCAACCTATCATTTGAAGTTGCCATGCATGTTGCATAATACTCCATGATTGATAAACAGTACTAAGATTTGTGTGATCTTGTAACAGAACATGTTTGAGGCAGCTATAGAAACATCATTCCTGGTGCTGGAATACTCCATGGCCGAGCTCATCAACAACAGGCACGTCATGGCCAAAGTGCAAAAGGAGGTAAGGGAGTCCACACCCCACGGCGAAAAGCTGGACCTGATAATGGAGGAGGACCTCAGCCGCATGCCGTACCTCAAGGCGACCATCAAGGAGGCGATGCGCATACACCCGCCGGCGCCCTTCCTGCTCCCACACTTCTCCACCAATGACTGCGAGATCAACGGATACACGATTCCCGCGGGAACACGGGTCATTGTGAACGCTTGGGCTCTTGCCAGAGACCCGTCGCACTGGGAGAGAGCGGAGGAGTTCTACCCGGAGAGGTTTCTCCAAGAAGGCCGTGATGCAGAGGTCGACATGTATGGTAAGGATATCCGCTTTGTGCCGTTTGGGGCCGGGCGGCGGATCTGCGCGGGTGCTACTTTCGCGATCGCTACTGTTGAGGTAATGCTGGCAAACCTCATATACCATTTCGACTGGAAGCTTCCCAGTGATATGGAGGCCATTGGCGCAAAGGTTGATATGTCCGATCAGTTTGGGATGACGCTTCGCCGAACGGAGAGGCTTCACCTTGTTCCTAAAATTTACAAATAAGTACCACCGTAGGTTTGTGTTTGTATCAGCTGATACTGTCAGCTACCATCGCATGGTCTGTTAGTTGAGTGCCTATTACTATGTCACCTTAATGTAGTCGTGTTGCATGCTTAATAGCTCCGGGAGTTTGTTGCACACGAGATGGACCTGTCGGATCCTCAATAAATGTAACAGCAAATGATGAATAAAAGTATGGTTCTATGGTATCAGTAGATCAAAGATCATGGGTTCTCGCCTGACCTTACTCTGCAGTTTGGATGCTGATGTGCAGCCATATAAACACTCGTGTCCCAAGGTTCGAAAACCTCTTCTCTTGGAATTTCATCATTGCTGACCCACCTCAAGTCGCTGGCGTTAGAGATAATATCGTCATCGTCCTCCCACTGGTATTTTCCTAAGGGACTTAATATTATCCCCATGTTCATGGCTGAACCAGAAGACATAACTTGTTGAAAAATCAACATTCCAACCACAAAGGAATTTAATAAGATATCTCTCTACAAAATGAGGGGGAAACATAACAATTACTGAACATTCTACTTGTCTTTGGAGAGTTCTTTATACATGAAAAGTCATAAGTGAAATGGATTTTCAAGGGAAAATGCATGTATGTGTGTGCCCACATGTGTAGCTAATGTTCATTCTCTCTTACCTTATTTCACACTATTTTCAAGAAAGGGTGAGAGCTCTACTACTTTAGTTACATCAACTAGTAGCAATATTGCACTATTACATCAACTAGTAGCAATTTTGCAATATTCACTACTCTTGTGAAATTTCATATTGGTCCTCATCATCATGGGTGGCTACAAGAGAGTATATGTGCAATCTTTTTTACCCTTACAAACGAGAAGAGTTCAAGAAATATTGGACCCTTAGATGTCTTCATATATAAAATTGTAGATCTCACTGTGAGCTATGATTTTCGTATAAAATTGACTCACTTCTCCAGAAGGCATCAAAGGTGACCTCATACCTTAGTGACAAATTTGCGAGTCATGTGACTGCCATACAATGGTGTGCATAGGTACAAGCTAGAGCAGAAGAAGGTGAATGTTGTGAACCATCTGTGACTAAGGCATTAGGTGTAGTTTCTTAGCATTACATATGGATGCAATTTTCTTGTTAATTATTCCAGTTAGTTGGCAATGGACAATAGTCATATTTGATCAATGACTTCTGGCCATTCATAAGAGCCTCTTCATCGAGTGGACCGTCTGTTAGCCCAAGGTCCACAATCTCCATCATAAATCACGAGACCTCTCTTCGTTTCTCACTTGTTTCCTCGATTCAGCTCTTCAGTTTCCACAAAAAGCCATCTCCTCCATCTCCTCGAGCTCCATGGTCGTACCATCTTTGCCTTCATCACCATAACCTCTCTCACTCTCTCGTTTCCATCCCTTGCCCACCTTTGCGACCATTGGGAGTAACTAGAAATTGAGTTGAAGTTCACCAATTACTCAAGCCATCGCCATGGATGAGGACTTGGAACCCGCCTTGCGAAATATTAGTACATAGTTGTTGGGGCACTAGACAACTGCAATGCAATCAAAATACTCGAAAGAGTGTTTATTTCACACTGGCCGACGTATTATGACACCAGAGTCTAATAGAGTAAGAGGTGTACAATAATTAACAAATAAAAACATATTGTGTAGTGTTTTTGAGGCAAATTATGGCTTGGCTATACTAGCACTTCAAATAAGTGGTCTTCTATTATTGTAATTACCTACCATCAGTACTAAAAAATCTCAAAGTTATTCTAATAACAAAAATAAACTGATAATTAGGAGATAACATACACTTCGCGTGCAACAATTAATTACATATGTGATGATAAAACAAATCAACCCGCATTTTGCATGGGTCTAGTTTTATAAATTATTGAGCAGTCCCACTATTGTATTAGTACATGCAATCATATATCTATTACCCTTATTTTAATTTTCAAATTCCTTATGCACATTTTGCATGTCTATTTGTAACATTCTGGTCTATACAAAACGTTCTACGTTTGTGTTTGCCCATGTATGGTTTTAAATATTTCTACGACCTGTTGATCCATACTCTTGAATATTTGGTACCGGTAACATGAATCTTCTCTGGAGTAATCACGCGACAAGAAGATGCATAACATAAATAATGATACAATTGCTGTAATACATCTTGATAATCACCCTCGTCTATCATGACATTGATGGAACATGAATTTTTTCATTCATACAAGCACACAAAGACTGTAAAACTTCAAAACAAACAGATATTTCCTCTGGTGCCATTCAAACTGAGAGCCTCCCTAAGGTGACAAGTTTAAACGGACGATTTGTTGCGTGAAACTTTTTGCAGTTATCACACAGCGATGCTATTGTTAAAAATGCATGTGAGAATGATCTCTTAATTTTAACTACTTCCACAGATACCCTTTGTGTAGCCGTGTTTAAGGTGAGTCATATTTTCCATATTTAAATGGAATACTAAATATCTTGATGCCTTTGCATAAATACATGCAAACACATATATGGAAAAATATATTTCATAAGTACCAAGGCGCATGAACCCATTGTTAGTGCATATGTTAATTTCATGTGTCATGAATTGAATAAATAAGAGCGTAAAATTAACTTGTACATAATTTACACAAGCCACTATGAAGTCGGTCCCTAGCGTAAAAAGTAAAGTGCCATAAAATTAACACGCCAGATCTGCTCAGCTCAGCAAAGGTCGATGCATCCAGCTATGTATTGGATGATGATTGCCCTAACACCACACGCTCCAAAATTAAAGAGAAAGGCGCAAGCAACAATCTTGCCTGGTCCATCCACACACACATGCATTACACATGTCCAAATCACACAGTTGTTGTACTATTATCTTACCCATCCACGCGCAAATCCTGTTACCAGTACATGCATCATATATGTAACAAACCACAGTTGAAAGCATGTGAGTAGGGTCAATCAACATGCATGGTCATCAATCAACATGTTCGATGCGATCCAGTAGTACACAGAGATTCCCACGCGGTGCACGCCCATTTTGTTCTCGATGCGATCCAGTAGTACAGAGAGATTCCCACGCGGTGCACGCCCATTTTGTTCTGTAATATCACCTTGCAAGGCAGTGACAAATCTTAGCAAACCGCCAAGCGTTGCTGTTATGTGCCCCATCCACACACATGCATAGTAATCAGTGGCAGCAGGTCTTTTGCCCAATCAATCCACAGATACTCCTGTTTGTCCACGGATCTCAGATGTTGCATTATTGAACGCCTGTGAGCTTGCTAGGGTACGTCCATGGGAATATGGCATATTATTTCCCATCATGCACTGTTTGTTGAGGAACTGACCATGGCATATTGCAAGCATGTATTTCCTCCTCATTGCCCAAATGAGCGAGTTTTTACCAACATTTTTGTCCTTGTACTTTTTTTTCCTGGTGGTGTTTTTTGGGGTAATGTTATAAATCATACAACTATGACTAACCTAGACGATGAAGAAAGAAACTTGTGCTCAGCTATAGAGGCTAACTCCTCGGTACAGTGATGCAACTCCTCGGTACTCGATCCATATGGGCTGTTGTCTAATCTAATATCTCTAAGCCGCCTATATGCCTATATGGTGTGGTACAAACCACACTGTATGCTCTTACATATGACTAGAAAATAAGAGTCCATTTTTGTGGTGTGAGGTGACATGGGCCAACCTCATCAAAGCACCACAAAATAAAGAAGGGAGCAGTAAATTGATTTATTTTTGGCTGTGTGCATCCTAATTATGCAAAGGTTGGGTGTTACTCATAATGTTTTGTATTTGCTTGATGCTACATTTTGAGATAATAAAGGCGCCCTTTATAAAAAGAAGGAAATTAATTTATCTACGCTATGATTTAAAGACTACGGGCCACAATGCATTGCAGTCAATCCCTAGTCTAAAACATACAGTACCCTAAACTCAACATATTGTCTATGTATCTAGCTGCATGGATACCCTGACACCAGATATATATATACTCAAAATTCAAACAGAAACTGAAGAGAAAGGTGTGCATCCACGTGGGCACAAGCGCCAAGATCCAACAAGGCCCAATAATGAACTCATGTATGAAAATCATATAAGAGGCTAAAAGACAATGGGGCCACGCCACAGATCTTGTCCGTATGGAACTTGTCGTGCATGATTAATACCACTGATGGCATATTTTGGGCACCATATTCGTCAGGGGCCACTGTTGGCAAATCTAAGCACATGCATATGGAATCCTATCCTTTTTTTGGACTTCTCTACACTGTCCTTTCGCCTTTATAATTTTCATGTGAATTATGGACCTTGTCATTGGATCTCGGGGCAGATGATGTCTTTGTGTACAGCACAGGGTTCACTAAAGTAAATAATTTAGAATCAATGAAAGCAAGTGGCCAGTTTGGTTTAACCGTTTCCATGGAGAAGCACCACACCAATTGAAGAGGTGTGGGATGAAATGGAACAAATAGGCCCAGGATGCACAATTTCATTTCGTGGTTTCAAAGGATTACCATGGCATTTAACTGTTCAGTGGCCTTGTGGAGTTCCACTCGGTTTCGAACGGGTGGGGATGAAACGGTACACTCCGAGTGGAGTTTCACTCGGTTTCTAATGCTTTGGAACAGGTATGCACCGAGTTTCAACGAGATGAAACCCACCTCCCTCTTTCTCTATCTCCCTCTCTCTCCTCATAATTTCCTAGCCATGTTACCCTATGGCTAGTAAATTAGAGGCCATTTTTGTGATCTGATGTGACAATAAAGAAGAGCAAGAAATTAATTTATCTACTCTATTTTAAAGACTGCGGGCCACAATGCATTGCAGTCAATCCCTAGTCTAAAACATGCAGTGCCCTAAACTCGGCAATTGTCTATGTATCTAGCTGCATGATTGCCCTGACACCACACATACTCAAAATTCCTACAGAAAATTAAAGAGAAAAGTTATGAACATGCGCCAAGATCCAACGACAAGGTTCAACAACAAACGCATGGAGGAAAATTAAAAGGGCTAAAAGACAGTGATCTTGTCTGTCTCTAGGGACATGGTGCATTATTCGTATCGGCGATGGCATATTTTTGGGACCATATCCCACTGTTGGCAAATCTAAGCACATGGAATCATATCCTTTTTTGGAATTCACTACATTGTCCTTTAGATTTTATAATTTTCATGTCAATTATGGACCTTGTCATTGGATATTGAGGCAGTTGTTATCTTTGTGCACAGCACAGTGCTCACCAAAGCTGTCAATCTGTGAATTGCTGGCAACGAAGTAAGAAATATTTAGAATCAATAAAAGCAAGCGGCCAGTTTGATTTAACTGTTTCCATGGAGAAGTGCTATATAAATTAAAGAGGGGTGTGGCATGAAATAAAACAGAAAGGCCTCCAATGCACATTTCATTTCATGGTTTCATATGATTACCATGTCATTTAAGTGTTATGTGGAGTTTCACTAGGTTTTGAACGTGTGGGGATGAAAGAAAACACTCCGAGTGGAGTTTCACTCGGTTTGTAATGCTTTGGAACGGTGTGCATGGAGTTTCAACTAGATGAAACTTATCTCCTATCTCTCATAATTATGCCATGTTACCATTTCTGCTGCTGATATGTCACCTCATCAATTGGGAATAAAACTCCCACTGGGACTGGCCTTATATATCTTTCATTCCTAGTGCTATTAGTTCCAGGAACTACAAAAATCTTCCTACAATCTAAGACAAATCGTACAATACAACAATTAGTTGTCCAAATTGAAGTGCAAATTGCTAGCATTTGGATAGGTTATTGTAAATAATATCAAAGATAATAAGTTAGATAGCAGCACGTAGTAAGGTTTAAAGGAGCATATGCAAGGCTAGAGCCCTTTTCATTATCATATTTTAAGTACATTAACAGCTAATCAAAAGAGTAGGAAAAAAGGTACCTTGGAGGCAAATGTTCAATGTGGCCGCTGAAGCAATCCAGCTAGCATTTGTCCTGTTTGTTTGCAATCATCATCATTTGCCTGTTATTAAAAGAAAAGACTCACGAACATAAAAAAATTATCAGCACGTATACTCCCAAGTTAATTTGGTGACTCACAAAAACACACGTGGTTAGCGCCAGGCACAAATATCTGAATCATGGGCATGAATCTCGAGGGTGCCAGATCTAAATTTCAATCATTAACAATATTAAAGAATTATATATCACCAAGTTGAACACTCCATAAAGGGCATCAATTAAAAAGCAAAGTAATTAATTAATTAGCATGGCAAATGTAAATTTATCAGCAGGTCATTAACAATTCAATGTAAAGAAGTCGTGGCCCCATACAAAAATCATCTCTTCTAACAGTTTGCATATACATGCTTTAAAAAAATTCTAAAGAACCGAGGCACGCCAACCCATTGTTAGTGCGTGTGTACCACAAGTGCGTGTGTACCACTAGCATTGTCCTGTTTGGTTGGAATCATCATCAATCGCATGTTATTAAAAGAAAAGACTCATGAGCATAACATTATCAGTAGATATACTCCAGAGTTAACTTGGTGAAAGTTGACAAAAGGAAGATTATATCTTTTTATCCTCAATTATTTGTGATGAAAATCCTCTTCCAGCAAGTAATATCAAAAGACTGAAAACATTCTGATAGATAACTGATCTTTCATCAGGTCAACCGTGTAAGCAAGCAAGTCAAGAGGAAAAGCATTACGTTCAATGATATATGCTTCACGCAACCCTCAGAGGAGTTCCACATACAAATGCAAAGCAAAAAAAAAAAAGGAAATACTTCTCAGAAAAAGAATGCTTGATACCCAATCAATATTCATGCCGTGTTTATAGAGAGAGATGAGTAGGAACTCAATTAATTAACATGGTAAAAAGCAAAGAAGTAAGCAATTAAACAGCAAAGAAGTAACCAATTAGTTAACATGATAAAAAGTAAATTAGTAAAAAAATTAATTAGCATGGTAAAAAGTAAAGAAGTAATCAATTAAAAAGAAAAGAGTAACCAATTAAAAAGCAAAGAAGTAACCAATTAATTAACATGGTAAATGTGAAATTGTTGGAATGTCATTCACAACTCAGTGTGAAGTAGTCGTGGTCACGTGCATTGGCACGGGTTGCATATATACTCAAATAGTAACGTAGAAACATGCAGAGAGTATTATAATTGGAAGTGTCATCTTTTCAATAAGAAATATTGTATTATATGGCTTATTGGATGGTCAATAACTTATTTGGCTTTGCAACACACGTACGGAAAAGCAAGGTAAGTGCAAATAAGTATTTTTCTAGAGATGTTGTGTGGCTGGAGTGAATACATGTTACGGCCGTGTTGTAAGCTCAGCCAGTGGTGGAAAACTGCACGAGCACTTGACATAATTGATGGAGAGCTTGAGGCTGTGCTTATATAGATAGAGATGAGTAGGACGTAGGAACCCAAACCCAGCCCAGCCTCCTGATCAGTTGTGTGGACCACATGGCTCTTGAAGCAGCCTTCCACTACCTGCAGCTCGCCGGCGTCCATGGCACATCCACGCCGGCACTACTGCTCACCGTTCTCCTGCTACTCATCATTCGACTAGCATGGGTGAGGACCACAACGGTGTCAACAAGATTCGGCAAGCAGCAGCAGCTCCCGCCTTCACCTCCAGGCAAGCTGCCCATCATCGGCCACCTCCACCTCCTCGGCTCCCAGACACACATATCCATCCGGGACCTCGATGCCAAGCATGGCCGCAATGGCCTCTTGCTCCTCCGCATCGGTGCCGTACCCACCTTGTTCGTGTCCTCGCCGAGCGCCGCCGAGGCCGTCCTGCGCACCCACGACCAAATCTTTGCGTCGCGGCCGCCATCCATGGCCGCCGACATCATTCGCTACGGCCCGACAGACATCGCGTTTGCACCCTATGGTGAGTACTGGCGGCAGGCCAGGAAGCTGTTAACCACGCATATGCTCAGCGCCAAGGTGGTGCACTCCTTCCGCCATGGTCGTCAGGAAGAGGTAAAAACTTATCCTCATGTGCATGTGTGCGACGAAATATCAACCATTTGTCCGTCACTCGTCATTGGACTCGCCAATTGCTGCAGGTGCGCCTTGTTATCAACAAGATCCGTGAGGCGGCCACCAGAGGCACGGCGGTGGACATGAGCGACCTCCTGTCCGGCTACACCAACGACGTCGTGTGCCGTGCGGTCCTCGGAGAATCCCACCGCAAGGCAGGCCGGAACAGGCTTTTCAGCGAGCTCACAGAGATCAACGTCTCCCTTCTCGGCGGGTTCAGCCTCGAGAATTACATCCCTCCAAACATGGTAATGGCGGATGTGCTCTTGAGGCTGGTTTCCGTCAAGGCTCAGCGACTCAACAAGAGGTGGGACGAATTGTTCAACGAGATCATTGAAGAACACCTACACCCCAGCAAACCATCATCCGGCGAGCAGCAAGCAGCAGATTTCATAGATCTTCTGCTCTCTCTCAAGGAAGAGTACGGTCTCACTACAGATAATATCAAGGCCATTTTGGTGGTAATTACATTCACTTGTACTTTTCCCATTGCAAATAATTGTCCATGTCCTCCTATACTGTTGTCATACTACTACTACAATTTTTGGAGCTGGAGGGAGTATAAAAGTAGTATACTAAGAGTTCATTCACAGTTTTCATGTTGCATATATATATAGTTAGTACTTTTGTGGTGATATGATCAACAGACACACACGCTAAGTTGGATCGTTTGATCTTAACAGGACATGTTTGAGGCTGGCATAGAAACATCCTATCTGACGTTGGAGTACGGCATGGCTGAGCTAATGAACAACAGACACATTCTGAAGAAATTACAGGAGGAGGTAAGATCCCAAGGCAAAAAATTAGACATGATAACAGAGGAGGACCTTAGCAGCATGGCCTACCTAAGGGCAACCATCAAGGAGACGCTGCGCATGCACCCACCAGCGCCCTTTCTCCTCCCGCACTTCTCCACCGCTGACTGCAAGGTCGACGGATACTTGATACCCGCCAACACACGTGTCCTTGTGAATGCCTGGGCCCTAGGGAGGGATCCGTCGTCTTGGGAGAGGCCAGATGATTTCTGGCCTGAGAGGTTTCTGCAGGATCAAGCTGGCGATGTGGACACCCAGATGAGGGGTAAAGATCTTAGGTTCCTGCCATTTGGGTTCGGGCGGAGGATTTGTCCAGGGATGAATTTCGGGTTCGCCACCATGGAGGTTATGTTAGCAAATCTCATGTACCATTTTGATTGGGATGTTCCGAATATGATGGGTACCGGTGCAGGGGTTGATATGGCTGAGTCGTTCGGGTTAACGCTTCGCCGAAAGGAGAAGCTTCAACTTGTTGCTCAGATTCCCTAAATCTACTATGTACAAGTTTATTTCGACATGAGCACAAGAATAAAGGCAAGGAATAAAATGACTACTGTACTACTGTTTATCAGTCATTATTACGTCCTCCATTCCTAAATACTTCCTCCGTCCGGAAATATTTGTCATCAGAATGGATAAAAAATGGTGTATCTAGAACTAAAATACATCTAGATATATCCCCTTTTATTCATCTTGATGACAAGTATTTCCGGACGGAGGGAGTATAAGTCTTTTTAGAGATTCCAATAAGAGACTACATACAGAGCAAAATGAGTGAATCTACACTCTATAATATGTCTATATACATCTGTATGTAGTCCATAGTGAAATTTCTAAAAAGACTTACATTTAGGAACGGAGGGAGTACTGTATAGTTCAGATGTATGAGAAGTTTATCATAATGTACATCAGGCTAAACAATAGAGCAATGAACATAATTTGAGCGGCGATAGACCTATCTGCCACAACACGCTGCAGCCACATAGCACGCCCGCAGATGCGGTGAGCAAAGCGGAGTGGATAAAAAAATTGAAAGCAAATAAGGTCTAAACAGTATATGTGTAGGTAACTAATCATGCATGTATGGACACAGATATAAGCATGTAAACATTATTTCTACAGTAAAATAAAATTGTACAGTCACAAGTGATTAAGCTCAAACTTGAGTCGTTGCAACTCGCAAGTTATAGGGCGACAAGCTGCTGTGTGTCTAAGACATATTGTAAATCATGTTCTCCAAAGGGAATAGGTGGCGGTCTCATGTTTGGGCTTACCTCTAGATAAACCATGTGTCCTGTTGTCAGATGAGTTGCCACTGGTTGAGGAACTACTAGTTGAGTAGGGCTTGCGTCATCAGTCATTTGGTCCGAGGCTAGAAAGTTGTTTTCATCATCAGACTGTTGGCTAGACCCGACGCCGAGTACTTTCCAGCGACGGCGACACGCGACGAACGACAACAAAGCAACGCTGGCAATACCGGCGAAGTTATTTTACGTCGAGATATACGGTGCACGGCAGTGCAAAGCTAGCCAAGCTAGTGTATCCTGATCGATTCTTTCCTCGCTCGTGTACTAGTATGCACTAGTAGTTCTGGCCGGGACACCAACACGCACGAACACAAATCGCACACACTTGAATCGATTTGGATGGCCACGGGAGCGTGTCGCCCCCGTTGTATCTTTGTATTGCTTTTTAGCTCACGATACAAAGAGTACAGGGGTACATAAGTATTTATATTAGCTAGCTAACCTGCCAACTAATCTTATCCTACTCGGTGAAGGATAGGAAAACCAACACGGACATGTACGTGCATGCACTGCCGGACACGGACACGTCTTGTGGTGTTTAATTCCAACAATCACCCCCCTAAACACGACATCGTAACTGTAATCTGCTCGGACACTTCAAGTCGGAGTGTAAGAATCCCCCAGAGGAGAAGGCGCTCATGGTCCAGCAAGGAGATGAAAGTGACATGATGTTGATGTGTGAACTCGTGGACAACGAGGATCCAGTTCTTCAAGTGTCGGCTAAAGAAATTGTCGCGCTCCATGAAGAAAAAGTTCGCTCTCAAGATCGTGGTTCGGAAACTCGTATCGATGCTACAGACGCGAGCGGTGATTCCGAAACTTACGTCGATGTTACGGGCATAAGTGCTAACTTCGCTGGAGCAGATGCAGCAATTGCCGCGTGTGCTCGGCCATGGAGAAGCAGTCTTTGTAAGACGCGTCCAGAAAAAAGAAAGGCGTACGTGGCGCCGGAAGTCCACGAAGAAACAAAAGCTGGTGCTAGTACTGGTGCAAAGACAGAGACATGTGTTGCAAGAGAAAACGCAGACATGGGTGTCGTGACTGTTGGGGCTGGTGCATCAAGTACAAGTGCAGCTATGGTACAAACACATGGAGTTGGTGGCCAAGGCGTGGCACTCCATGGCTTAGTGAACAGACAACCAGAGAAGTCCAAAGGCAGCAGTTGCTGCAACCTAGCAAGCAGGACGGGATGCAACCCAGAAACAGAAAGCGGCAGCGCGGAAGGAGTCTCATGCGGAGGCGTGCAAGGCCATGGATGTGATGGGCTTGGCTCATTGGCTGTAGGCGCTGGCAATCTGAGCAACAGAAGCCTAAGCAGGCTACGAGACCCACCAAAGGGCATGCATGCATGCCCACGTGCTAAGGATGAGCATGCATTTGGAGCCCCGTCGTGTGCAAGCTTGTACGCAGGAAAGGCAGCCATGTTGGCACCTGCGTCGTCTCTGACAGTACAGGAGGAGAGGACAACGCCACCTACACCCGTATTGCTACAACCGGTGTTACACCCATATTCGGAGAATTCTCTTCGGACAACTGACCCGGTAAAGGTGAAAAGGAGTGGACGGCTGCGTCTAGCAAGTGCCGAGGAATCAACGGATTTTGAGGATGCGAACACGAAGGAGTGTTGGCGTCAGGCAATGGAAGAGGAGTTCAGGTCGATCCACGATAACAATGCATGGGAGCTTGTGGATCTTCCCAACAATGAAAAAGCCATGGATCTCAAATGGGAATTTACGATCAAAAGAGATGTCGAAGGGTCCGTGAAGTACAAAGCAAGGCTAGTGCCAAAGAGTACGTGCAAGATGAAAGTGCAGACTTCGAAGAAGTGTTCGTTCCCGTTGCAAAGATGGAATCAGTGGAATTACTCATCGCTCTCGCGGTTCAGGAATCATGGAAGATACATCACATGGATGTAAAATCCGCGTTTTTGGATGGCGAGTTAGAAGGAGATGTGTATGTGAATCAGCCACCGGAATTCATCAATGAAAGAGAGGAACACAAGGTACTGAAGCTACACAAAATCTTGTATGGGCTACGGCAAGGCTCTCGGGCGTGGAACATCAAACTTGATCAGACGATGATTTCTCTTGGATTTGAGAAAGCCCCACTAGAGCATGCGATGTACAAGAGAGGTGAAGGAAGGGATCGTCTACTAGTTGGCATCTATGTCGACGACCTATTGATAACTGGAGCAGATGAAGAGGTGATTGCAAAGTTCAAGCTACAGATGAAGGAGCTTTTCAAGATGGATGATCTAGGCCTTTTGAGTTGCAACCTCGGGACAGAGGTACATCAAAAGCCGGAGGGGGTCACACTATGCCAGGAGGCATATGCAAGGAAGGTACTTGAAAGCCCTGGCATGAAAGATTGCAATCACATTGTCACTTCAATGGAACCTCGTCTTGAACCAAGCAAGAAGGAGATGGTGAAACTACTCGGCTACAGTGGTAGTGACAAGGAAGGAATTGTTGGCGGCCGTAAGTGTACCTCGGGCGTGGCATATTTCCTTGGTGGAAGCGTAGTAAGCTGGCTATCACGAAGACAGAAAGTGGTGACATCGACTTCAAGTGAAGCAGAGTGTCAAGGTGTGTGGCTAGGACGGCTACACAGTGATCTCATGAATCGAGATCCAGAACAAGTGGTGCTCAACGTTGACAGTGAGTCTATGTTTTTTCTACGCGAGGATCCAGTGCGGCATGACAGGAGCAGGCACATTGATATGATGTATCTTTACATAAAGGATTGCGTGGAAGAAGGGATGACGAAGGTCAACTACGGTTGCACCGATGATCAGCTGGCGGACATCCAGATCAAGGCTTTAGATCGAGAGAAGTTTTGGAGATGCAAAGAAGGATTGGCGTCTGATCTGTGATGTGACCACATCGTGTTTAGGGGGGTGAATGTTAGACTTAAACACGAATTAGTAGTACACGGCATGTGTACGTGGTGGTTTGGTAGGATTCCTAGTCCAACTAGGATTAGTATTCCTGGCCAACTCGGTCATGTACGTAGCTAGGTAAGCCTAGTATATATATGGACCAGCCCCTGTAATCTAACGAACCGTGAGTTGTGCAAAGCAATAAAGCAAAGACAAGGCTCGAGACGAGCCTTTGGCTATCAAACCAGCGATTTGTGTGCGTGCGTGTTTTGTACTTCCGGCCGGCTGGCCGTTGTGTACGTACACATACATTGGTATTGTTTGCTGCGGCTTCACGTAGAATCGATCAGGAGCAGGACGGCTAGCTTGGGCTAGCTTTGCACTGCGGTTGGTGGATCGATCAGGAGCTGCTAGCAGGAGGCTAGCTTTGTACTGCGGTTCGTCTCGGCGTAAAAGCAACTCGTCGAGTTCGTCAGTGTTGGTTTGCTTCGTCGTCGTTCGTCGTCGGTCGTTGCCATCACCGGAAAGTACTCGGCGTCGGTACTGGGCCAACACAGACTGGTCCTTCTCTTTGGCCCTGATCAGAGAGGGGAGCTGGTATGGTAAGGATTTTGCGCGGTCATAGAGCACCAAGGCCCAGAATTGCTCTGCTTGGAGCTTTCTCTGGCATTTCTTGAGTTCTGCAAAATGTTTCTTGAGTTCTGCAAAATGTGCATTGAGGGAGTCCCGGACTAGGAGGTGTCCGGATAGCCGAATTATCATTATCGGCCGGACTCCAAAACTATGAAGATACAAGATTGAAGACTTCGTCCCGTGTCCGAATGGGACTTTCCTTGGCGTGGAAGGCAAGCTTGGCGATACGGATATGTAGATCTCCTACCATTTTAACCGACTCTGTGTAACCCTAGCCCTCTCCGATGTCTATATAAACCGGATGGCTTTAATCCATAGGACGAACAACAATCATACCATAGGCTAGCTTCTAGGGTTTAGCCTCCTTGATCTCGTGGTAGATCTACTCTTGTAACCCACATCATCAATATTAATCAAGCAGGACGTAGGGTTTTACCTCCATCAAGAGGGCCCGAATCTGAGTAAAAACATTGTGTCCCTCGTCTCCTGTTACCATTCGCCTAGATGCACAGATCGGGACCCCCTACCCGAGATCCGCCGGTTTTGACACCGACATGCATCATCTATCATTACTATACCTGTATTTTTAAGGTATGTCAAAGGGGCAGAATATGTCGATTCGATAGATATAATACGCAAGGTGGAGTAGTTTGATAGGCCCGGGAGGGAATAAGCATGTATCTGTGTGCAGCAGAATCACGGAAGATATTAGGCATAGTAGTCTAATATGCCTCTACATCATCATGACAAAATAGCCTTATCTAATTTGCACACTATAGAGGTGCTGCCTGTCAACTGAATAAAGGAGCAGGAAATGTTGCATCAGCTAAAGATTTACACAGCACCTCCATCGGTAAGACATGAATATCTTCTATTTCAGATTTGACCATGTGTAGTCATTCATTTCCTAGGATGATCAGACAAATACCAAGGAGTACAACAGAAGCAGACTTATTAGGACTGTTGCATCGAAACGATAAAATCGGTTCGAATACAGATTCTGCTACAGCGGTGACGATAAGCATGTCTTCCTTTCCGCTGTGAAGATCACATCCACGGAACGTCTCCGGAGAATTTAATCCGCAAACTAATGAGGTAAATATTACTCCCTCTGTAAACTAATATAAGAACGTTTAGATCACTATTTTAGTATTCTAAACGCTCTTATATTAGTTTACGGAGGGAGTACCTACTTATGACGCTACCAGACAGCAACTATCTTCAAAACAAGACAGAGCAATTGCCGGATGTTTATGCTAAACAACGAAAATGAAATCAGACCAATGAGTAGGCTGAAGTACACCTCATGCAATGTGTCCCAATGTCGGTCATTCCGTAGAATACTTCCCATTTGGCCACACACACACACAAATAAATAGCAATTGTATAGTTTTGAATCAGAACCAGGATGGCGTGCGAGTCTAGCGGACCGAGCGCGAGGGTCGACGCCGACCTGGGGGATGACACCGATGAGCGGTTGTCGGTGCTCTACGCGGCCGACCTGGGGACGGCGCAGCGGATCTCGCTACACGATGGCGTGATCTGGCTTAGGAAGGACGCGCTTCGCCTCGTGCTTATCGACGAGCGTGGTGTCACGATTGACGCGAGATATCTTCGGGTCGGGGATTCAATTGACATCGGTGAGTTTGTCTCCTTCCCTTGTCACTTTGCTAGGGTTCGTGACAGGGCTCCGGTAATCGCCGCGGCAAGCGCTCCACGACACGTCCCGCTGGTTCGGACGAACGTGTTGGTCGATGAGGCATTCGGTGACGTGGAGGTGGTGCGACGCGGTGCACGGTCACGTCCGCCGCCCCCGACCGATGGGGCAGGCCTGCTAGGGCGTGGTCCAGCTCAGCGCGCGGTTGATGCTCGCCACGTGGTAGAGCCTGGATCCGACCGCCATGGACCGCACGAGCCTAGGGTTTCGTCGGGCCCCGCTGGTATAAATTGCGTTCCCGAGCCCTCGGCCCCCATTTTGGATCTGGACGAGTGTCTTGCCCATTTCTGGGACGCGCCGCGGGAGGTTAGATCTAGGGTTCCTCAATCCTTCTCGTGGTGGGAGGGAAAGATTCACGGCGATTGTAGATCGTTCGCGCAGGTTGTTGGTTCCCCACCTCACCCTCCTCCCCCTAATCCTATCCACACCAATCGATCCGTGATGAGAGGGGATGGCTTCGGTGCGGGTCGCCATGGCCGGGGAGCTGGTCGTTTCAACCGTGGCGGCGGCCGCGGCCGGGGCCGCGACTCCAACGTTTGGAAGCGTAAGACGGGGACGGGAGTAGGGGAGTCGTCCTCGACGAAGGCGTCCGGATCTGGCGATTCGGGCTACGAGAAGTGGGAGGAGGCAGCGGAGGGCTGGATCGTCCCCCTCCGTCGAGATCGAGATCGATGAGAGGATGATGAGCACGGCGAGGCCGACCACAGGGGAGAGGCTCCTCCCAGGGGGGGCGAAAACTGCTCCTACTCGCCTCAACAACGACAAGACAGACCAGATCGCGGGCAAAAACGTGGCCTCCCGTGCTGGTGATCCTCCTCCTGCTGCTATTGGTAACATCATCCCTCGTCTTGATGCTTGTCAGATCTGTCATCTGGCCGGTCATTTCACTGTGAGTTGCCCTCAAGCTGTTTGTGAACGATGCAAGAAAAATGGACATCTATACATTATCTGTAAGGAGTTCATACCGTGGGAGTGTTTGCCTGTTATGTGTGCTTTCCAATCTAAGGGGCAAGGGTTCCATTTCATTCCTGACACGAACATTGATAGGCAAGCTAGAGAGCGCATCTACAATATCGTTGTTACTATCATAGAGGGCTCTGCTTCCACTAAGGATATTGAACATGAGCTTAGTGTCTATGTTGGGCAAGGCTGGCGCTGCTCTGCTAGGTTTTTTGCTCCACAAAAATTTGTTATGAGAATGCCTAATCCCAGGGAGGTGGATCGTGCTCTGTTTGTTGAATTCATTAAGCTCAAAAAGTGCGGTGTGAGTGTCAAATTCTCCCCCTGGTCTGAAGATGTGGATGCTGAAGGGCTCCTTGAGATAGCCTGGGTTAGGATTGGGAAAATACCACCTAACAAGCGTAATGATAAAACTATGGCTTATGTTGGGGGCCTTGTTGGTGTCACTCTGGAAGTTGACATGTCCACTCTGAACCGTCCCATCTCTGTTAGAGCCAAGATTGGCTGCAGGTTCGTGGATCAACTTCCTTCCACGGCTGAGGGTATGCTGGGGGGTCGTTTCTATAAGTTTACTTATGAAGTGGAAGAGGTGTTGGTTAGGAACCCTGTGGAAGAAGGCAAAGGGGATACTGTGCATAATGATAATGTGAACAAATCTGATCAGACACCCAAACGCAAAAGGGCTGATCACGAGCTAGCTGCTGAACAGCTGGATGCTCATGTGCTTAATGATCTTGGCACTTCATTCCGTGGGGGCAAAACCTGTTGTTTGCTACCACAAGAGAATGAAGACTTGTCGTCATGTGAAAGTGAAGACAATTCTCTGCTAATTGAATCCATGGCCAGGGAGCATGAACATTATGGGCAAAATGAGCAACAAGATACTTCTGGCTGGTTGGTTCCTGTGGGTGCTACTGTAGGACAGTCTACTGTCGAACTTGGCACCCCTGGACAAAATGTGCAGGTAACTAAAGTTCCTGTTAAAAATTCCTTTTTATCCTATGCAGAAGTAGTGATAAATTCCTCTCAGGTTGTGGAGTTGGATGGGGAGATGGATCCTGAGATGAAGATTTCGAAGGACTATGTGGTACAGCTTCCTCCTCCTGATTGCGACGAAGAAATGATTCTCACTCCTCCACTAGTCTCTGAAGATCTGCCCAGACTCAGCAAACGTAATTTTCAGGGGATGCAGGAACATGTGATGGCCAAGGCTGAGAAGTTAGTTAGCAAGAAAAATCTGGAAGGTAATTCCCATAACGCTCGTAAAAATTCCTTTTCCATTCTGTCTGATGCTGAATTAATCAGTAGGGTGTCCGCTATGGGAGTTGCTATTCCTGATAATGATTTTGCTTGCATTGATGTGCTTAGAGAACTTGAACATGTTAGACAGAACCTAGAAGAGAAAAAGAGCTCAATTAATCTGGATCAGAGCTGTGAGGAGGATGTTTTCATTACCAATGGGATGGGTAAAAAAGCCCCGGTGAACCTCACTTGGCTGGACCAGGATGAGGTGATCCATGATAAGATGGCTTCTAGTAAGCCCAAGAAGAAAACGCCTAAGAAACCTGTGGTCAAGCTTTCTAGGCCTGTGACTAGAAGCCAGAAAAAGGTTTCAGATATAGGTGTGAACTGTAGCCCTGCCATGCTTCCTGGGGGTGCTACTAAGTCCAAATTCCATAAAAAACGTTCCAGATGAGAGGGGTCATCTGGAACTGCAGGGGGGTGGGCAAGAAGGGGATGGCCACCTGCCTCTCTGATCTCATTAGTGACCATACCCTAGATTTCCTGGGTCTGCAAGAGACCATGAAAAAAGATTTCTCCCCCAAATGCTTGAGGGGAATTGATCCCTCGAATTTGTTCAGTTGGAACTGGGTTCCTTCTGAAGGCAAATCTGGAGGTATCCTGTGTGGAGTTAGACAAGACACTCTGGAGGTTGTCTCTTGCTACAAGAGCAAGTATATCTTGCAGTTAGTGGTCCTGGATAAGAAGAAGAAGACCAATTGGGGGCTCTTGGTGGTGTATGGCTCTGCTCATGAAGAGTATAAGGAGGAGTTCCTGCTTGAACTTGCTACTGTATGTAATAACATGCAAGTTCCTTATATAGTGGGTGGGGATTTTAATATCCTTAGGCACCCTAGAGAGAAAAACAAGAAAATGACTAGCCATAAATCCACTGACCTGTTTAACTCCATTATCAACACCTTGGCTCTTAGAGAGATCCATAGCAGTGGGGGCAAATACACTTGGTCGAATAACCAAGCTCACCCTACATTGGAGAAGTTAGATCGCATCCTGATGTCTGAGGAGTGGGAAGACTTATTTCCCCTTGTTTCTTTCCGGAAGTTGGTCCGAGAGATTTCTGATCATAACCCTCTACTGATTAACTCTGGGGAAGAGGGACGTGAGGCCCCCAAGCCTCACGAATTCCGTTTTGAGCTTTCTTGGATTAAGGATGAACGTTTCTTGCCTTTGGTCAGTAAAATCTGGGCCAGAGAGGTTCTCTCGAAAGATCCCATCGATATCCTGAATATTAGGCTGAAGAGATTAAAAACCTTTTTTAAAGGGTGGGGCTCGGACAAATTTGGACATAATAAGATATTGAAGGAGGATCTCAGGCTGGAATTGGCCACGTTGGAAGAACTGGAGGAGGATGGACCCCTGTCCCCGGAACTGTATAGTAGGAAAATTGATGTGTGCTTTGAGCTTCATGAGATTTTGGTGAATGAAGAGATATACTGGCTTCAGCAATCGCACGAGCGATGGCTGCTTAAAGGCGATTTGAACACTGACTACTTCCACAAGATTGCCAACGGGCGTAAGCGCAAAAACACGATCCATGCTCTTAAAGCTGGGGAGGTAGAAATAGAGGGCACAGATAACCTGATCGCCCATGCTACAGAGTTCTATAAAGATCTCTTCGGCCCAGCTCAGGGCAACCGTTTCCATCTGGACCCTGACACTTGGTCCGAGGATGAGAAGTTGAGCGAGGAGGATAATAGAGATCTCGGTCGCGAGTTCACGGAGGCTGAAGTTAAAGTTGCCCTTTTCTCTATGGCCACCAATAGGGCTCCTGGGCCGGACAATATCCCTGTCGAATTTTATCAAAGTTGCTGGGATATAGTGAAGGATGATATCATGTCCCTTTTTAGGAATATCCATAATGGGACACTTGATGTTCAACGCCTTAACTATGGGGTGATTACTCTGCTACCCAAAGTGTCTGGGGCTGACAAAATCCAGCAGTTCAGACCTATTTGTCTCCTGAGGTGTCCATATAAGCTCATTACGAAAGTAATGGACCGTAGGGTGGAGGTGTACGCTGATAAGTTGATTAGCCCTACCCAGAATTCGTTTATTAAGGGGAGGAACATTATGGATGGGGTTCTTTCCTTGCACGAGATCCTGAATTACACCCATGTCAAAAAGAGGGTTGGTGTAGTGCTTAAGTTGGATTTTGAGAAAGCGTATGACAAAGTTAACTGGGATTTTCTTCTGGAATGTCATAAGTTGCCTGGTTTTGACGAAACCTGGTGTGGTTGGGTCAAACAAATTCTTTATAAAGGCACAGTCAGCATAAAACTAAATAATAGTGTGGGCCCATACTTCCAAAGTGCAAAAGGGGTTCGACAGGGTGACCCACACTCTCCATTTCTGTTTAACCTCGCTGTGGAGTGTCTGACTAAATTGATCAAAAATTCCTAGAGAAATAAGCTAATCACAGGATTGGCTTCCGACCTGATACAAGATGGGGTTGCAGTACTGCAATACGCGGACGATACGATCATTTGTTTAGAACATGATATAGATAAAGCAGTTAATCTGAAGTTGCTGCTCTATACCTTTGAAATGATGTCCGGTCTCAAGGTGAATTTTCAAAAAAGCGAGATCCTCACGGTGGGAGGAGATGATAACGTTGTTAGAAAGTACGCTGTGCTTTTCAACTGTGATATTGGGAGCTTCCCCATTAAGTACTTAGGGATGTCTCTGAGCTACACCAATCTTCGTAATTCTGATTGGGAATTCATTATAGTTAAGTACCTTAAAAGGTTCGAAGAATGGATCGGCAATGCCGCATCCATGGTGGGCAGGCTTACTCTGCTTGATTCGGTGCTTACTCAGCTTTCTATCTTTCACATGTCTATGTGGCTTATGAATAAAACATTCATTGAAAAGCTGGATAAACATAGGCGTAGATTTTTCTAGCAAGGCTGCAATAAGAAGAGAAGATACCACCTTGTCAGGTGGGACAGGATTTGCAGATCCAGAGACAAGGGAGGTCTGGGGGTTAAAGACCTCAGAAAACAAAATATCAGTTTGATGGTTAAGTGGTGGTGGAAACTGGAGACCCAAAGCGGGTTGTGGCAGGATATTGTATGTGCTAGATTTTTCTAGCAAGGCTGCAATAAGAAGAGAAGATACCACCTTGTCAGGTGGGACAGGATTTGCAGATCCAGAGACAAGGGAGGTCTGGGGGTTAAAGACCTCAGAAAACAAAATATCAGTTTGATGGTTAAGTGGTGGTGGAAACTGGAGACCCAAAGCGGGTTGTGGCAGGATATTGTATGTGCTAGATACCTTAGAAACAAAACTGTCACTGAGGTTTGTGCTAGGTTTTCTGATTCACCATGCTGGAAAGCTCTTATGAAGGTAAAAGAGATGTACTTGGTGGGAAGGAAGATTAATATAGAATCTGGGAATATTGTCCGGGTTTGGATGGATCCCATCAATGGGTTGATTCCTTTTCGTGTCCAATTCCCACAACTATTCTCTATTTGCACTAACCCTGAATGCACGGTGGATAAAGTGAAACTTGTAGAATCCAGTAGCTTCTTCAAACGGGGGCTTAATGCTGAATTAGCTGATCAATGGAGGGCGATCCGAGACACGGTCGATAGCCTGACTCTATCCAACACTAGTGATTTGGTGTCTTGGAGGCTCAATCAGAATGGCAAGTTTTCGACTAAATCTGTTTATAAATGGCTAGAGAGATCTATTAGTGGATGCCACTATAGATGGATCTGGAGGGCCAAACTAACTCTCAAAATCAAAATTTTCCTTTGGCAAATGTCACAGGATGCTGTGCTTACTAGGCAAGTCATGCGTAGTAGAAATGGCCTGGTAATCCTTGTTGTTCTTTCTGCAAGGAGGTGGAGAGCTCTCAACACCTGTTTTTCACCTGCCCTGTTGCGAAATGTGTGTGGAGGTCTGTTGGGGTCGTGCTGGGTACTGATAAATGTCCCAGCAGCTATTGGCAATACTATGCGTGGTGTCACTCTTACCTTCCTGGGCGAGAAAATTTTTATACTGTGGGCCTTGCAGCTGCCTGCTGGGCTATATGGTTGGCTCGAAATCGTGCAACTTTTGAGAATAAAATGATCAAAACCCCTTTTGAGATTGTTTTTTCCATGTGTTCTTTCTTGCTGTACTGGACAGGTCTGCAACAGGGAGATGATGCTACTAAACTACGGGCAGGCGCAGAGCAACTCAGGGTGGGTACCATGCAGATGATGAAGCTCTGCGAGGCTGCCAGGCAACCAATTACCGGTGAATGAAGGAAGCAAGTCTCGAGGATTGGAAAACCTCCCCTGTTCCTACCGCTTCGTTTTGCTTGCACTCTTTGATCTAGTGATGATAGTTTGGCCCTATTGGTCGGGTCTGTAATAGTTAGTTGAACTTATAGATATTGGTGCTATCCAGGTTTTCGTCCCATGGCACTTGTCACGATGTTGGGCAAGTGTGGTGGGTTTCCTGGTAGTGCTTGAACTCGCTTTTTTCCCTTTCCTTTCTTCCCAAACATATTTCTGGAACTGATGTATTTCCGTTCTATGCAATGGAAAGGGGTTAAAGCCCGGTTCAAAAAAAATTAGCAATTGTATATCACGAAGAGTATAATAATTTCAGGTAGGTGTACATCCAATTTAGCAATGCATGAGTAGTTTTTATGTTATGGTGTTTTATATTGCAATCCACCTCAGGATCCCTGGTGTTCTTGTTTCTGCTTATAATAAATAAAGCAAGACGGCTAGTGTCCATACACTCCTCTGATCTAGTAGCACCTGCACACAGATCAGAATCAGATACCAAATCTACAAACTAGAGGTGGGTACGTCAGTGTGTGCTGGAGAAGAAATGTGCGGCCTCACCTGGCAAGCGCAAGCGGCGGCCTGCTGCTCCCTCCCTCCCTGCTCTTCCTCCTTGTGGAGGGGCGGATTGGGTGGAGGGGCCTGGGCGTTGGGGAGGATGACCGGACCGGACCGACACCTAGACCGTGACCGGATGGAATAGCAGAGCAAGGAAGCAGACCGGATGGCGGAGGGGTTGGGGGCAGGGCGGCGGGCGGCCGGCGGCCAAGGACGGGGAAGAGGAGGAGGAGGAGGTGGAACCGATGGGCCTGGAGGCGAAACGGCCCAAGACAGCCGAACGGGTTCCACACGCGGTTTTGCGTAATCTGAACTTTTCCCAATCGGTTTCCATCGGTTTAATTTTCGTTTGTATTTTTTGTGTTGTTCTTTTTTTTTTGCTATGAACTTGGGGAGCTTTATTGCATAGTTGACATATGATTACAATCTGCCCTGAGGCTACTAAGGAGAAAGGATGGACAGCCCTCCAACCAACAGTCTGAGACCAACAAGGAACAGGCCTGTTTAGCACATAGGTCTGCCATAGCGTTAGCATCCCTTGGAACATATCTAACAATAAAAGAGATAAAACTTGAAGACTTCTCCCCAATATCATCTAGAATAGGCGCAACAATTGACCTCGAACTGTCACGCGACGACCAGAAGTTGACAACCTCTAAACAATCTAGTTCCAGCGAACCAACTTGTGGTTGGATGGTTAGAGGGACTGTGGTATCCCGAGCCCACCAGGGTTCAAATCCTGGTGCTCGCATTTATTCCTGAATTTATTTCAGGATTTCTGGCGATGCGCATTCAGTGGGAGGAGATGTTCCCGTCGACGACGAGGCGCCTACGGTGACTTTGTAAATCTCAAGATGATATGCTGGCTCAGTCTTTCGGAGGTGCTCATAGGGGTAGGGTGTGCGTGTGTGCGTTCATAGGGGTGAGTGTATGCGCGTGTATATGAGCGCTTGTGTCTGTACTGATGTTCAAAAAAAACAATCCGGTTCCATCACCACATGTGAGAAACCACGCAGCTGAGTGAAGATGACTCCCTCCCGTAGAGCTAAGGCCTCAGCAATGAGGGGGTCTGTCACCCCCGGGAAGGGTTTACTCCAGGCTCACGTGAACGACAGGTGAGATCGAGCTATCCCGCCCCCTCCCGCACACCGAGCTTTAGTGTTGATGGCACCGTCTGTGTTGATCTTGATCCACCCAACATCAGGGGACGCCATTGGGCCTCTCACACATCACTGGGAGGCTTCGGAATATCAAGCATGATAAGATCATCACGAACATATTTCACTGCACTGGATCATATGATACCTTGTCATGAGTCCATCGATTTTGATCAGACCATATTGCATGCATGCTACTTCTTGAGCATGCGTTGGCTGGGAGGCTTCGGAATATCAAGTATGATAAGATCATCACAAACATATTTCACCGCCTGCACTGGATCATATGATACCTTGTCATGAGTTCATCGATTTTGATCAGACCATATTGCATGCATGCTACTTCTTGAGCATGCGTTGGTTTTTCCCTTGAAGAGAACCAAGGTATCAATTCAGTAGGTGGCTCCACGCAAGTCCCTCGCACCTACACAAACAAACAAGAACCTCGCAACCAACGTGATAAAGGGGTTGTCAATCCCTTCACGGCCACTTGCGAAAGTGAGATCTGATAGAGATAATATGATAAGATAAATATTTTTGGTATTTTTATGATATAGATTGAAAAATAAAGATTGCCAAATAAAGTAGATTGGAAACTTATATGATAGAGAATAGACCCGGGGGCCATAGGTTTCACTAGTGGCTTCTCTCAAGATAGCGTAATTATTACGGTGGGTGAATAAATTATTGTTGAGTAATTGATAGAAAAGTGCATAGTTATGAGAATATCTAGGCATGATAATGTATATAGGCATCATGTCCGCGATAAGTAGACCGACTCCTGCCTGCATCTACTACTATTACTCCACACATCGACCGCTATCCAGCATGCATCTAGAGTATTAAGTTCATCAGAACAGAGTAACGCATTAAGCAAGATGACATGATGTAGAGGGATAAACTCAAGCAATATCATATAAACCCCATCTTTTTATCCTCGATGGCAACAATACAATACGTGTCTTGCTGCCCATGCTGTCAGTGGGAAAGGACACCGCAAGATTGATCCCAAAGCTAAGCACTTCTCCCATTGCAAGAAAGATCAATCTAGTAGGCCAAACCAAACTGATAATTCGAAGAGACTTGCATGGATAACCAATCATACATAAAAGAATTCAGAGGAGATTCAAATATTTCTCATAGATAAACTTGATCATAAACCCACAATTCATCGGATCTCGACAAACACACCGCAAAAAGAGTTACATCGAATAATCTCCAAGAAGATCGAGGAGAACTTTGTATTGAGATTCAAAGAGAGAGAAGAAGTCATCTAGCTAATAGATATGGACCCGAAGGTCTATGGTAAACTACTCACAACTCATCGGAGAGGCCTTGGCGATGATGTAGAAGCCCTCCGTGATCGATTCCCCCTATGGCGGAGCGCCGGAAAAGGCTCCAAGATGGGATCTCAGGGGTACAGAAGGTTGCGGCGGTGCAAATAGTTTTTCGTGGTGCTCCTGGATGTTTTCGGGGTAAGCAGATATATATAGGCGAAAGAAGTCAGTCAGGGGAGCCACGAGGGGCCCACGAGGCAGGGGGCGCGCCCTCCCCCCCTAGGGCGTGCCCTACACCCTTGTGGCCACCCCGGCTACTTCTTGACGTCCACTCCAAGTCTCCTGGATTGCGTTTGTTCCAAAAAGATCGCTCCCGAAGGTTTTATTCCGTTTGGACTTTGTTTGATATTCTTTTTCTGCGAAACACTAAAATAGGCAAAAAAACAGCAATTCGGCTGGGCCTCCGGTTAGTAGGTTAGTCCCAAAAATGATATAAAAGTGTATAGTAAAGCCCATAAACATCCAAAACGGGTAATATAATAGCATGGAACAATCAAAAATCATAGATACATTGGAGACGTATCAAGCATCCCCAAGCTTAATTACTACTCGTCCTCGAGTAGGTAAATGATAAAAACAGAATTTTTGATGTGGAATGCTACCTAGCATATTTCTCAATGTAATTTTCTTTATTGTGGCATGAATGTTTAGATCTAAATGATTCAAGATAAAAGTTCATATTGACATGAAAACAATAATACTTCAAGTATACTAACAAAGCAATCATGTCTTCTCAAAATAACACGGCTAAACAAAGTTATCCCTACAAAATCATATAGTCTGGCTATGCTCTATATTCATCACATAAAATATTTAAATCATGCAAAACCCCGATGACAAGCCAATCAATTTTTTCATACTTTGATTTTCTCAAACTTTTTCAACTTTCACACAATACATGAGCGTGAGCCATGGACATAGCACTATATGTGGAATAGAATGGTGGTTGTGGAGAAGACAAAAAAGGAGAAGATAGTCTCACATCAACTAGGCGTATCAACGGGCTATGGAGATGCCCATTAATAGATATCAATATGAGTGAGTAGGGATTGCCATGCAACGGATGCACTAGAGCTATAAGTGTATGAAAGCTCAACAAAAGAAACTAAGTGCGTGTGCATCCAACTTGTTTGCTCACGAAGACCTAGGGCATTTTGAGGAAGCCCATTATTGAAATATACAAGCCAAGTTTTATAATGTAAAATTCCCACTAGTATATGAAAGTGACAACATAGGAGACTCTCTATCATGAAGATCATGGTGGTACTTTGAAGCACAAGTGTGGAAAAAGGATAGTAACATTGTCCCTTCTCTCATTTTATCTCTTTTTTTGGTGGGCTTCTTTGACCTCTTTTTTTATTTGGGCTTCTTTGGCCTCTTTTATTTTTCATAAGTCCAGAGTCTCATCCCGACTTGTGGGGGAATCATAGTCTCCATCATTGAGGGAGTCCTGGATAAGGGGGTATCCGGACAGCCAGACTATATACTTTGGTCGGACTGATGGACTATGAAGATATAAGATTGAAGACTTCGTCCCATGTCCGGATGGGACTCTCCTTGGCGTGGAAGGCAAGCTTGGCGATTCGGATGTAGATCTCCTTCTCTGTAAACCGACTCTGTGTAACCCTAGCCCTCTTTGGTGTCTATATAAACCGGAGGGCTTAGTCCGTAGAACACATCAACAATCATACCATAGGCTAGCTTCTAGGGTTTAGCCTCTCTGATCTCGTGGTAGATCAACTCTTGTAATACTGATATCATCAAGATCAATCAAGCAGGAAGTAGGGTATTACCTCCATCGAGAGGGCCCGAACCTGGGTAAACATCGTGTCCCCAGCCTCCTATTACCATTAGCCTTAGACGCACAGTTTAGGACCCCCTACCCGAGATCCGCCGGTTTTGACACCGACATTGGTGCTTCCATTAAGAGTTCCTCTGTGTCGTCGCTGCAAGGTTAGATGGCTTCTCCAACCGTCAACCACGCTGTCTTGTGCGAGACTTTTCTCCCCTGACAGATCTTCGTGTTCGGCGGCTTCGCACTGCGGGCCAACTCGCTTGGCCATCTGGAGCAGATCGATAGCTACGCCCCTGGCCATCAAGTCAGGTTTGGAAACCTAAACTACACCACCGACATCCGCGGAGACTTGATCTTCGACGGATTCGGGCCCGTGTCAGGAGCGCCGAACAATCACGACATGCATGACCTAGATCGGCAGTCGGGCAGTATTTGGAACATCGCACTTGCTACTGCTCCGGACTTTGTTCCAGAGCGGGTCGTGCCTTCCAAGGACGGGTGGATGGACCCCGCCCTGGAGGCCGCACACTCCTCGGCATTGGAGTCGAACACAGACTCCTCTCCTAAAGGGATCTGTGTCTCCGGACCCCCAGACTCACCTCCGGCCGTGTGTTCCGGACCGCGCACATCCGTGCCCATTGAATCTAAATGGGCTCCAGTCATGGAGTTCACCACCGTGGATATCTTTCAGCACTCACCCTTCGGAGACGTGCTAGATTCTTTAAGGTCTCTCTCTCTGTCAGGAGACTCCTGGCCGAACTATGTACGACTCGAGTGGGAAGCTGGCGACGAAGAAATTCGTTTCCCACCCAACACCCACTTAATAGCCACGGTCGATGACTTGACCGGCGTGCTTAACTTCGACTCCAAAGACATCGACGGTATAGACGACGATGCAGGAGAAGAACAGGAACCACCGCCCATAGGGCGCTGGACTGCCACCTCTTCATATGATATATACATGGTGGATACTCCCAAAGAAACCAATGGCGATGAGGCAATGGAAGATAGCCCTCCGGGGAAGAAAGCAAAACACGGGCATCATCAGCGCCGCTCCAAGCCTCGCCACAACAATACCGGCACTGGAGAAGAAAATCCAGATGGTGCCGAAGAGGAATACAATCCTGATCAACCCACCTTCGAGCAAGCTGAACAGGAACATGGGCTGGCTAGCCCAGACGAACAGGCGACGGACGGATACTTGGAGGACGATAACTATATGCCTCCCTCCGAAGACGAGGTGAGCCTCGGTGACGATGAATTCGGTGTACCAGAGGATCCCATAGAGCAGGAGCGCTTCAAGCGCATGCTTATAGCCACTGCAAGAAGTCTGAAGAAGAAACATCAGCAGCTTCAAGCTAACCAAGACCTGCTCGCAGATAGATGGACCAAAGTCCTGGCGGCCAAGGAATACGTACTCGAGCCCCCGAGCAGGGGATACCCAAAGCATAAACCGCTAGAAGAAGAGGCCGAAGAGCCTGAACTTCCAACACAAGATGAGGCTAACCAGCCACCCTGTGGCCGGGATAAAACAGGCTATCAGGCCAGACACTAGCTCGCACCCCCACGCCGGTTCACCACGGCCCAGGGGAATACGTAGGACCTGTGAGACATATTGGAAAACAATGCAGAACAACCAAGATCGATCTACGGATCACGGGGGCGCGCCACAGCTCATTACACCGATCGTCATGCCGGATATAATGCTGATAAATCCGGCCGGGCTGGACATTACCGACCAGACCCAATCAGAATACGCCGCGACATAGCCCGGCATAGAGGCGCCGCACACCCCCTCTGCTTCACTGATGAAGTAATGGAACATGAATTCCCAGAAGGGTTTAAACCCGTCAACATCGAGTAATACGATGGCACAACAGACCCCGCGATGTGGATCGAGGATTTCCTTCTCCACATTCACATGGCCCGCGGTGATGACCTACATGCCATCAAGTATCTCCCACTGAAGCTTAATTAAAGGGCCAGCAAGACACTGGCTGAATAGCCTGCCAGCAAACTCCATTGGCAGCTGGGAAAAATCTTGAGGACACATTCCTCGATAACTTCCAGGGCACCTATGTGCGACCACCGGATGCTGATGACTTAAGTCACATTACCCAACAGCCCGGAGAGTCAGCCAGGAAATTCTGGACTCGGTTTCTCACTAAAAAGAACCAAATTGTCGACTGTCTGGACGCTGAGGCCTTGGCGGCCTTTAAGCATAATATCCGCGACGAGTGGCTTGCCCGACACCTCGGCCAAGAAAAACCGAAGACCATGGCGGCCCTCACGACACTAATGACCCGCTTTTGCGCGGGTGAGGACAGTTGGCTGGCTCGCAGCAACACCGCACCTGGAAACCCTGGTACTTCAGACATCCGTGACAGTAACGGAAAGCCACGGCGCAACAGACACAAGCATCGAAATAATGGCGACAATGCAGAGGATACGACAGTCAATGCCGATTCAGCAACTCCAAATCCGGTCAGCGGAAGAAGCTGTTCAAAAGAAACAATCCGGGATCGTCCAGTCTGGACCGCATACTCGACCGCTCATGCCAGATTCATGGCACCCCACATAAACCAGCCAATCACACTAACAGAGATTGCTGGGTGTTCAAACAGGCCGGCAAGATAAACGCCGAGAGCAAGGATAAGGGGCTGCATAGCAATGATGAGGAGGAGCCCCGGCGTCCGAACACTGGAGGGTAGAAGAAATCCCCCCCTCCAGGTAAAAATGGTGAACATGATCTATGCCACTCACATCCCCAAACGAGAGAGAAAGCGTGCACTAACGGACGTCTATGCGATCGAGCATGTCGCCCCCAAATTCAACCCATGGTCATCCTGCCCGATCACCTTTGATCGTAGGGACCATCCCGCCAGCATCCGTCATGGCGGCTCAGCCGCATTGGTCCTTGACCCAATCATCGATGGATTCCACCTCACGCGAGTCCTCATGGACAGTGGCAGCAGCCTGAACCTGCTTTATCAAGATACAGTGTGCAAAATGGGTATCGATCCGTCACGGATCAAACCCACCAAAACCACCTTCAAAGGTGTAATTCCAGGGGTAGAGGCCCGCTGCACGGGCTCGACATCGTCCCTTTTCGTAGTGTCTATCACACACTACTTGGACGAATCGCGTTCACTCGTTTCAACGCGGTACCGCACTATGCATACCTCAAGCTCAAGATGCCAGGACCTCGCGGGGTCATAACAGTCAATGAAAATACAGACCGCTCCCTCCGTACGGAAGAACATACTGCGGCCCTCGCGGCAGAAGTATATAGCAGCCTCCTCCGACAAACAGCCAATCTGGCAACGACATCCCCGAACACCGTCAAGCGAGTCCGGAGTACCCCGGCCCCGCAACAGGACAGTTAGGCATGCCAGGAGCTCGATTAGCAATCCGGCCTCCACCCCAACCCCATTCAAGTGGCGTTCGTACCACGCGTGCATAATTACGCGCTGAAAATACCATGGGCATAGGTGGAGGCTAGATGACAATGCGGCCAGAGTGCGGTTCAGCCGCCATGAGGCCCGCATACTTTTTTCCCTTTTTCAGGACCCCACTTTCGGGCAGCCCCTTCGAGAAGAGATCGGATAACTGGACTCATTATGGAGGGGGCACCAAGGAGGCAAGAGGCTTTTGCACACAAGGGAATACTCAGGTGGTCTTCTTCAAATGATCATTATACCTGTTCTTACATACCCGCACGTAGCCTGCCCTTGGATAGGATATGTCAAATTGTCCTATTTTTTTCTGCTTAATGCATCAATTGTACACCTACGTTTTGCCGTATTGTCCAAATAAATTGGAAGTAGTACGTAGCGTCAGCTTTTTATTACTATCCTCATATTTTTTCTGTTGAATATTTATTCAATATTGCATCCGTACGTTTTGGTATGGTCAGTTTGCCAGGGGCTTCTTATCGAGCCCCATAAAATGGCAAGGAAAGTCCGAACACTTTCAATAGTGCGGCACCCCAAACTTATAGCATTATATGCATCAGCTCCGAATCATGTCTTGGGTCAATAGTTGGGTTAGCCCGGCTCCCTTGTTTTGGTACCTTACGTTCCGTTCTGTCGGCTAAGGTAGCGCAGGGAGAACTACTACGATTGTGTCCCGGTTCTTCCGGACGAGCACCTCAGTAGAGGGTTTAGTCTGTAGGACACATCAACAATCATACCATAGGCTAGCTTCTAGGGTTTAGCCTCTCTGATCTCATTGTAGATCAACTCTTGTAATACTCATATCATCAAGATCAATCAAGCAGGAAGTAGGGTATTACCTCCATCGAGAGGGCCCGAACATGGGTAAACATCGTGTCCCTAGCCTCCTGTTACCATTAGCCTTAGACGCACAGTTCGGGACCCCCTACCCGAGATCCGCCGGTTTTGACACCAACAATCATCCTTTCCTCACTTGGGACAATGCTCTAATAATGAAGATCATCACATTTTTATTTACTTACAACTCAAGAATTACAACTCAATACTTAGAACAAAATATGACTATGTGGATGTCTACGGCGGTGTACTAGGATATGTAATGAATCAAGAGTGACATGTATGAAAGAATCATCAAGGTGGCCTTGCCACAAATACGATGTCAACTACATGATCATGCAAAAGCAATATGACAATGATGGAGCGTGTCATAATAAACGAAACGGTGGAAAGTTGCATGGCGATATATATCTCGGAATGACTATGGAAATGCCATAATAAGTAGGTATGGTGGCTATTTTAAGGAAGGTATATGATGAGTGTATGGTACCGGCAAAAGTTGCGCGGCACAAGAGAGGCTAGCAATGGTGGAAGGGTGAGAGTGCGTATAATCCATGGACTCAACATTAGACATAAAGAGCTCTTATACTTATTGCAAAAAATCTACAAGTTATTGAAACAAAGTACTATGTGCATGCTTTTAGGGGGATAGATTGGTAGGAAAAGACTCGTTCACAAGATTTAACACTTGTTCACAAGATTTAAAAGTGATTATGTATTTTGCAAACGTACCCACATTTCAAAGTCTTCGTCAAATTTTAAAATAGTTTTTGAATTCAAAAAGTGCTTTTAGATTTGAAAAATGTTTAGAATTTTTTTAAAAAATGAAATTCAAAAGTCACAAAATTTAAAAATATTGCCCTATCTCAAAAACATGTACACGAATTTAAAATTTTAAAAATGAAAAACAGAAAAGGGAAGCAAAGCAGAAAAGAAAAGAACCCGAGAGAAGACCGGTAAAGCCGCCAAGGAAAAGACAGAAAAAAAGGTAAAAATAATCAAGGGAGGGTGGAAAAAGGAACAAAAGAAAATCAATGGGGAGGCTTCACGCGTGGAATAGTGATAATCAAGATTTTTGTTGTTTGTGCGGGCGGTTAGGCTCAGCGCGTCAGTTGACCTCTCGGCTCTTCAAAAATGCGGGAAGTGATAAGGAAATTGTGTGATGGTCCATGCTTTAGGAGAACAGAACTCAAATGTTTTGTACAGCATAGGCAAATATATACTACATAAAAGTTACTAAATTGGATCCTTCCTAACAAATATCTACACAGTAATCAGCATCTACATCAGCATCTACACGAACTCGATGGGAGTTCTTACCGAGTGTTTACACAAAGCACATACACCTCAACATTAATACTCTTGATATAAAAATCATAGCCTAGAACTTGAAGTCTTGCTCTACTGAAATTTACAAAACTATTAACATTGCAAAAAACATGGAGGAGATTTAAAATTTGGGCCTACGTGCAAACAAAGGTGACGAACTCTGCCTTTCAGGAAATAAAAAGCATGGTGTTCACAAGAATTAGCAATGAACAATGGATAATGGTGAAACTAAAGATTTTAAAAAATCTACATCAAACTTGTAAAAAATCAAAGAAACCCCTAGAAAACCTCAAGAGGGTGAAGCGAATCAGCATAAAAGAACCATGTGTATGGGTGAAGCAAAGCAATATAATTTTCATGGCGGTACCAAGATTATCCTAGAGGATGAAACTATCCATGATGCAAAATCAAGCACTGGGAGGCTAAAAGAAAGCATATATAATGCTAGATTTAACACTTGGACTTGAGAGGAAGCACACACATTCTACATGAGGAGATACAACTGTGATTTCAGAGGTGCTCCACAGCTAACTGTAATGAGCATATTACCCATGAACAGAGCCCTCGCAAAAAAAGAAGAAGAAAAGGGCATAGACAGTGCAATGGTTTTCAGAGTAAAGTAGAAATCTGGTCAAAGATTTGCAATGGTGGCAGCTATCTCATCTATCAGCAAACGTATGGGAATTGACAATGCATAGTATCATGATCTGCTGCCACACTTCCATACAGAAAAAACAGGACTTGAGTTTCACAAAACCAACTTAAAATAAGTAGCCAGTAACTTACAAAGAAAGGCGCCATGATTCAAAGTCTGGCGGGTTTTTTTTTGTCTAAGAACACAAAAAACAGAGCGCATTGGAGCTATCTCATTTATCAGCAAGCGCATTGGAGCTGGCAATGCAAAGTATCATGATATTCTGCCAAACATTTCACTCTAGCATAACCAATTAAATTCACCATCCATTGTTGCCATACAAACAAAACAGGATTTGAGTTTCACAAAACCAACTCAAAATAAGTAGCCAGTAACATGGTTTGCTCCAAGCTGCTGCTACAGCCATGAGTGAATTACTACATTAAAAGCATAAGGTAGCATAATTCAAAGTTTAGTGGGTTTTTTGTTTAGTCTAACAACACAAAAAGCAGAGCTTGAGATTCTGCGTGAGCTTCAGATCTCTCTGCAGTCGGCATGCAGGGCAAGATCACTTCAGCTCCATCGCCTCCCTACATGAATCAGTTGATCACGACATTGTTACAAAGAAGGGTCAAATTGTACTAATTGATAAGTTCATCACAAAATTGTCAAAAGAAGCAACCGAATCAACTAACTAATTATGGAAACACCTAGAATCTGCAGCTGCTGACAATGTTAATCTAATATCACTCCAGGAGAAAACGAGATGAAACATGGATTTCATACCAGAATAATTTCTCGGTCTCTTCGCTTTCTGGGTCCAACTCTAAAGCGCGCGAGAGTGCGGAATACGCAGCAGCATACTTCTAATGAACGCATGCGCACGTCAGAATCAAATATCAGATATAAAAAGAGCAATGAAATCATCAGTTTGAACCCGATCTAGTGCACCTTCATGAACATTAGAGCTGCTCCTTGTCGATAGTGCGCCTTTGCCCACTTTGGACGCAGCCTTTTGCATTTAGTTGCATCACCAAAAGCCCTTTGTCCGTCACCCATGCGAAGCCAGCAAAGGCTCCTGTTTGACAACAACTTGGCGTCAAAGTTATCCATCTTCAGTGCCTGCAGCAGATAAAACATCGAAAAATTGCAGCGCCATTCCCACATTCTAGAAACACTGCTTGGTTTAGGACGCAAATTTGTCATTTGTTCCATAGGTACAAGGACCCAAACCCAAAACTGTGAGAAAAGAGCAACTAACCACCTCAAATTCCAAGCAATGGAATGGAAGACCAAGATTGATGTGTTTCAGTTCTTATTTTACTTTCTAACATGATGTCTCTGTTTTTTTTGTTACCAATAGCCATAGGTATGAAACTTCTCCAATCTTGGCTAACACTCCGCATATGCGACAAGATGTGCATGCCAAAGTAACAGATCGCTTTTACGCATTGCCCAGATCAATCAATCTCAATGATAAATCAACTAAATTGTAATGGAGGAACATGTTTCAAGGCTTTACCACCAGCCTACAAAGAATAAACAGTCCGGCAATGTACCTGTGTGTAGAGCATTGATGCATTTAGATAATCCTGCTTTTTGAATGCTTCATCTGCTTGTCGTTTCAGGTCAGACACCCTCTCTTTCACAAAATTGTCATCCTGGGCAACTCATAATAACTTGAATCAGGTATATATTAGAGGTCTGATGTGTGTGAGGGAGAAACGGTGCTCTAGCAAAGATGTTAAGGTGAAGAGCTTAGGCAGCAAAGCAGGTGCAAGGAAACACATGCGCATTTGACGAGGCTGGAATAGGAGGATAAACTTTGACAGTTCCAGATCTACGAATGTTAGTTAAACATGGACTTAACTGCAACACACTCAAGAGAGTTAAAGTGCACCAAAATTGCCAAGGGTGTGCAAGAAAATATGCAGTGGCATACCTCTAGTTGCTTGATTTCCATCTTCACATGACTAATGATTCCATCAACGCTCCAATTTTCCACAGTTGAAATGGGTGAGGTGAACGGAAAGAGAATCTCAACATCTTCCCGTGTATCATACTCAACAGCCAACTCTATTGGCAGTCTACCAAACTGTTGAGGAACAACAAAAGCTTTAGAAAGGCAATACTCAACATGAAGAAATAAGCAATATTCTAGACATGATATGCAAACCATATGTCCATATTGATTCACTACCATCATAATAGGTCGACGTAGTGCTAGTGTGGCACATCTATGTATATCTGACTAAATTAAAGACATGGCATGAAGGGACAAGGCGAAACAGTAACAAGCATATGCAAAAAAAAATTAAAAAAGGTAACTTAGCACAACCTTTTATTTTAATTTTACCGATAGCATCATCTAGATTTTTTTAGAAAAGGAGCATCATCTAGTTGTACTGACATCATAACTCATACGGTTGTAGCATATCTGTATAGGACAAGTCTACTGAAATTTTAAAGCCAAGAAAGACAAAAGAATGTGACAAAAAGAGCATTCTTACTGCGTTCGGAACATTTGGGTTTGCACCAGCTTCCAACAAGCACTTGATAGCTTCAGTTAAGCCCTTCTCTGCAGCCTTTACCAAAAGATTATCCCGAGGACTATCACCACTGACATTAGCTCCACCCTATCAGATCCAAGTATAGAAGACAAGCCAATCATATGGTTTTCAAGTAGGTAATACAAAGATAGCTAAATCAAACATCAGTTTATAGAAATCCAGCATTCCTGTTGTATTATAAGCCGAGGATACTATACCTGAATCAATAGCTTCACACGGGCTACAGAAGATTTTTGTAATGCCATGCTTAAAGGTCCAAACTGACATCTAGCATCGTTGGGCTGGAAGAAAAAAGAACTTCACTTTCGTGCCAAAATATGACCGTTCCAACAAAAAGATGGAATTTGTTTGGGGAAAAGGGCTGAGAGGATACTTCTTTCGTAAGAATATACTCCGTCCGTCCCATAATATAAGATTTTATTACAACCGATATACTCACATATTCGTTCTAATAAAATCTTATATAATGGGACGAAGGAAGTAGAATATAGCTATATAGTCTTATGTCCGCTTGCTACCATTAATTTTTCAGACTAGTCCCACCATGCCTACTCTAGCTCACACATTAACAGCTATAGCAGGGCCTGTTTGGTTGGTTTATGAAGGTTGATGATATTTGCCACAACATTTTGCAAAACATGTCTAAGATTAGATGATAAAATGAGTGGCATACTTTGCCAAGCCTAAGTGAATCCTACCACACCTTTTTTAGTCAGTGACACATGGAACCCAACTTGTAGAAAAGGAATGTTGGCACAATTGTGGCTGTGAACTGAACGGGTAACCAGCTTGCCTAACTTTTGGCATGGCATAGTTAGTCACCAACCAAAAAAAAGCCATCAGCTACAGGTGGGAACAATTGGAGAAAGTAGCAAAAACCCAGCAAAAGGGGGAATTGGAGTTAAAAGACAGCATATCAACAAATAACTTGAATAGTACATCTGCATTGTGCTCCAAAAGGGTCTTGACAATACTAGGATATCCTCTAATGGCAGCACCCGCGAGTGCTGTCCCAAGATCTGATATTGCATCGACGTCAGCTCCCCTCACAAGAAGAAACTTAACTATTTCAGAGTACCCTGAAGAAAAGAAGAAAAGGGTCATAATACTATTACCAATAAATGACATGAACAAAACATTTTTGCTCGGCAAAGTTCAAATAACTAGTGGGGGAAGGATTTTTGTTGTTTCACATTTCTCTAAATAGGCATACAGAAAGAATGACCATAATCAGTCAACATAAGAAGGCGGTAAAGTAGACGAACATTTCTCAGGAAACTAGTTCCAATGGCTAGACTAACAAGATTGGTAGCAATACGATGACACGTGGAATCTTTACATATCTGAGAGCGGGGAATTAGGAATCAGCCAATAACTAGAAGTCCGTATGTCTCTCATGGAAGCGCTTTAGAGTCCCTAGAAGCTGCACTTTTTATTTCTCCGACCTAGAGCACTCTTTATTTCAATACATACGAAGAAACTCTGTGAAAGCCAGCTATCACTCCTATGAGAAGGCTAACTCATAAGATTGATCACTATTCAGACCCCAATGAACATGAGAAGCAAATAAGATCAGGCTACTTTTAATGTATGGCAACAGGAAAAAAAATTCTACTCCCTCCGTTCCTAAATGTAAGTCTTTTTAGACATTTCAAATGGACTACAACATACGGATGTATGTAGACTTATTTTAGAATGTAGTTTCATTCATTTTGCTCCGTATGTAGTCACTTGTTGGAATCTCTAAAAAGACTTATATTTGGGAACGGAGGGAGTATTAGGCTAGCTTAGTCTAGCTCCTGGTAAAGTAAATCCATTTTTATCACCATGGTAGGTCCAGCACAAAACAAGCGATGCTAAAGTGAAGTTCCTTTTCATACCATGAACTGCAGCTACATGAAGAAGAGTGATGTTTCCCTTTGCACGTTGCTGATGCAGATCAGCGCCATGATCAATGAGGTACTTGACGGCAGGAAGGTTGCCATTGGTGATGGCATGTGCCACGGGTGTAAACTCTAGCATTAAGACGCTCACAGCTCAGCTGAAGTTGATGATAAAGTCATAAAACTAAATGTGCTTATATTAGGATCAGAAAGGCCTGAACGTACGCTGAGCGGTGTCGGGCAAGTCGACATCCATCTTGACCTCCTCCACGAGATACTCGAAGACCGAGAAGCTGCCGCAGCCGGCGGCGGCGTGGAGGGCGTTCATGCCCATGTAGGTGGTGTTGGCCACCGTCGCCGGGATCCCACGCCCCTGCACGTCCAGCTCCTTTGCAATCTCTGCAGTTCAGACCAAAAAAGGGGGCACTTTTAGTCAGGAATCATGGCAAGGACGTAGCATCTATGTACTGTAATCTGAATCAGAAAGAAATCGCCCCTGATTCTTAGGAAGGGGGCAAGAATCTGGTCTGAAACCCCGATTTGCCCCCAAACCAGAGCACTGAAACCTAAATCACGACCGAAATTGGCATCCCGGAGCCGCAAACCGCGGCCATATCAAGAACGGTGCACACACGGCAGCTAAACCCTAGGCCCCTGGCCAGATCTAGCGAGCTCAGTGACGCGGGACGTCATGGAGGGAGAGGGAGGGGCGTGGGGATTTGGTGAAAGGCGGCGCTTACTCTTGATCTTGCCGACGTCGCCATTGTGGGCGGCTTCGATGAACCTGGCCTCCGGCGACCAACGGTCGCGCTCTGCACAAAAAGCGAGTGAAATGATGAGACGGCTGGAGGGGGGAGCCGTACAATCGGCGGCGGTCGGACAGGTTAGGGTGTGAGGTCACCTTTGCCGAGGAGGAGCTCGTACAGGCGAGGCAGCGGTATATGTCGGGTCCCCATCCTTCCCCCCTCACCCTTCTCCTCTTCGCCGGCCGCGGCGGCGGTGGCGGTGCGTGGCAAGGAGCAAGGAGTCGAAGGAAGCTTCTGGAGTCGGGGAGAGGAGGTGGGGAATAAAAAGGGCGGGAAAAGGGAGGGGAGTGGGTGCGCTCGCACTACCCGGCCATGGGCAGCCCGACCCGGACGGCCCGACCTTTCACATGGGCCGGGCCTGGGTTTATATATTTAGGCCTGATGGCTGGGCCGGGCCGGGCTCAGGCTTGACATATTCATAGTTTAAGGAAAAGGCCCGGCCTGAGGCCTCATGGGTCTTTTGCATGATGGGTCGGGCTTAGGTCTGATTTTTACGCCCGACAGTTGGGCCGGGTTGGGCTTGGGCCTAGGATTTCTGCGTCAGGCTTTGGTAGGCCTGGCCCGAAGCCCAGCTCAGCCCGACATATGGCCAGGTATAGCTCGCACAATGGGATGCCCACCCACGGTACAATCTGAGTGACACTGATGACAGAAGCCAGGACCACGACCTCCCTTTTCTTTGCTTTTGGATTCAGGTTTTGAATTTTTAATTTGAACTTGCTTTGAGAAACATGAAAAAATGCAGATGGCCATATACACTCCTCTTTATGAACACATGTTTGCACACCCTACTTTTGTGAGCACCTCTGAGAGACTAAATCGGTATATCTTGAGATTGTCGAAAACCCCTGAGGCATCTCGCTATCGACAAAAACATCACCTCCCGTTGAAAAAAAATATTCGGCCTTTAATGAGTCACGCCCATATCACTTGTGGTCGTCGGTTGAGGCCGACCCGTATGCGCATGCCCTTGCGCGATTGCACGGCATAAGCCCCGGCCCTCGCCTCTAAACGGATCATGATGCAAACTGTTGTACGATATCACTTGCTAAAAACAGTTGTTGGATTTTTCGAGCACGTGACATGAAGTACATAAATCATGAGACGTTGTATCTTGAAGTTCGGGCAAAGCCGACGAGCATGTTTGGATGTTTGTACCAACCATGAAAATGCCCACTAGATGCAGTTAGGGGTTTCAACACCCTCCCCCACCCAACCTGCCCCAAACCCCGTCTAAAATCGCATCCTTCTTAAGCACCCTCCTTACTCTAGCTCTATGGGGGCTCGAACCAGTCATTCCTTCCAGGTTAGGCTCATCGGCACGCAAGCGAGTCACGGTGTGCCTTGCTCGTGGTAGATGTATTGGGATCATAGTCTGAGGACTAGAGGGGGCGAGTAGTGCTATCAATTTACGGGGCTGACAGGTTTTAACTTCCAGCAACAACGACTAGACTACCACAAGTTCTCATTAGAACCAAAGTTCTAATTCTTTCACTCGGGATTATAACTATTGCGGGCAATGAAGTTGACACATTAACGGCAACATCGATAATATCATTCACCTGCCTATTTACCTCTTCATCATACCTATGATCTCAACAATTTTTGTCCTAACCTCTTCATTCTTCTCTTGAGTAATAGAATTTAACTTTCTAGACATAGATCTATTGTGACGCCATTGAGCATGATTTTCCTGCATATCGTCTCGTAGCTCCCATAATAGTCCTCCTACAATCATAGTAAAAAAAAATAGTCCTCCTACAATAGTCTCAACATGTTCATGGATAAATGATTTAAACCACTATAAAACAAATGAAGAATTAGCCATTTTTCATGCCACGTCTAGGACAATTCCTAACAACTTCTTTCATACGTTCTCACGCAAAGCGCTAATGGCTCATGATCTTCCTGCTTGAAACATGTAGGGTGTGTTTGGTTCCAGTCATGAACCAGAATGTCATGAGTGAGACCTGTTCCTGAGCTTGGTTCCCGTGTTAGGTAAACAAGCAGAACAGAAGCCACTTGTTCCTACCGACCGAATATTCATGCCAGAACCGGAACGCGTCGATACCTCCAAATTGAAGGAATTACACGAAACCGTTCGTTCTCTCCTCTCACTACCGCAACCCCGCCTCTCCCTCGTTTCTCTTCCTCCTTCGATCTGCATCACCATTCTATTCCTTCAATCTACGTCGTCGGAAGATTTTTGACCCTCAAGCAAGGATCTGGTGGCGAGGGGTGCATCGTGCTTGTGTCCTCGACACTGGTGGCAACATTGCGCCCTAGCTATGCGGTGTCCAAGGAAATCATGGAGGCCATGGTGTGGGTTGCCATGAAGGAGCTTGGGTTCGCGCTGGTGACGTTGACCTGCGCCGCGTCAGGGCCGTGGCATTATTAGCACGTAAGTGTATGGTTTTTGTTGTTGGAAAATGTTTAGTCATGAACATAATGTAGCAACTATTCTCGGATGTAATGGCTCCTTTAGGCAAAGCTAATAGTCATTCTTTAGCTTTTCCTCTCAGAGAGAAAGGAAACAAGCGTAATTTAACTACATTGGGATCGACATCTTTTATGCGAGTCATATCGCAAAGCTCGGTAAAGTCATGTGGATGTATACACGCATCCTCTCAAGGAGAGCCTCCAAATTAGTTTTGTTGAACCATAGTAAGTAGTGGGATTTAACCTCATGTTGCTCAGTTGTGACAGCAAGTTGCATGATTGATGCATGCTTAGAATCACCATTGGGAGTAGCAAACATCCAAAGCTCTTTGGTAGCCATAATAATGATTTCGGGTTTTCTTGACATGTGAAAAATGAACCAATGAAAAAAATAAAACGAAAAAATAAGGATTCTAGTAACGATACTAGGGTAGCAAATACCTTCCCGACAACAGGCGCCAGACAAAGGGTTGATTACCCTTGATTCCGTAGATATATTCTTCTTCTCTGGAGACCCTAGCATTTATCGAATACATGAAAGTGAATAATGCTTGGAAAGGAAATATCTGTAGGTACTTGATATCTCAAAACATGCTAGTTTCCCGGTCCAGTCACAAAGGTGACTAAAAACATAATAATGAAGAAATATGGCAGGGCTTAAGGTTTGACATGCGGTCGTGTACATGCACCCAGTATACCAACTAGATAAATAAACAACATGGCACTGGTAAACACCATTACACATATCATGCGAACAAACTATCTCGGATATGCATCCTAATAACCCCATGACCCACTGCCACCGCATCAAGTTCTATTGTCCAACCAACGCCCTATCTGATTCACGGGGTAACCTCAGTTATTAAGGATAACGAGATCAACACACAGGGAGTTCAATGACTGAACTGTATCTACCCCTAGAGACTTGATTCCAATTATTGTCATCAATGTTCGGCATAGTGTTCCTCTCATCTTTGTACCTTGCCTCTCCTTGTTCTAATCTCCAGTTCTCGGGTACTTGCGAGTCCTAGGATCAAGGTAGAGAGAAGGGATAAAATTGTAGCACAACACATAGGAACAACATTGACGATGATGGTGTAATACACCGGTGGTGTCTTCTCCGAGGGGAGCCCGACAACAGGCTGCCACACACGGCCAATTGTGCTAGTATAATGTAATGCAATATCTTTTTTTGACTGAACATTGTAGGGAAAACCCACACAACAATTTTTATTAAAAAAAATAGAGTTACAAATAATACAAAGGTTACCAGCAGTAACCAGGAGTAGCAGGAAGGAAACTACCTATTTACAATCTACAAAAAAGAAGGAAACAATTAGGGGGGAGGAAAGAGACCCATCTAACCGGGTCCTCCTTATGCCTCACCTTAATTCTATGAGAAAGAAGACACATGTCATGGATAAAAGCCCCTCTCCATTTGTTAAATCTTGGCCTCTCTTTCCTGAAAACTTTCCCATTCCCAATGATCCAAATATTCCAACAAGTTGTGAAAACCACCTCAACAAAGAAGGGTTGTCCAAAGTTCCTCATAGCATTTAGGGCAACCAGTCCCATATCATTCCCAACAGACCAGTCAATCTGCAAGTAGTTCCAAACCCTCTGACTGAAGTTGCAATTGAAGAATAGATGATCCCTATCTTCCCTTGTGTGTGTGTGGGACAGAGCACACAATTAACTCCATCATCAATATGCCAATGCCTTCTTTCCACCATATCCTTGGTGTTTAGTCTATCCATAATGAGCATCCAAGCAAAAACTTTTTTTTCATGGTGCAACAACTTTTTCAAATCCAGAGCAGAAAAGGGTTGAAAGTATGGTTAATAATGAAGGAAATATGCCCTAGAGGCAATAATAAAGTTGTTATTTTATATTTCCTTATTCATGATAAAGGTTTATTATTCATGCTAGAATTGTATTGATCGAAAACTTAAATACATGTGTGAATACATAAACAAATACCGTGTCCCTAGTAAGCCTCTACTAGACTAGCTCGTTGATCAAAGATGGTTAAGGTTTCCTAACCATAGACATGTGTTGTCATTTGATAATGGGATCACATCATTAGGAGAATGATGTGATGGACAAGACCTATCCGTTAGCTTATCATTGATCGTTCATTTTGTTGCTATTGCTTTCTTCATGTCAAATACATATTCCTTCGACTATGAGAATATGCAACTCTTGAATACCGGAGGAATACCTTGTGTGCTATCAAATGTCACAACGTAACTGGGTGATCATAAAGATGCTCTACAGGTATCTTCGAATGTGTTTGCTCAGTTGGCATAGATTGAGATTAGGATTTGCCACTCCGAGTATCAGAGAGGTATCTCTAGCCCTCTCGGTAATACACATCATAAGCTTGCAAGCAAATGACTAAGGAGTCGGTCATGAGGTGATGTATTACAGAACGAGTAAAGAGACTTGCCGGTAACGAGATTGAACTAGGTATGAAGATACCGACAATCGAATCTCGGGCAAGAAACATACCGATGGACAAAGGGAATTACGTATGTTGTCATAACGGTTCAGCTGATAAAGATCTTCGTAGAATATGTAGGAGCCAATATGAGCATATAGGTTCCGCTATTGGTTATTGACCGGAGATGTGTCTCGGTCATGTCTACATAGTTCTCAAACCCGTAGGGTCTGCACGCTTAACGTTCATTGATGATATAATGTTATATGAGGTATATGATTTGATGACCGAATGTTGTTCGGAGTCCCAGGTGATATCACGGACATAATGAGGAGTCTCAAAATGGTCGAGAGGTAAATATTGATATATAGGACGATGGTATTCAGACATCAAAGGTGTTTCAGAGAAAACCGGATAGTCATCAGGGTACCGGAGGGGGTACCGGTCACCCCCGGGAGAGTATTGGGCATATTGGGCCATAAGAGGGGAGCACACCAGCCCACAAGGGGCTGGCGCACCCCCCATGGTAGCCTCCCAAGTGGGGAAAGGAAAGGGGGAGGATTCGGCCCTTCCTTCTCTCTTTCTCCCTTTCCTTTCTTCTCCGGCAAATAAGGATAGGGGGCGCCACTTGGGGAGGACCCCAAGTAGGATTCAACCTACTTGGGGCTGATACGTCTCCAACGTATATATAATTTTTGATTGTTCCATGCTATTATATTATCCATCTTAGATGTTTTATATGCATTTATATGATTTTTGGGACTAACCTATTAACCTAGAGCCCAGTGCCAGTTTCTATTTTTTCCTTGTTTTTGAGTTTTACAGAAAAGGAATACCAAACATAGTCCAATTGACGTGCCAATTTTTGATGATTTTTTATGGACCAAAAGAAGCCGCCGAAGTAAAAGAGTTGGACCAGAAGAGTACCGAGCCATCCACGAGGGTGGAGGGCGCGCCCCTGTCTCGTGGATGATTCGGAGACCCCCCCTGACGTGAGACCAACGCCAAAAATTCCTATAAATACAGAAACCCCCGAAAATAAACCTAGATCGGAAGTTCTGCCGTCGCAAGCCTCTGTAGCCACCAAAAACCAATCGGGACCCTGTTTCGGCACCCTGCCGAAGGGGGGAATCATCACCGGTGGCCTTCATCATCCTGGCACTCTCCATGATGATGAGGGAGTAGTTCACCCTCTAGGCAGAGGGTATGTACCAGTAGCTATGTGTTTGATCTCTCTCTCTCTCTCTCTCGTGTTCTTGATTTGGCACGATCTTGATGTACCGCGAGCTTTGCTACTATAGTTGGATCTTATGATGTTTCTCCCCCTCTACCTTCTTGTAATGGATTGAGTTTTCCCCTTTGAAGTTATCTTATCGGATTGAGTCTTTAAGGATTTGAGAACACTTGATGTATGTCTTGCGTGGGATACCCGTGGTGACAATGGGGTATTCTATTGATCCACTTGATGTATGTTTTGGTGATCAACTTGCGGGTTCCGTGACCTTGGGAATCTATGCATAGGGGTTGGCACACGTTTTCGTCTTGACTCTCCGGTAGAAACTTTGGGGCAATCTATGAAAAGTTCTTTGTGTTGGTTGAATAGATGAATCTGAGATTGTGTGATGCATATCGTATAATCATACCCATGGATACTTGTGGTGACATTGGAGTATCTAGGTGACATTAGGGTTTTGGTTTATTTGTGTCTTAAGGTGTTATTTTACTACGAACTCTAGGGCTGTTTGTGACACTTATAGGAATAGCCCAATGGATTGATCGGAAAGAATAACTTTGAGGCAGTTTCGTAGCCTACAATAATCTCTTCGTTTGTTCTCCGCTATTAGTGACTTTGGAGTGACTCTTTGTTGCATGTTGAGGGATAGTTATATGATTCAATTATGTTATTATTGTTGAGAGAACTTGCACTAGTGGAAGTATGAACCCTAGGCCTTGTTTCGGAGCATTGCAATACCGTTTCCGCTCACTTTTATTACTAGTTACCTTGCTGTTTTATAATTTCAGATTACAAAAACCTATATCTACCATCCATATTGCACTTGTATCACCATCTCTTCACCGAACTAGTGCACCTATACAATTAACCATTGTATCGGGTGTGTTGGGGACACAAGAGACTCTTTGTTATTTGGTTGCAGGGTTGATTGAGAGAGACCATCTTCATCCTATGCCTCCCACGGATTGATAAACCCTAGGTCATCCACTTGAGGGAAATTTGCTACTGTCTTACAAACATCTGAGCTTGGAGGCCCAACAACATCTACAAGAAGAAGGTTGCGTAGTAGACATCAGGGGCGCCCTCCTGGCTGCTCCCTCCTCCCCCACTTATATATATGTGGGAGGGGGTGGGTGCCTAGCACAAGCACATCAATCCCTTAGCCGTGTGCGGCGCCCCCTCCATCGTTTACACCCTCGGTCATATTTTCGTAGTGCTTAGGCGAAGCCTTGCGGAGATAGCTTCACCATCACCGTCACCATGCCGTGGTGCTGCCGGAACTCATCTACTACCTCGCCATCTTGCTGGATCAAGAAGGTGGAGGACGTAACGAGGTGAACGTGTGCAGAACGCGGAGGTGCCGTACATTCGGTACTTGATCGGTTGGAGCGCAAGTTCGACTACATCAACCACGTTGTTAAACGCTTCCGCTTACGGTCTGCGAGGGTACATAGACACACTCTCCCCTATTGTCGCTATGCATCTCCTTGATAGATCTTGCGTGTGTGTAGAATTTTTTTTGTTTTCCATGCAACGTTTCCCAATAGTGGTATTCGAGCCAGGTCTATACGTAGATGATATGCACAAGTATAACAAAAAGAGTTGTGGCCGGTCATAATCATACTGCTTACCACCAACGTGTTATTTTGATTCAGCGGTATTGTGGGATGAAGCAGCCCGGACCAACCTTACATGTCCACGCACATGAGACCGGTTTCACCGACTGACATGCAACTAGTTTTGCATAAAGGTGGCTGGCCGGTGTCTGTTTCTCCTACTTTAGTTGAATCAAATTTTACTATGGCCGGTCCTTGAAGAAGCTTAAAACAACAAACTTGATGAATCACCATTGTAATTTTTTCCATTGGTAAGAACGGCTCTTGCTAGAAGCCCATAGCAGCCACGTAAAACTTGCAACAACAAAGTAGAGGACGTCTAACTTGTTTTTGCAGGGCATGTTGTGATGTGATATGGTCAAGACATGATGTGATATACGTTGTTGTATGAGATGATCATGTTTTGTAAATTTATCGGCAACCGGCAGGAGCCTTATGGTTGTCTCTTTATGTATGAAATGCAATCGCCATGTAATTGCTTTACTTTATCGCTATGCATTAGCAATAGTTGTAGAAGCAATAGTTGGCATGAAGACCACGACACAATGATGGAGATCAAGGTGTCAAGCCAGTGACGATGGAGATCATGACGATGCTTTGGAGATGGAGATCAAAAGCATAAGATGATGATCACTAAGCTCGGGGACTATCTCCCTGACTTGGATGGCTGGCACGACATGTTGGAGTGATTGACGATATATGATAATGTGTCTGTTTAGTCCATACTTTCTCTATGACGAAACTTTGAGTTATGCACGACGAAACTTTATTTGTGATGTAATTATACCGTCCTCCTCAACTAGCGAAGATCACTCTAGTTAGGGCATTTTGGGTATGATGGACTTTGTTATTTATGCTTATGATATGTTGCGTCTATTTTTGCCAAGTCTGTCTCTTTCTGTTGCTCAACTATATATGTTGCATATCATCGACTCATGTGACGATGCAGGTGCATAGATCATCGATGGCGAAGAAGTGCTACGCCAGGAGTATACGACGAGTGGCCGGAGTGTCAGGCCCGGGTGTACCGGTTTCCGAGCGACAACCACTAGTTAGTTTAGGTTCACGCTAGTGCAAGAGAGGGATACGGACCGACGCCTCAAGAAGTACTACATTATGTATGATGAGACATGTCATGTAACTTGTATAGCTATATCGTGATTATGATATGAAGACATGATTTGTGTTGGATGATATGATGAGACTATTATGTGTATGATATGATGAGCATATTGCATGTTTATGATAGGATTAGAATACTATATAAAACCTGTACAAAAGCATCGCAAATACGCAGCAAATATATATATATGAGAAAATATAGTAGGATTGCTCTTTAGCCCTGGACAGGAAAATGCTACTACTAAAGCACTTAGCAGTAGCGTTGGTTGGGAACGCGCTGTTGCTAAGTAGGTATAACAGTAGCGCATGTTAAACATCGCTACTGCTAAACATTAGCTGTAGCGCCGTATCAGTAGCGCGGTAACCCACGCTACTGATAGCCCTTAGGCCCGCGCTACTGCTAGGATTTTCCCTAGTAGTGACAACTTTTTCTTGCGTGTTCAACTGCTATATGCATATATATGGTTGCTCGCCGTTGAGACGACCGCGGAGCACTCTGAGCGCATCCCTACACGCGCGCTCTCCCAGTGGTTGGGGCCTACGCACGATAATGTTTGGGGGCCCATATGCATGCAGTTGTGCCACGCGCGTCGCCACAATGCAGCTACGTGCAACACGATGGAGTTAAGCGCTGCAAATTAGAATTGACATCTGGGCATGCAGATATTCCAGGCCATCCGGCTCCCAATTAATTCCCGCTGTCATTATAACCTTAGTATATTCAACCTTTTGATCTCACCCCACAACACAATAAGCACACCCACGACGACACTTATAGAGAGGATATCTAGCGGTGCTCCAATGGAGTTCGGTGAGCATAAAGTGGAGACCCACGCGAGGGAGACAGATCTCTCGATGGTGTACACCAGCGAGAGATGTGGTGGAGGACTAGATCAACACTGTGGAGAGTTGCTTGCTCGAGACAAGTACAAGGTGGTCAGCATCGACCTCCAGTACACTGATGGTCTTCCCGGCAAAGATCTGAAGGTTGTCGTCGTCCAGTTGTGCATGCGCCATCATGTCCTCATCTACCACTACTGGATGGCCACAGAGCCTTGCGACCATCTCACCGGGTTTGTCAACAGCACCGACTACAAGTTCACTACCACTACTAGGGAAAAGCCTAGCAGCAGCGCGGGTTCTAGGTATATTAGTAGCGCGGGGTCCAGCGCTACTGATAAGGCGCTATAGCTAATCCGTAGCAGCAGCGCGTGCACGCCCGCTCTACTGCTATACAAGTGTAGCAGCAGCGTGTTGCATGGAATCTCGCTACTGCTAATAGCTCTAGCGCGCTTTGCCTGGACGCGCTACTGCTAATAGCTCTAGCGCGCTTTGCCTGGACGCGCTACTGCTACTTTCACGCTGCTGCTAACTTTTCTCCACTCGCTACTGCTAATTTTAGTAGTTTTTGATTTTTTTCTGCATATTTGTTTTGTATTTGAACAAGCTTTATACAAGAATCATTAGCACATACAAATGCCATCATGATACACATACAAATGGCCACGAGACCACAAATGTAATCATAGCATATACATACAAATAGTCTCATCATAATCATTATCCAACACAAAGTGGTATCTCGTCATCATCTCGAAAATAGTGATACATGCAAGTCTCGAATACTTGCAACTACAATGTCATCCATATAAACAATGATATACGCGAGAAGACACTACTGGAATCTGGTATTTTGCCATCCGCCAAGTCTTTGCCGTCGGCCAGCTGACGGCAAAGAGGCTCTTTGTCGTCCGCTTCCACAAAGAGGACGACAAAGAAAGTGCAGATGGCAAAAAATGCTATTTGTCGTCGGCTGCTTCTTTGCCGTCGGCCAGCTCACGACAAAGAGCTAGAAGGCGGACGACAAAGAGCCATGTGGGCCCCATTGGGCACTGCACGGCTAGGTTAGATTCTTTGCCGTCAGCTAGCGGACGGCAAAAGTGGTGATTACTTTGCCGTCTACTGGTCGACGACAATGTTAGTCCTTTGTCATCTACTTGCGGACGACAAAGAGGAGACGTGGGCCAGCCCTAACGGTGGCCCTCGTTGCCGTCTGCTAACAGACGGCAAAGAAGGCCCACTTAACGGGCCGAGCCGTCTCCCCCCTCTCTCTTTCTCTCTCTCCCTCCCATGGCCCGCCTCTCCTTTGTCGCCGCCGTCGGCCCGTCGGCGGAGTGGCCTGCGTCGGGCCGCCCCGGTGCCAGACCCCTCCCCGAGGTCCTTGCGCCGCCCCGCCCCGCTGCCTTCCTCCTCCCAGCGGCTCCTGCGCCGCCCCGCCCCACCGGCCGACCTCGCTGGAGCAAGAAGTAATTTTTTCTGTTTTTTCTTGTTTTTTTGTTCTCTATTTTCTTGATTTGTTTTAGGTTAGTGTTAGGTTTAATTAGGTGTAGTTTTGAGTTTTTAGGTTTAGGTTAGTGCTAGGTTTCGGTGTAGTTTTGAGTTTTTAGGTTTATGTTACTGCTAGGTTTAGGTGTAGTTAAGAAGAAGAAGAAGAAGAAGAAGAAGAAGAAGAAGAAGAAGAAGAAGAAGAAGAAGAAGAAGAAGAAGAAGAAGAAGAAGAAGAAGAAGAAGACGAAGAAGAAGAAGACGAAGAA
>NC_041389.1:7899948-7900196 GCF_002162155.2 Triticum dicoccoides
GAAGAAGAAGAAGACGAAGACGAAGAAGACGAAGACGAAGAAGAAGAAGAAGAAGAAGAAGAAGAAGAAGAAGAAGAAGAAGAAGAAGAAGAAGAAGAAGAAGAAGAAGAAGAAGAAGAAGAAGAAGAAGAAGAAGAAGAAGAAGAAGAAGAAGAAGAAGAAGAAGAAGAAGAAGAAGAAGAAGAAGAAGAAGAAGAAGAAGAAGAAGAAGAAGAAGAAGAAGAAGAAGAAGAAGAAGAAGAAGAAGA
>NC_041389.1:7900315-7903935 GCF_002162155.2 Triticum dicoccoides
GAAGAAGAAGACGACGAAGAAGAAGACGAAGAAGAAGAAGAAGAAGAAGAAGAAGAAGAAGAAGAAGAAGAAGAAGAAGAAGAAGAAGAAGAAGAAGAAGAAGAAGAAGACGAAGAAGACAGAGGCGAAGAAGATGAAGAAGACGAAGAAGAAGGAAGAAGAAGAAGAAGAAGGAAGAAGAAGAAGAAGAAGAAGAAGAAGAAGAAGAAGAAGAAGAAGAAGAAGAAGAAGAAGAAGAAGAAGAAGAAGAAGAAGAAGAAGAGGGTTCCTCCGTGTCGATGGTACCCTAAATAGCAAATATCGTCAGTGCCAGGTACATGTGGCCGTCGGTGTCGAATACTACATCCATGTCCCACAAGTGGCACAAGGATCCTGCGTCCAGCAACAACAGTTCTCGGCGTCGATGGTGGTCGAACACCATTGCAATTTTGTCTGGAAGCCTCAGAGATGACGATTGAAAGCTAAGTGTTGAAACTTGAAACACCCAAACTAACTCAAGTCGGTTTGGTTGTTCAAAATTTCAAAACTAGGCTTTAATCCTCATCGCAGAGTCTGCCAGAAAAATTCGAGAAGGTGTTCGACCATCATCGGCCACTAGAACTATTGTTGCGGGACGCCGAGCGCCGACTTCACTTGTGGGATGTGGATCTAGTGTTCAACGCCGACTGCCTCATGTACCTTGCACCGATGGTAGTTATTATTTAGTTTACTTGGGGACGAGCGGGTTAGAGGGTTCCTCAGTGTCGATGGTACCGTAAATAGCAAGTATCGTCAGTGCGAGGTACATGTGGCCGTCGGTGTCGAATACTTGCTATGTTAATCATCTTTCGATTTAAATATGTAGTTATTTCGTCGTTGCGAGGGTCTAGTGTTCGACAAGCTCCGCCCCTGTGTTCGTTGGTGAGCACAAATGACATCTCCTCCTCCCCCCTTCACTTGCTCTGTTCCGGTCTTCGTGCCGATGAAACTTGCTAGCTATAGGTGTCAATCATCAGTATGCGTAACCACTATGTGTCTCCCGTTCGAAAGGGTTACATCTATAAATATGCATGCATTTGCATATTTATAATCGTGATTCTTTCAATTGTCCAACGTTATCCACGGACAAACTGAGTATGTGTAGATTGAGTTTGTTTTCCCATATGCTCAGCTCCGGATCCAATGCAGAATTTCGTCAGTGCCTCCCTGTTGTTCTCTGGGTAGACATCCTCTCTGCTTATTGCCGAGACATTTATCAGGAGAACAGCGGGGAGGTGCTGCCGAAATTTTGCGTTGGATCCGGAGCAGAGCATGGGAAAACAAACCTGATCTACACATACTTGGGTGGGATTAGGACCTATCCTTACCTATTAATGTGTAGGTTGCACGGACGTAATAAAACTAACAAACTCCATTAACTGATGGATATGGTTTGTTTAATTATGTATATATTTCTTGTGTGTCTAGTAGGAAGTCAATATGAGTGATTGCGTGTGGATGTACACCGGTTACACTAGTCAGTATGTTTGGACCGAGGAATGGTTAATAAAAACTAAGGGGTTTGTTAGAGCCGCATTTGCAAATGGCCAAAAATTTAGCTGGTGCCCCTGTGTCCGGTGCGACAACTATAGTCAGAGGGAGGAGCTTGAAATGAGTAAACACCTACAGAAGTTTGGTTTTACGCCTGGTTACATGGTCTGGACATTACATGGTGAGTCTGCCCAACGTGCCAGAGCCGAGGTGGTTCGTCGTTGCAACGACGAGCATGGTACCGGGACCACAGACATGGTGCAAGCTTTGACGATGCTCGGGACTCAGACGAGGAGATGGAGGAATCTGCAAAGGCCTTCACTGAAATGTTGGAGTCCTCAAAACATCCTCTCCACGAGCACACTGAGCTTTGTCAGCTGGATGCCATCTCCCAAATAATGGCTTTGAAGGCTCAATTCAACTTGGGCAGAGAATACTACGACGCGATGATGACAGTTTTTGGACGATTTCTACCCAAAGGCCATGTGCTACCTCCAAACCTGTACCAGTCAGATAAAATCCTCCGTGCTCTTAAGATGCCCTATGAGAAGATACATGCCTGTGAGAAAGGATGTGTCTTATTTAGGCTTCAGTATGAGGACTTGAACTATTGTCCCATTTGCAATTCTTCCAGGTATGTTGTGGTAGACAATGGTATGGGTGAGAAGACGCAGACCAAAATACCCGTTAATGTTCTTTGGTATATGCCAATCGTACCAAGACTTCAACGTCTTTTCATGGTCGAAAAGACGGCTAGACAGATGACATGGCACAAAACGGGCAAAAGAACCGAACTAGATGTAGATGGGAATGTGATGATGGTGCACACATCGGATGGTGAAGCGTGGAAGCGCTTCGATGCATTACATAAGGAAAAAATGGCAGATCCAAGGCATCCTTGAGTCGCCGTCACCATAGATGGGTTCAGTGTATTTGGTCAGATGGCAGCCCCATACAGCTGTTGGCCCGTGTTTGTCATTCCACTCAATCTCCCCCCCCCCCCCGGGCAGATTATGCAAAGAAAGAACATTTTCCTGACGTTGATAATTCCAGGGCCCAACTATCCGGGGAAGGATATGAATGTGTACATGCAGCCGCTTAAGGAAGAATTGCAAGAAGCTTGGGATAATGGGTTCAAGACATACGACGCCTTTAGCAAAGAGAACTTCATAATGCGTGCCTGGTACATGTACTCTACACATGACTTGCTGGCGTATGCGCTATTCGTTGGCTGGTGTGTGCATGGAAGGTTCCCGTGCCCCACATGCAAGGGAGCTCTTGAGTTTCTTTGGCTGACGGCGGGGCACAAGTATAGTTGCTTTGACTTGCATAGACAGTTTCTAGATCCTCGCCATAAGTTCAGAAAAGACAAGAAGAACTTCATGAAAGGTAGAGTTGTCAAACACTCTGCACCACCTGCATTGACAGGCCAAGAGACCCTAGATCAGTTACACACTCTCGAGCCAGATCTAGAGCGTCCAGGGTATTTCAAGGGGTATAATAAGGAACACGCCTGGACTCACAAGACATGCTTCTGGGATCTGCCTTACTTCAAAGACCCCCTTTGCCCACACAACATCGACGTGATGCACACTGAAAAGAATATCTCCAAAGCCATTTTTGGTACATTGTTCAGCATAGAGGGGAAACCAAAGGATAATACTAAGGCTAGAGACGATCAAGAGGAGCTCTGTGATAGACCGTTACAAAACATGCAAGAACCGAAAGGAAAGCAGAACTGGAAGAAGCCAAAGGCATGGTTCAATCTTGGAAGGCCAACTATGAAGGAAATTATTTTGTGGGTGAAAATGCAATTGATGTTCCCCGATAGGTATGCAGCAAATCTAAAGAGGGGAGCGAGTCTTGATAAATTGAAAATATTTGGTCTAAAAAGTCATGATTGGCACATATGGATAGAGCGGATAATGCCGGTGATGTTGCGTGGCTTCATCCCTAAGGATGAATGGCTACTACTGGTAGAGCTGAGCTATTTCTTCCGTGTTCTTTGTGCGAAAGAACTATCGCCTGGCCTCCTAGAAGAAATGGAACAGTTGGCGCCGGAGTTGATCTGGAAGTTAGAGATGATATTTCCGCCAAGCTTCTTTAATCCA
>NC_041389.1:7904075-7910386 GCF_002162155.2 Triticum dicoccoides
TGGTGCTACTCAACTGAGAGGATGCAGAAGATGCTTCGAGGAAAATATAAAAATAAACATAGAATAGAAGCATCGATGGCTGAGGCATTCATCACTGAGGAGGCGTCAAACTTCGTGGCAGTACACTACGAAGCCAAAAATCGTCATTTGCATAATCCAAAGCCTCGGTACAATGCTGATGAGCCTAAAAAGGGTCAATCCAACCTCAACCTATTCAAAGGGAATCTCGCACCATCCAGTGCTTGGAAACCAGTATCGTTGGATGTTGAAGAATGGCGGACCATTTCGCTGTATCTCTTTAACAACCTAACATAAGTGCAGCCGTACATCGAGTAAGATCTCGTTACATTGTTTTGCAACTTCTAATTTCTTTGAACTGCTCTTATTCCTGGATATTTGATGCACTCGATACGTCGCCATATTCTCGTATGGAGCAGTGATCCAAAAGGATTCCGTCGAAGAGTATGAGCTTCTGGCAAAGCAAGGAGGCGAATATCCCGGTTTCATCTCTTGGTTCAAAAACGGTAATTTCCATTAGACCCTTTCATTTCTTTGGCTAATTTGCGATTAATGCAACAATTCTTTTGTATTAAAATTGTAGGCTAATTCCGAGATTATGGATGCCGAATTGAGACAAGTAGCTAATGGTTTTGACTATAAGGTCCGTTCATTTGACAATTACGACATCAATGGGTATCGCTTTCGTACCTATGGCAAAGAGCTATCTATGGCCGACCGAAAGTCTCCAAATTGTTGTGTCTCTGCTATCGGTGAAGGAGGTGTTGAGTATTATGGAAGAGTTGAAGCAATTTATAAACTTCAATTCTATGGTGAAAACCCACCAAATGTTGTAGTCTTCAGATGTTATTGGTTCCAGCCCAGGGAGACTAGAAGGACTCATGAACATATAGGGCTAGTCGAAATCAAACAAAGCACCCATTTGGATGTTCCCGATGTCTATATTACGACTCAACATGCAACCCAAGTTTTCTATCTACCGTGGGCCTGTCAAAGTGATCCAAATCTCAGTGGTTGAGATGTCGTTTATGAAGTGCCGCCACGTGTTAGACCACCTCCCCCCAATGAAGAGGATTATGAACGTCACATTAACCAAGACACATATGACGAAGGAGAATTCTTCCAAGAAACACGTATTGCCAAAAAATGTTTCAAGAAACGCTCTACTCCACCCCAGAACATTGAAGTAGACAACGATAGTGAATCCGACCCTGAGCCGGAACAAGAAGAGCCGGAAGAAGAAGAAGTTACTGCTGCAGATGACCTGTTAATGCTTGAACGATTACGTAAAGGTGGCCTTCCAAATGATGACACATTTGTTAATGATGATGATGAGCATGTCATTACCGATAGTGATGATGATGATGCATTTATTAATGATGATGATGAGCACGTCATTACCGATAGTGATTATTAGGTATTCAAATTTTTATGTTGTACTTTGTATGATTTATATAGTTGGTATGTATAATTTCTTACTTTGTATGATTGTTTCTTATACATAGTGCCATGGTCTTGATGTCCGTCCCCGTCGGGCCTCACCCGCTTTATGATTCAGATGTGGCAAATTCTCTTTCATAACTATTTGTTGCATTTCACATTTATGGCAATTATGGCCATCAAGTTGACATAGATATATTTTAATCTAGGAGGTATGTTAACCGGAATTTGAAACCCACCCTCTTGTCGAGAAGTTAAATTTAGTTGAAAAAAGAAAAAGAGTATTTTGAAAGAAAAAATTAAAAGAATTGAAGCAGAGAAGATGACATTGGAGTTGTATGTTGTCGATGTCATCGATGATCACAAGATGAAGATGAATGCAATGCGCTTGAAGATGGATGCAATGCGCCTGAAGTTTAAGAAGATTAGAAAATATGCCATTGATAACGAGGCTTGGTATCATTATGCCGTTGGATCAATTGTTACCTTAGTTGCGATCTTCATCATATTTGTTGTGATGAGGGTAAGTTTTCTCTAATGTTTTGCTTTACAAATGGACACTTAGCTTATTTTCCTCCTAAATGGCATAATTACCTAAGTTATATAAAAATGAGCTATACTAAGCTTATTCAGTTCATCTATGACATACTTAGCATACTTAGGTGAAAAATGGCATGATAATCTTTGCTACGTCCAAAATGATATAGACTTAGCTTATTTTCCTCGAAAATGACATAATAAACTTACTAAGCTCCAAAATGACCTATTTACCTAGCTTAGCTCTAAAATGACCTACACTTAGCATTTTTATCTAGCTTAGCAATAAAATGTCATGTTTACTTACCTTAGTTAGAAGAAGAAACTTTGGGACACTCTTTGAAGTTCTTTGTGTTGGTTGAATAGATGAATCTGAGATTGTGTGATGCATATCGTATAATCGTACCCACGTATACTTGAGGTGACATTGGAGTATCTAGGTGACATTAGGGTTTAGGTTGATATATGTCTTAAGGTGTTATTTTACTACGAACTCTAGGGATGTTTGTGACACTTATAGGAATAGCCCAATGGATTGATCGGAAAGAATAACTTTGAGGTGGTTCCGAACCCTACAATAATCTCTTCGTTTGTTCTCCGCTATTAGTGACTTTGGAGTGACTCTTTGTTGCATGTTGAGGGATAGTTGTATGCTCTAATTATGTTATCCTTGTTGAGAGAACTTGCACTAGTGAAAGTATGAACCCTAAGCCTTGTTTCCTAGCATTGCAATACCGTTTACGCTCATTTTTACTACTTGCTACCTTACTGTTTTTATATTTTTAGATTACAAAAACATATATCTACCATCCATATTGCACTTGTATCACCATTTCTTCGCCGAACTAGTGCACCTATACAATTTATCATTGTATTGGGTGTGTTGGGGACACAAGAGACTCTTTATTATTTTGTTGTAGAGTTGCTTGAGAGAGACCATCTTCATCCTACGCCTCCCACGGATTGATAAACCTTAGGTCATCCACTTGAGGGAAATTTGCTACTATCCTACAAACCTCTGCATTTGGAGGCCCAACTACGTCTACAAAAAGAAGGTTGTGTAGTAGACATCAGAGCGGGCGGTGGAGGGGCAATGGCGACCGGGGGGGAGCGGGACGGCCGTGTGGAAATTTCCCTCACGCCAAATCTCGCTGCGGATAGGGGGCGAGCTCGGGTTGGCCTCCCCACCCTGTGAATCTAAAGGCTGAGGGTGAACTTTTGTCGCCCCCGCAAATTTTTTTACGGGTCGGACGCGTTTGCGGGGTCTGACCGGGCATCATTTTCAGTGCGGACCCATATTTTTACGGTTATTTTGCGGGTCACGACATTCTATAGGGTGTGCTAGAGATTCTCTAATACGATCTACCTAACGGGCACCTTAAGCGCCCATTCTTTAAACTGGCGCCCAGTACCCCGTCTAAGCCCTTGTACAATGCTAGATGATTAGGGAGGTGCTTAGGAAAATAAACCGGGTTTTTTTGAAGCACTAGTGCCTATTTTTAAAGGAGAGACGCTTAATTAAGCGTCTACCCTGTACAATTAAGCACCGGTGCTTGAGGAAAGCCTGGTTTTTTTTCTAAGCACCTCCCCTGAGCACCTTGCATTGTACAAGGCCTAAGTAGGTCGTATCTAAAAAGCCCATTCATTCAGTCGTTTATTGGTTCGTTCGATCCTAGCTTCATTCGCTCGTTCCTACTTTGATTATTTTTATGCTAAAAAGTTAGTTGGCTTTTAACCTCTCATCCTTTAAACTGTTGACAGTTGACCATGTTGATCCGAATTTGAAAAACCTTACAAATTTGAAAAGTTCATTGATTTAAAAAAATACATCAATTTGAAAAGTTCATCGATTTGAAAAGGTTCATCAATTTTGATAAAAGTTGATCGATCTTCAAAAAAGTTCATCCATATAAAAAAAGTTCATTGATTTAAAAAATTCATTGGTTTTGAAAAGTTCATCATTTAAAAAACATCAATTTGAAAAAATCATCAATTTGAAAAGAATTTCATTGATTTTTTTTAAAAAACATGAGTTTGAAAACAAAAATCATGGATTTGGAAAATTTTCATCGATTTTTAAGAAAGTTCAAGTTCACACATTTTGTGAAAATAGTTTGCGGATTTGAAAAAAAATCACTAATTTAAAGAAAGTTTTGAATCTGTAGATGTCCATGCTTTTAAATGAAAAAAAAGAAAAAAACAAGAAAAGGTAAAAAGGAAAAGGAAAAAAATGAATAAAAACCATCCAAAAACCGACCAGTGAACCAGAAAAACCAGGGCTTCCCGCAAACTAAAGAAATAAGAAAAGGGGAGAAAGAAGTTAATTTACACAAGCCTTACGATGTCCAAGGTGGTTTACTGCTATTATCTCTGTACGCAGAGGTCTTGAGTTTGAATGACTTCGCCGCAATCTATTTTTTTGGAGTTAATTAGAAAAGAAAAGATAAGAAGAAAATGAATCAGCCCAGCACGGAGAGGAGAGCGTGCGCTGCTTTGCGATTAAGACAACTAGTAGAAGGCCCATGCGTTGCCACGGGCTTTTAATTTTTTTATTACATCTATGAATACATGGTAGAGTTTTCTCTTGTTTGCGCACATGTATAGAAAAAAAATAGCCTGCAATAATAGGAACATAATTGAAATCTAGGTCACCTACGATGTAACTCGATGGTGTAGAAACATAGAGCAATTATCCGGTTAATTATATGTCAGAAGCTAAGATCTGCTTGATGCGCTTAAAATGTTCCCATATGCAAGGTAGAAATGTTGTCTTTAACTTCATTTGCACAAGTACTTCACTAAGTATAATAAATTTTATTTCTGAGCTCATAAGCATCCTACACGAGAAATATATATAATTAGTATAAAGATTTAATGGAGTTAAAGTATGCCTATAGTTTTCTCGTGCACATATGCAGTCTATTTTTATCAATAGATCCCTCAACATCTTTCTCCACCAACTATCTCCGCAACTCCGGTCCATGTTCGCCACGCCAATTAGTGACAGATCCGGCTCCCAATCCCCCCTTCCACCTCCATCAACACTCACACTTCAAATTTCAAACACGTAACATACACTTTTCAAACTTAATCCTGGCTCATTTACTCCACCATTCTGAAGCACACAAATTAATGGTTATACTCCGTACGACAATAAAAGATGACTTTATAGGGGAATTTTTCTAATCCATTGCAGTAGTTGACAAGCCTCAATGTTTTTCTTGCCCTCTTCGCACTCACATGTGTTGTTGTCATGAAATGAGAATTTGTTTAATACATAATATGCAATGAATGTTCATTCGACTATATTTCACAAGTGAGTGTGGGCACATAAGTTGACTCATGCCAACGGGCTTCCTTTGAAGGGTAATCAGTTGTCGTTTCATTGATCTTCATGTGTTTCATTCCACCCTTACCCAACAGGAAGACAAAGTCCTTATACGGCTTACTAAATAACCTCTGGAATTACCGCCACGACGACACTGTGTGGTTTCAGATTGTCCAACTTAAACAAGTAAAGGAATCGAAATGCTCCACCACTTTGTTAGTTAGCCATCTCAAATTTTGCTGAAAGCCTGAAAAAACAAATGTTAGTGCATCATTGTAGTGTCGACAATTTTAGGAGGCATGCACTAGTACATTATTCACATCCACATACCTCATATGGTCGTTCTAAAATTATTACAGCACATCTCTTCTACGAGAAAAATAAAACACATGACAAGTTTACACGGCCACACGCCATGGCATATAGAATGCACGATTTCAGTTTTCTAAATCATTAGGCAACATCATGAAATGAAAAACTTCTGGTCTCGTAGTTGAAAGTAAAAGGAGTACTTACTTTGAGGATATTTCTAAGGTTTTGCAGAAACAATGAATTCTTTTCCGGTGCAACTGCCGAAAGCATAATAAATGTGAACATGTAGTAAAATATTGTAAAAATAGGCATGAAAATACGTAAGCAGAGTATAACATGTTACTAGTCGCAAGAGGATGGCTCCACAACCACTGTCGGTTGCTCTGGTGTAATATCATGCGCAAGTGCATTAACCCAATTATGTTTGAAATTCGTGTGTTTCTGCATTCAACCGACTTTGAAACCAATGCATAAAACTGAGTGCATGAGGTGATTCAGCTATGTCAGAAAGAAAAAAGTACCTTAACCAAGTAAACAGCCTGTGAAGAAAATCACACACATGAACACTGGTGGAGCTAGCTAGGAATGGCTGTGGGGCCAAGGCTAAATCATAGGTGTCTGAGGGTGTAAACTGCTAAAAAAATTCTCATATAAGCCCTCCCTCAAAAAAAATGTT
>NC_041389.1:7910843-7916555 GCF_002162155.2 Triticum dicoccoides
GAAGGCTGGGTATTCATCCAAATATTTGTTTTTGCTCTAAATGAGGCATATGAACCAAACAACACAACAGTAGCAATGTATGAACAAAACAACACTAGCATGACGGCAATAGCAATATTTCAATGTATCAGACCATAACGACATGAATACATAAGTACCTTTTGATTTATAAAGTGATGATATCCTTCTTACAATATAACTCTGAGGTCGCCTTTTTGGAACAGATTGATGACATCTTCATCCTTCACTTGATTGAAAAATTCTCTCTCAACGAATGTAACCAAACAATTGTTCAAATAATCATCGCCCATTTTGTTCCTTAGCTTATTCTTCACATAGCTCATTGAAGAGAATACTCTTTCAACACTAGCAGCAGCTACTGGCAGAATCAACACCAACTTAAGAAGCTTGTAAGCAATATGATATTGCTCATGCTTGTTTGTCTCAACAAGCATAACTGAAAGCTGACACAGATTTTTCAGGTTTTGAAACCTTTCATCTCTACGCACATTAGTGACATACACTAGTAAAAAAAGGCCCATTTGTCCTGGTTTATAAGGCTCATTTGTCCCGGTTCTTATACCAACCGGGATAGATGGGGCTCCACGTGGCCGCTGCGGCTTGCCCAGACAGGGGGGCCTTTTGTCCCGGTTGGTAGCACCAACTGGGACCTATAAGCGTCCACGCGTCAGCAGTTCATGGGCTAGGGTTTTTTTTTTGAAAGGGGGTGGGTTGGGGGGTTTTGTAGGGTTAATTTAGGGGTTTCATATATTGTGTTAGCTAGCTAATAGAGAGAAGTGTCCTCTCTTATCTCTGTGCTTGGTCGACGCTACGTACTATACATATAGAGAGGACTCGACACGCTAGCTAGTAAGCAAATGAAGGAAACCATTAAGTACAGAAGATCATCATGAACATATACAGAGAGAAGTGATCGACCTCTCCTTCTACGAGAGATTGGTCGAACAACAAGTTTTCATATATCTATCCGACGCTACCGGCTACATATATACAATATAAGATCTCTTACAATCCCCTAGCATCTGAACACAAGTTCCACATGGTATTCTCCGGATTTATTGATGACGTGGTCAAGAAAGAATCCCGCCAATTCCTCTTGAATTGCTTTTATGCGATCTTGTGGTAGGAGTTCTTCCCGCATCTGCCACATCTAATTTGAAGAAGGGAGTCAATACATATATATGAATGAAATTCAACACAAATGATGGTAATAAAATCAAATTGTGAATATTATTTCTTACACACTTCAAATTGTCTTTTAGAGTAACCCCACTTACTCTTGGCCGTCGCGTTCTAGATGAACTCGCAAACGTAGTATCCACAGTAATTATTCCCGGGTTCCTGCCTCAAGCACTTTATGAGAAATAGAGGTCAATCAAACTGATAATGAAGCATTATAAATGGCATTGATGAAAGTATCTAGAATCAACGGGAGATGCGCGGAACTAGCTAGCTAGTAGTACTTACTTTCGGGTATGTAAATCGCAGCTCCCCCGGCAGTCCCGGAGCTTGTGCGGTGAATACTTTCCAAACCCTGCGAGACAAAGAAAACAATTAGTTGATATCATGAAATGAACAAAGTTGCCGATATGGTGCGATAATGATCGATTGAACTTACTTCTCGAGCATTTTAGTCATGTCCGCATCACCCACCTACATCATATCATAGTCCTCAGGGCACGATTGGTTCGCTTGTTCACCGAGCTGGGGAAATTTTTCCCACTTCTTCGTTCTGCTAACCTTCGATCACTGCAAGTACTTTCCGACCACTCCGCTTTGATATATGACCTTTCAATAATGCGCCCATAGTTGGTTTTGGGCGAAGACGGTGGTGGTTTCTTCAGGGCATCGATAGTGCGCTTTGCTTTCACTGGATCTATCTTCTCCTCCGGAGGTGGATGTTTCTTAGCTCTTTGTGTTTCAAATAAGTCCCTCACTTGGGCTTGATAGATCTCCGTGTTTTCCTTCTCGGTCATCTCGTATGGTAACTTCTCTAGAAGCTTGAGAGATGGACTGAATCTGTATTGGCTCCCGCCTCTGGCTGTACTGCTAGACGCCGGAGCGGCGGTGGCTATCTTCCTTTGTTGCTTACGAGGCGGAGAACGAGGCGGAGTGCTAAGACGTGCCCGAGCGGTGGCGGCTCTCTTCCGCCCTTGCTGACAAGGCAGAGGAGGAGGCGGGCTGCTCAAATGCGCCGACGCAGGCGGAGAAGGAGGCGGAGTGCCGCCACGCGACGGAGCAGGCGGAGAAGGAGGCGGAGTGCCCTGATCACTCGCCAGAGGAGGAGGCGGAGTGCCCTGACTCGCCGGATGAGGAGGAGGAGGAGGCGGAGGTGTCCAGTTCAGAAGGTTGATGAGCTCCTTCCGCCATAGACATGGAGTCTTCAGAGCAAGACCCAGCCGTGTCTCCCCTTCACCGGTAGGGTGGTCAACCTCGAGGTCCTCACATCCCTCCGTTATTTCATCCACCATCATAGCAGCATATCCTTCTGGAATTGGGCGGCACTGAAAAGTTGCACCGGGTTCAGGAGGTGCAACAGAGCCGATAGCCGCCTTGACTTTGAAGTTCTGCCATTGCGTCATAAGGTGGCAATGTTGAGACTCCGTGATAGCATCCACGGGGTAGCTAGCAGGAGCCATGAAGACAGGCTCCTGAAGGAGCTCGGTGGAAGCCACGCTGCTTCTCCGCTGAGATGGCGGGGTAGCTCTGACATGTCGCTGGCTGTCCTTTTCCTCTCGCGCTTGTACCCTTGCATGCAGCTTCTGCAGTTCGGTCTACTCCTTTTTCCTCCTCCTCTCCCGGGTGTTGTAACCGCCTGCCTCAGGAAACCCAGCCTTCCACAAAACGGATCCTAGCATGCCTCATGTCCATCCAGGGTGCTCATGATTCCCGAGGGCCATTATGAGCTCGCCGTTATCTCTGCCGGGAACGAACGCCCCTTGCTGTGCAGCGGAGATATACTCCTAAAGCTTCGTGACAGGTATTCTCAGTTGCTGGTTCGTACAAACGTACTTCCCTATTTCAGGGTCCAAGGTTCCCCCAACCCCGAAGAACCAAGTCCTTGAACGGTCTGGCCAGGTCAATGTCTCCGGTTTGATCCTTTTATCAAGCAGGTCATTCTCAGCCTTGTCCCACAACGGCCGGGCTTTGAGGTAGCCACCTGACCCCGTGCGATGGTGAAGCTCCTTCGCAACATTTTTCTTGTTTGTCACTAACATCTTCTTACTCTTCTCCGATGTCTTGTGGGCCACAAATGCGTCCCAGTGATCTCTTACCTTCTCAAATCGGCCGGTGAATTCTGGAGTCTTTTCTTTGTCGACAAACGCTGTTTTCTTTTTTTTTGCGGGATAAACTTCTGATCTATTCATCTTCAATCATGGCAGTACAACGAACACAAGAAATAACAAAAATTACACCCAGATCCGTAGACCACCTAGTGATGACTACAAGCACTGAAGCGAGCTGAAGGCGTGCCGCTGTCATCGCCCCTCCCTCACTAGAGCTGGGCAAACCGTGTTGTAGTAGACAGTCGGGAAGTCGCCATGCTAAGTCCCCATAGAACTAACGCACCAGAACAACAACCGCCACTGATGAAGAGTGTAGATAAGAAGGATCCAACTTGAAGACACACGAACACAGACGAATGGCGAACAGATTCGAGCAAATCGACCAAAGGTAGATCCACCGGAGACACACCTCCACACGCCCACCGACGATGCTAGACGCATCACCGGAACGGGGTCTAGGCGGGGAGACCTTTATTCCATCTTCATTGAGTCGTCTCTGTCTCACTTCCTGAATAAGACACAAACCCTAACAAACCTCGGAAAAATATCTAAAAACGGAGCCCTCCCACCGGCAAGGGCTGGGATCCACTCCGCCCCCATGGCCCTAGGGCCACGGGAGATGGGGCGGACCGGCGCCGGCGGGAGGCAGAGGAACCCTAGCTCTTTGCTTTTTGGGTATGCAGCGGCTAACTAATCACAACAAGGAATCATATCAGTGGCCTCGATGCTTTTCTAGGGTTTGGGGTGGCCTCGACAACGCTTCTAGGGTTCGGGATGGCCTCGACGGCAACGCTCTTTTAACTTGGTAAATTTGGTGGCCTCGGCAGCGCTTCTAGGTTTGGGCCGGACCGCCTCTCCCATGATTGTCCGACGTCCGGACCGAGAAGGGATTTAACAAAATGGCGCCATTCTGGATGTGCAGAAAATGGTCCATATTTTTCCTGATCTCATCTACCCTTCTATATATCACGTTGTCTAGTGTCAAAGAATTCAAGAAAACCATGACTTCATCATGAGCCAGAAATGACAGGCGCATAATGGTACGAAGCTCTTCAAAGTTGTTTTGGAATGGAGTTCCCGATAGAATAATTCGCTTTTTGGTACAAAGTTCAGCAAGAGCCTTCCAAATATCGCTATTTGGAAGGCCTTTGCTGAAATTCGTACCCAAAGGCAAATTATTCTATTAGCAACTCCATTCCAAAACAAGTTTGAAGAGCTTCGTAGCATCATACGCCTGTTACTTCCAGTTAATGATGAAGCCATGGATTTCTTCAATACTTTGACAGATAACATGACATTTAGAAGAATAAATATATATAGATGAGATCAGGAAAAAAATTGGATCAACTTGTGCACATCCATAATGGGGGCATTCTTGATAAATTTGGACCCTCGACCCCGGGACGACCCTCGACCCCTCGACGACCCTCGACCCTAGTTCCCGACCCTTGACCCCCTCATGTCATGTTTGTCTAGTGTCAAAGGATTCAACAAAACCATGTCTTCATCATTAGGCGAAAGTAACAGGCGCATGATGGTACGAAGTTCTGCAAAGTTGTTCTGGAACGGAGTCCCATATAGGATAATTCGCTTTTTGGTACAAAGTTCAGCAAGAGCCTTCCTAATATGGCTATTTGGAAGGCCTTTGCTGAAATTCATAACAAAAGGCAAATCATCCTATCCGGGACTCCGTTGCAGAACAACTTTGCAGAACTTCGTACCATCATGCCCCGGTTACTTCCGCCTAATGATGAAGCCATGGATTTCTTCAATACTTTGACAGTAGGCAACCTCTCGAACCCTCGGCGATCCTCGATCGTCGACCCCTCGACGACCCTCGAACCTGGACCGCTCGGCGATCCACGACCCTCAACCCTAGTTCCCGACCCTCGACCCCCTCATGTCACGTTTGTCTAGTGTCAAAGGATTCAACAAAACCATGTCTTCATCATTAGGCGAAAGTAACAGGCGCATGATGGTACGAAGTTCTGCAAAGTTGTTCTGGAACAGAGTCCCAGACAGGATAATTCGCTTTTTGGTACAAAGTTCAGCAAGAGCCTTCCGAATATCACTATTTGGAAGGCCTTTGCTGAAATTCGTACCAAAAGACAAATCATCCTATCCGGGTCTCCGTTCTAGAATAACTTTGGAGAACTTCATACCATCATGCCCCGGTTACTTCCGGCTAATGATGAAGCCATGGATTTCTTCAATACTTTGACACTAGGCAACCTCTTGACCCCTCGGCGATCCTCGACCCTCAACCCGTCAATGACCCTCGAACCCTTGGCCCCTCGACGACCCTCGAACCCTCGACCCTCTACCCCTCGACCCTCGAACCCTCGACCCCTCGACGACCCTTGAACTCTCGATCCTCGACCCTCGAACCTCCAAACCCTCGACC
>NC_041389.1:7916843-7917477 GCF_002162155.2 Triticum dicoccoides
GACCCTCAAACCCTCGGCCCCTCGACGACCTCGAATCTCGACCCTCGACCCCTCGACCCCTCGACCCTCAAACCCTCGACGACCCTCGACCCCTCGGTGACCCTCGACCCTCTACCCTAGTTCCCGAGGGTTCGAGGAGAAGAAGAAAAAAAAGGAGAAGAAGAAGGAATAGAGGAGAAGAAGAAAAATAGATTTTTAATATATTTTTTCTTCTTCTGCTCTATTCCTTCTCCTCTTTTTTTTCTTCTTCATCTTCTTATTTTTCTTCTTCTTCCTTCTTCCTCTTTTCTTCTTTCCTTATTTTCCTTCCTCGACGATCCTAACCCTAAATAGTAAAACTAACGACAAAGACTTCGCTTGCATACATATGAACAAATATGATCAATCATCTATGGACAATAAAAATATCATATGATATATGAACAAAAAAATCACATGTATGAACAAAAAAATCATATGATCATATATGTATGCAGAAAAAAAATCATGTATGACGCTGAACAAAAAATCATCATATATGAAAACTTATATATCCATGCATATCAACATTACATCAACATATATGCAAAAAAACATCATATATATGCAGAAGAAAATCATCATATGTATATGCAAAAATGCATCATATATATAT
>NC_041389.1:7917487-7943397 GCF_002162155.2 Triticum dicoccoides
CGGGGCAGGGGCGGCGCCGACGGGGGCGGTGATGGCACGGGGCAGCACAACGACGACGTCGGGGCAGAGGACAGTGCGCGCGCGGCGACGGCGTCGGGGCAGGGGTCTGCGCGCGGGGCAGGGCAGGGGCCGGGGCAGGGATGCGACGGCGAGGTTAGGGAGGTTGTCGGTGACGGCGAGGTCGTGGTGGCGTCGGCGATGGCGACGGCGACAGTGACGAGGAGCGGGCGGCAACAACGACGAGGAGCGGGCGGCGTCTAGGAGGGGAATTGCGATGAAAACTAAAAAATTTCACAAGTGTTGATTATATAGTCAGATCATTGGTCCCGGTTCGTGGCACCAACCGGGACCAATGCCCCCCTTTAGTCCCGGTTGGTGCCACCAATCGGGACCAAAGGTCTCTTTTCAGCAGCCCAAAGGGTGGGAAGCAGAGGCCTTTGGTCCCTGTTGGTGCCACCAACCGGGACCAAAGGCCTTGTGCTGCCCGCGTCGCGGCCAAAAGTTTAGTCCCACCTTGCTAGTTACGAGAGCTCGAGAGTGATTTATAAGCGTTGCTGCGCCCACCCTCTCGAGCTCCTCTCAATTGCACGCTTTCAGGCATAATCTGTCACTATGTGCCTGTGGGCCTACTGGGCCTGCTACGGGTCTAAATCCTGGCCCATGGTTGTGTTTCTAGTCGTATTCACGCCATGGTGGCCCAGTAGGTGGTACTTTCTTAATTTTTTTTGTTTTCTTTGTTGCTTTACTTATTTTATTTTTGTTCTACTTACAACAAAATACTTACCATTGCTATTTTTATTTATGTTATTAAAGTTTATTTAGTTTCTACTTATTTATTTTATTAAAGTTTATTTTATTTTATTTCTACTTATTTATTTTATTTTATTTTGTTTCTACTTATTTATGAAAGTTTATTTTGTTTCTACTTATTTATTTTATTTTATTTTTTTGATTTTTTATTTTATGAAAATTCTTTTTGCTTTTGATGTTTTGAACAGAAAATACTTTGATAATTTTAGTTGCATAAATTTTATATAATTTTAGTTTCAATAATAGTAGATGTTTATAAAAGCTTTTTGGTTGGTTCCTTTAGCTATTAGAGTTTCATTAAAGTTTTCTAGTTCATTCTTTTTTCTATTAGAATTTAATTAAAGTTTTCTAGTTCATTCTTTTAGTTTATTATTTTTTCTATTTGAGTTTCATAAAAGTTTTCCAGTTCATTCTTTTTTATATTAGTTCATTCTTTGAGCTAAATGATCCTGAAATTGAAAAGCACTTCAGATGAACTCTAAAAAGGTTGAAAGTTGGCATGATATCATCATTTCACCCACATGGCATATGCTAAAAAGTTGAGAGGGTTACGACAAAAACTGGATGTACTTCGTGTACAAAATGGACAATGTCTTTCGAAGTATCAAGATTTCATACGGAAACTCATCCGTTACAAAGGGATATCATTTTTTAACTTATTTGAACTCCAGACTTTTTGTGTGTTCAAAATGCACCATTCAAAGCCACATCATCAATTTTCAACCCTTTCTGACTTCATTTGTTATTTTTAATGCATTTACTGATTTTTTTGAGCTATATGACCCTGAAAATGGAAATGACTACAAATGAACTCTGAGAAGGTTGAAAATTGGCATGGTATCATCATTTCACCCATATAGTATGTGCTAAAAAGTTGAAAGGGTTACGGCAAAAACTGGATGCACTTCGTGTACAAAATGGACAATCTCTTTCGAAGTATCACGGTTTCATACGGAAACTCGTCTGTTATAAAGGGATTTTATTTTTTTGAACTTATTTGAACTCCACACTTTTTGTGTGTTCAAAATGCACCATTCAAAGACACATCATCAATTTTCAACCCTTTCTGACTTCGTTTGTTATTTTTCATGCATTTTTACTGATTTTTTTAGCTAAATGACCCTGAAATTGAAAAGCGCTTCAAATGAACTCAGAAGAGGTTGAAAATTAGCATGGTATCATCATTTCACCCATATAGCATGTGCTAAAAAGTTGAGAGGGTTACGGAAAAACTGGATGCACTTCGTGTACAAAATGGACAATCTCTTTTGAAGTATCAAGGTTTCGGACGAAAGCTCATCTGTTACAAATGGATTTCATTTTTTTTGAACTTATTTGAACTCCAAACTTTTTGTGTGTTCAAAATGCACCATTCAAAGCCACATCATTAATTTTCAACCCTTTCTGACTTCATTTGTTATTTTTCATGCATTTATTGATTTTTTTTAGCTATATGACCCTGAAAATGAAAATCACTACAAATGAACTTTTAAAAGGTTGAAAGTTGGCATGATATCATCATTTCACCCACATAGCATGTGATAAAAAGTATCAGGGTTTCATACGGAAACTCGTCTGTTACAAAAGACATTTCATTTCTTCACAAGTAACTACAATGATATTCTAGGTCAAGGGCATCATCATAATAGTAGTGGAAAGAAAGTCTTCACTTTTTCTTCGCTTGTGTCCTTTGCTTATTGCGCCATAACCATGGATAATCTTCATCGTTTAACAGGGTGCTTGGGTCAGCCTTGACTTTGAAGGGAGGAATTTCATGAAACTTTTCATAATGACATGTCTGTCTTGCCCTCCACTCCCACGATGTCTCTTTTTCCTGAAAGAACTATGTGGCGCTTTGGCTCATCGTATGATGTGTTTGCTTCCTTATATTTTCTTTTTCTCGGTTTGGTAGACATGTCCTTCACATAGAAAACCTGCGCCACATCATTGGCTAGGATGAATGGTTCGTCTGTGTACCCAAGATTGTTCATATCCACTGTTGTCATTCCGTACTGTGGGTCTACCTGTACCCCGCCGCCTGACAGATTGACCCATTTGCACTTAAACAAAGGGACCTTAAAATCATGTTCGTAGTCAAGTTCCCATATGTCCACTATGTAACCATAATATGTGTCCTTTCCCCTCTTGGTTGCTGCATCAAAGCGGACACTGCTGTTTTGGTTGGTGCTCTTTTGATCTTGGCGATCGTGTAAAATGTATTCCCATTTATCTCGTATCCTTTGTAAGTCAATACAGTCGAAGATGGTCCCCTGGACAACCAGTACAACTCATCACAAACAGTGTTGTCACCTCTGAGACGTGCTTCCAACCAACTGCCGAAAGTACTGATGTGTTCACATGTAATCTAGTCGTCAGACTGCTCCGGGTGTTTGGAGCGCAGACTGTTCTTGTGTTCATCGACATACGGGGTCACCAAGGTAGAGTTCTGTAGAACAGTGTAGTGTGCTTGAGACTAAGAATGCCCGTCCCTGCATATTATTGAGTCCCCTCCTAGCGTGCCTTTTCCAGTCAGTCTCCCCTCATACCGCGATTTAGGGAGACCAATCTTCTTAAGGCCAGGAATGAACTCAACACAAAACCCAATGACATCCTCTGTTTGATGGCCCATGGAGATGCTTCCTTCTGTCCTAGCGCGGTTACGAACATATTACTTTAGGACTCCCATGAACCTCTCAAAGGGGAACATATTGTGTAGAAATACGGGGCCCAGAATGACAATCTCGTCGACTAGATGAACTAGGATGTGTGTCATGATATTGAACAAGGATGGTGGGAACACCAGCTCAAAACTGACAAGACATTGCGCCACATCACTCCTTAGCCTTGGTATGATTTCTGGATCAATCACCTTCTAAGAGATTGCATTGGGGAATGCACATAGCTTCACAATGGCTAATCGGATGTTTTCCGGTACAAGCCACCTCAATGGAACCGGAAGCAGTTGCGTCATAATCACATGGTAGTCATGAGACTCTAGGTTCTAGAACTTTTTCTCTAGCATATTTATTATTCCCTATATATTCGACGAGAAGCCATACGGGACCTTCATACTGAGCAGACATTCAAGGAAGATTTATTTCTCTTCTTTGGTAACAGCGTAGCTGGCAGGACCTTCATACATCTTTGGAGGCATACCGTCTTTTTCGTGCAAATGTTGCAGGTCCTCCCGTGCCTCCGGTGTATCTTTTGTCTTCCCATACATGCCCAAGAAGCCTAGCAGGTTCATGCAAAGGTTCTTCGTCACGTGCATCACGTCGATTGAAGAGCGGACCTCTAGGTCTTTCCAGTAGGGTAGGTCCCAAAAAATAGATTTCTACTTCCACATGGGTGCGCGTCCCTCAGCGTCATTCGGAACAGATAGTCCGCCAGGACCCTTTCCAAAGATTACGTGTAAATCATTGATCATAGCAAGTACGTGATCACCGGTACGCATGGGGGGCTTCTTTCGGTTATCTGCATCACCTTTGAAATGCTTGCCTTTGTTTCGACATTGATGGTTGGTCGGAAGAAATCGACAATGGCGCAGGTACACATTCTTCCTGCATTTTTCCAGGTATATACTTTCGGTGTCAGCTAAACAGTGTGCGCATGCATGGTATCCCTTGTTTGTCTGTCCTGAAAGGTTACTGAGAGCGGGCCAATAGTTCATGGTTACAAACAGCAACGCATGCAGGTTAAATTCCTCATGTTTGTGCTCATCCCACACACGTACACCGTTTTCATTCCACAACTGTAGAAGTTCTTCAACTAATGGCCTCAGGTACACATCAATGTCTTTGCCGGGTTGCTTAGGGCCTTTGATGAGAACTTGCATCATAATGAACTTCCGCTTCATGCACATCCAGTGAGGAAGGTTATACATACATAGAGTCACGGGACAGGTGCTGTGATTGCTGCTCTGCTCACCGAAAGGATTAATGCCATCCGCGCTTAAACCAAACCATACATTCCTTGGGTCACCAGCAAACTCAGCCTAGTAATTTCACTCGATTTTTCTCCACTGCAACCCGTCAGCGGGTGCTCTCAGCTTCCCATCTTTCTTACGGTCCTCTCTGTGCCATCGCATCAACTTGGCATGCTCTTTGTTTTTGAACAAACGTTTCAACCGTGGTATTATAGGAGCATTCCACATCACGTTCGCAGGAACCCTCTTCCTGGGGGGGCTCGCCGTCAACATCACCAGGGTCATCTCATCTGATCTTATACTGCAATGCACCCCATACCGGGCATGGGTTCAAACCCTCGTACGCACTGCGGTAGAGGATGCAGTCATTAGGACATGCATGTATCTTCTGCACCTCCAATCCTAGAGGGCATACGACCTTCTTTGTTGCGTACATACTGTCGGGCAATTCGTTATCCTTTGGAAGCTTCTTCTTCAATATTTTCAGTAGCTTCTCAAACCCTTTGTCAGGCACAACATTCTCTGCCTTCCACTACAACAATTCCGGTACGATATCGAGCTTTGTGTTGCCATCTTCGCAATTGGGGTACAACCCTTTTTTGTGACCCTCTAACATGCGATCGAACTTCAGCTTCTCCTTTTTACTTTCGCATTGTCTCCTTGCATCAACAATGACCCGACGGAGATCATCATCGGGCATAGTATCATCTGGCTTCTTGATCTTCAGCAACTTCCCCCGTTGCAGCATCACCATATTCCGGGGGCACATAGTTGTCATCGTCCTCTTCTTCTTCGTTGTCTTCCATCATAACGCCTATTTCTCCGTGCTTGGTCCAAACATTATAGTATGGCATGAAACCCTTATAAAGCAGGTGGTTGTGAAGGATTTTTCGGTCAGAGTAAGACTTCGTATTCCCACATATTGGGCATGGACAGCACATAAAACCATTCTGCTTGTTTGCCTCAGCCACTTCGAGAAAATTGTGCACGCCCCCAATGTTCGGAGGTGTGTCTGTCACCGTACATCCATTGCCGGTTCATCTGCGTGCATTATATATAATTAAGTGTGTCAAAAACCATTACAGAACATCATGAATAGATAAGTGACCAAATTAATAGAAGTTCATCATCACATTAAAACCAAAGTACATAAATAGTTCTCATTGAACAACATATAGCTCTCCAGAGCATCTAATTAAACCATACATTGAAACTATGTAAAACATTTCAATGCAACAACAAATGCGATCATAATCGCAACAAAGATAACAATTGATCCAACGGCATAATGATACCAAGCCTCGGTATGAATGGCATATTTTCTAATCTTTCTAATCTTCAAACGCATTGCGTCCATCTTGATCTTGTGATCATCGACGACATCCGCAACATGCAACTCCAATATCATCTTCTCCTCCTCAATTTTTTTTTATTTTTTCCTTCAAGTAATTGTTTTCTTCTTCAACTAAATTTAACCTCTCGACAATAGGGTCGGTTGGAGTTTCCGGTTAACATACCTCCTAGATAAATAAAATCTATGTCACGTTGTTCGGCATAATTATCATAAACAGTAAATGAATAAAATAGTTATAAAAGATAATATATACCACATCTGAATCGTAGACAGGACGAGGACCGATGGGGGCGGATACCAAAACCATCGCATTATATAGTAACAAGCAATAACAAAAGTAAGAAAATTAGACAAGTATCTATCTAATCATACAAGTAAGAATTTTTTTTCCTTTCAGAAAGAAGATAAGAACAAGAGGTTCACCACAGTGGTGCCGGCGACGAGATCGGCGCGGGCGATCGACAGCGATGAAGATGGAGACGGGACATGACGGACCGCTAAACCTAGACAAATCTCGAGGAAAATGGAGATTCATTTGTTAAGGGTGGGTTTAGAAACTGGAACATGAAAGCAAGATTGACAAGGCATGTTGGTGATGTAAGTGCTCACGCCGAAGCTCAAGAGAAGTATGATATGTTCACTACACCACAAACACATAAAAGCTGCAATTCAGAAAATGCATATGGACTACAATTTGACCTTTGCGATGGTTCGTGGGCAAGGATATGATGGAGCTAGTAACATGAGAGGTAATGCCAATGGCCTGAAAAAACTGATTATGGATGAGTCCCCTTCTGCCTACTATGTTCGTTGTTTTGCCCATCAACTACAGATAACTCTTGTTGCTGTTGCTAATGAGAGAGGAGATTGTACTTGGTTCTTTCAGCAGCTTACACACTTGTTAAATGCTCTTGGCATGTCTTGTAAAAAGATGAGAATGCTTCGGATAGCTCAGGCTGAAGAACTCATTGATGCATTGGAATTGGAAGAAGTAGAAACATGGAGTGGGCTGAATCAGGAAATGGGTTTGGGAAGGCCATGTGATACACGTTGGGGCTTTCACTTCAAAACTGTGAACCATGTCATCTCTATGTATGGTGCACTACGACAAGTCCTTCGCAAGATTGGAGACGAGTACCATGGCGCGGAGGCACAAGCGGCTCTATCCATAGAGACAATATTTCGATTATTTGAGTTTGTTTTCATGTCACACTTGGTGCAGGAAATATTTGGATACATAGATGAGTTGTGTAGAGCTTTGCAAAAGCAAGATGAAGATATTGTTAATGCTATTGAGCTTGTTGCTGACACAAAGTATTACTTGGAGGCTTTGAGAACCGATGCTGGATGGAGATGATTTTCTCATAAAGGTCACATCTTTTTGTACAAAGCATAAGATCAAAGTTGTTGATATGGAGGGTCCTTACTTTCCCGTTGGCCGGCCTAGAAGGGGTTTATGTAATGGTCCGACCAATTATCACTGCTTCAAGGTTGATATGTTTGTGGGTGTCATTGATAGGCAAATCAGTGAGCTGAATGGCAGATTTGATGAGGTAAACACGGAGCTACTTTCTTGCATGGCAGCATTTTGTCCACTTCATCTATTTGCTGCTTATGACCAAGAGAAGTTAGTTAGGCTTGCTACAAAGTTTTATGCTTCTGATTTTACAAGAGATGAACTGGCAAGACTTCCATGGCAACTAAACATGTATGTTACTAATGTGCGTAGAGATGAAAGGTTTCAAAACCTGAAAAATCTGTGTCTGCTTTCAGTTATGCTTGTTGAGACAAACAAGCATGATCAATATCATATTGTTTACAAGCTTCTTAAGTTGGTATTGATTCTGCCAGTAGCTACTGCTAGTGTTGGAAGGGTATTCTCTTCAATGAGCTATGTGAAGAATAAGCTAAGGAACAAAATGGGCGATGATTATTTGAACAATTGTTTGGTTACATTCGGTGAGAGAGAATTTTTCAATCAAGTGAAGGATGAAGATGTCATCAATCTATTCCAAAAAGGCGACCGCAGAGTTATAATGTAAGAAGGATATCATCAATTTATCAATCAAAAGGTACTTATGTATTCATGTCGTTATGTTCTGATACATTCAAATATTGCTATTGCCGTTATGCTAGTGTTGTTTTGTTCATACATTGCTACTGTTGTGTTGTTTGGTTCATATGCCTCATTTATAGCAAAAAAACTGGATGAATACCCAGCCTTAATTTCCTGGCGCCGCCACTGTCCAATGTCCATCTAGTTCAATTCCAGTTTACAAACAAATATTTAGATTTCTTAAAAAAACTAGAGGACAAAAAGCCAAAAAATACCTTGGTGGAGCACTAGAGTTGTGCTGCAGTGCAGGTCTGCTGGAGGACACGCCGAGACGGTCAGCAGTGGAGCCGTCGAGAGAGCACTGGAGGCCGGCCGGATCTTGGACTCGGAGGCGGAGGAGAAGGAGAGTAGGAGACAGTTTGGGGAGGGAAGGGGCGGATCGGCGGAGTGGCAGTACTGGATCTGGATCCGCCGAGGGGAGGGAAGGGAAGGAGAGGGCCGGCCGGACCTGGATCCGCCGCTGCCGCCGCGGCGCTGGCTGCTAGGCGCTAGGTTTGGGAGGAATCGGGGGAGGGGAACTAAGGAAGGGAGATTGAAACTGGTCGTTGTCGATAGGTTCCTCGCTTCGCCCGCGCGTACAGCCAGACGCACGTCTGGATGTCTGGTTCGCTGCGTGACTGTCCTCTGTTTGGGCTGGGCTAGTATTAGATGTGTATATTGATTTTTTTGGCCTAAGTTTTGGATACCTCCGCCACTGCACATGAACAAATATATCTGGAGATATATGCCAGCAGTGGAAATATTGTACTTCCGGCTCTACGGCCAACCGATATCGAGCTTCACATCAGTCCTGCTCGTATCATGCAAGCAAGAAAAAACATGAAAATAATCTAGATTCAGATATTTAGTCATCTTCATTGCACCATAGATTCAGATAAGCACTGTCCGCTCCTCCAAAACAGCCATATCCCTATATTGGACTTCAAAGTATTTCCCCATTTATTATCAAGTAGTATCAATCATTAAAGAACTATACAAATAGAAGGACACGAATCAAATAAATGGCAAAATAAATCTAAACAAGTTGACATTTGCAGTATCACTTGCACTTGCAAGGGCAGTTTATAACATATTGAAATTGCGTGTTTTACCAAGAGACGGAAAATTCTCTGGTCCAAAGCTTAGGGACGAAAATATCACAAGAGGTTGGGTACATTCGTGGCTTATACTGCCGATTGATCACGACAGGAATAGCGCTATGATGTTTAGGAGGACATGGAGAGGAGACATACCCACGACCTCCATCCGTCCACTCACTGCCACCGCCGTCTTTCGTTGCTGCTTCGTGCGGCCCCGGCCGCTGCTGCTAGCATAAGGGGAGGCAGGGGAGAGGAGGAGTGGAGGACCAGGGGCGGCGGCAGAAGCACGTCCTGCCATTCATGACCTGCGAAAAAGTATACCCACTTCTCATAAGTAGACCATGCTTGTTTACTAAGCACCATGCCGGCCGAAGATAACAGAAGATCAAGCATCAAAAACCAGCAACAAACCGATCGATATGAGGACCAGGCCGGACGGCCATCGGCGTGACCTTGCTTCGTCCATGGGGCAACTCCCATACACGTAATTGTTTCTTGACTAAAATAAAAGAACAAGAGCATTCTTTCTTGACAGGACCAGTAATATTCCTCTATTTCACCTTCACTTTTATCAGATTTTGGATTTAAGTTTTTGTTATGGAAGAAGTCATATCTTAAAAAAATTGATCAATCAAACATGCTGAACAATATGCACATGTTGCTTCCATTAGCTCCATCCTGAAGAATGTTCCGGATTAAGCTGAATGCAACAAACCAGCTGGCACAAAGGTCTCCTAATTAGCAGAGTGAAAACCCATGCATTTGTCCCAAGACATTGGGACCAAACCTGCCTCGGAATCCTTATAGCAAGCTAAATTTTCTATCTAATTGTAATTGGTTTTCTACATACAAATTCTTTAAAATATTCACCCCATGTCAATACATTAGAAAGATCATCAAGATTTTGAATGCAGCAGACTTGATAATGTTTCTATTAAATACATGCAAAATTGATTCTTTTAGAAGAAACAAGGCAGATTTGTTACTATATATGTGAACTCGGGAACTTTTGAGCATGACCTAAATTAATGTACAGTACAACCAACTCACCTAGAACTGCCTGTGGGCAATCCATACTGTTGAAGCAAAACATTCAATCCTTCACCATGTTTTACGATGTCAAGTACCCAAGCTCATGTTCAATAGTATAGACAATGAATATTACGGCAAACCTCACCTGATCGAATCATTCAAGCTGCAGGTCACTAATACCATGCCGTGCAGTAGCCAGAGTTTTCTGTCCTCACAGATCCGATTATTTGAATCCGATGAGTTTTATCTTGCTGTGTAAGCTTTTTTAGTTGGTCTGGTTCTTTGTGGAGGTGAAATATTTCATCGACACCATGGTGAAGATATAGTGACTCGACGGCCTGCCCTTCTAGAAGATCATCCCCGGCATAAGTATGTTCATCAATCAAGGCTTTCCATTTTTTGAATGGGCGACTCAATGTGCTTTGTAAAAACATTATTTCTAATGTTTGTGCAGGTGAAAGAGTGATAACGCGGCATTTTGTGCACTAGTCCAATTGCAGCATGTTTACCAAAGTTTTTGGAGTATTTCCTCTAGCAGAGATTGATACCGCGAAGAAAGTGTTTTTAAGAGATTTTATTGTAATTCTCAGTTATAGCAGTTACTTTGTCTTTTTTAGATCTTAGATCAAAATCAGTATATCTATAATTGTTATGAGCATGAACAAAGTTACAGATGTTTCAAAAAAATATTTACATGGCGCTAAGGGCGCTATATTAAAAATGGTATGCTTATATGTATGTAACCAACAACTTTCGTTAGTTCCCAGGTCACAATAAACTTTTGTTGGGTTCAACTGCATCCAACGCTAGAATGGTTACTCTAAAAGCATCTACAGTCGGGCGTCCCCAATCCGTCTTAAACATCTGAGTAGACGGTCCGGTCACTGACATGTCACGAAATTTTGACCCCAAACAAGCGTTTTAAACGGGCCTCAAATACCCGGGCTGATCAGCACCCCACATATCTAGCCAAATATGGGGCGGACATGGGGCGCTCGGGCGCGTCCAATACGTCGGATCCGGTCCATGCTGGCTGTCACATCCCGGGTTCTGGTAATGCCTAGTGCTAGCCTCTGGTGTTGCATCATGTTTATCTTGCTCAGAAATTTGGAAATGGGGATGACAGAGCCCCCAGCACCCCCCTTAATCCAACTAGGGTTTACTAAAATCTTTTTCAAGAACCTGTAATGTCCTTCTAAAATGTTCATCATCTTTGCCTTGATCTAGAACCTCTGACAAAAATGGTGCACACTTTTTTAGGACATCATAAGGTCACTGGATTAAATCATATGCTATTTGCATTTAGACATTTAAATGCTATAAAATATTTTAAATGTCCAAATAATCTTAATCCAAAATGTTTCCTGTTGGATATATTCTATACAGTGGGCATGAGTAGTTTGATGATTTTTGAAAGTGCTTAGGCATTTTTAGAAAAGACACAAACCTACAGAAAGAAAAGAAAAACAAAATAAAAAGGGAAACTAACTGTTGGGGAATGTAGTAATTTCAAAAAAATTCCTACGCACACGCAAGATCATGGTGATGGCATAGCAACTAGAGGAGAGAGTATTGTCCACGTACCCTCGTAGACTGTAAGCGGAAGCATTATGACAACGCGGTTGATGTAGTCGTACGTCTTCACGATCCGACCGATCCAAGTACCGAATGTACGACACCTTCGAGTTCAGCACACGTTCAGCTAGATGACGATCCCCGGGCTCCGATCCAGTAAAGCTTCGGGGATGAGTTCCGTCAGCACGACGGCGTGGTGACGATGATGATGCTCTACCGGCGCAGGGCTTCGCCTAAACTCCGCGACGATATGACCGAGGTGGAATATGGTGGAGGGGGGCACCGCACACGGCTAAGGAACGATCCGTAGATCAACTTGTGTGTCTATGGGGTGCCCCCGCCCCCGTATATAAAGGAGCCAGGGGGGGAGGAGGCGGCCGGCCAAGGAGGGCGCGCCAAGGGGGGGAGAACTACTCCCACCGGGAGTAAGACTCCCTTCTTTCCTAGTTGGAATAGGAGAAGCGGGGAAAGAGGAGGAAGAGAGGAAGGAAAGGGGGGGCGCCACCCCCCTTACCTTGTCCTATTCGGACTAGGAAGGGGAGGGGCGCGCGGCCCCGTCCTGCCTCCTTCCCTCTTCTCCCTCGAGGCCCATGTAGGCCCAATAACCCCCCGGGGGGGTTCCGGTAACCTCCCGGTACTCCGGTAAAATGCCGATTTCACCCAGAACGATTCCGATGTCCAAATATAGGCTTCCAATATATCGATATTTATGTCTCGACCATTTCGAGACTCCTCGTTACGTCCGTGATCACATCCGGGACTCCAAACAAACTTCGGTACATCAAAACTTATAAACTCATAATAAAACTGTCATCGTAACATTAAGCGTGCGGACCCTACGGGTTCGAGAACTATGTTGACATGACCTAGAACTATTCTCGGTCAATAACCAATAGCGGAACCTGGATGCCCATATTGGTTCCTACATATTCTACGAAGATCTTTATCAGTCAGACCGCATAACAACATACGTTATTCCCTTTGTCATCGGTATGTTACTTGCCCGAGATTTGATCGTCGGTATCCAATACCTAGTTCAATCTCGTTACCGGCAAGTCTCTTTACTCGTTCCGTAATGCATCATCCCGTAACCAACTCATTTGGTCACATTGCTTGCAAGGCTTATAATGATGTGCAATACTGAGAGGGCCCAGAGATACCTCTCCGACAATCGGAGTGACAAAACCTAATCTCGAAATACGCCAACTCAACATGTACCTTCGGAGACACCTGTAGTACTCCTTTATAATCACCCAGTTACATTGTGACGTTTGGTGGTACCCAAAGTGTTCCTCCGGTAAACGGGAGTTGCATAATTCTCATAGTTACAGGAACATGTATAAGTCATGAAGAAAGCAATAGCAATATACTAAACGATCAAGTGCTAGGCTAACGGAATGGGTCATGTCAATCACATCATTCTCCTAATGATGTGATCCCATTAATCAAATGACAACACATGTCTATGGTTATGAAACATAACCATCTTTGATTAATGAGCTAGTCAAGTAGAGGCATACTAGTGACTATATGTTTGTCTATGTATTCACACATGTATCATGTTTCCGGTTAATACAATTCTAGCATGAATAATAAACATTTATCATGATATGAGGAAATAAATAATAACTTTATTATTACCTCTAGGGCATATTTCCTTCAGTCTCCCACTTGCACTAGAGTCAATAATCTAGATTACATAGTAATGATTCTAACACCCATGGAGTCTTGGTGCTGATCATGTTTTTCTCGTGAGAGTGGCTTAGTCAACGGGTCTGCAACATTCAGATCCGTATGTATCTTGTAAATCTCTATGTCTCCCACTTGGACTTGGTCCCGAATGGAATTGAAGCGTCTCTTGATGTGCTTGGTCCTCTTGTGAAATCTAGATTCCTTTGCCAAGGCAATTGCACCAGTATTGTCACAGAAGATTTTCATTGGTCCCGGTGCACTAGGTATGACACCTAGATCGGAATTGAACTCCTTCATCCAGACTCCTTCATTTGCTGCTTCCGAAGCAGCTATGTACTCCGCTTCACATGTAGATCCCGCCACGACGCTTTGTTTAGAACTGCACCAACTTACAGCTCCACCATTTAATAAAAACACGTATCCGGTTTGCGATTTAGAATCGTCCGGATCAGTGTCAAAGCTTGCATCGACGTAACCATTTACGACTAGTTCTTTGTCACCTCCATATACGAGAAACATATCCTTAGTCCTTTTCAGGTATTTCAGGATGTTCTTGACCGCTATCCAGTGATCCACTCCTGGATTACTTTGGTACCTTCCTGCCAAGCTTATTGCTAAGCATACGTCAGGTCTGATACACATCATTGCATACATGATAGAGCCTATGGCTGAAGCATAGGGAACATCTTTCATTTTCTCTCTATCTTCTGCTGTGGTCGGCCATTGAGTTTGACTCAACTTCACACCTTGCAGTACAGGCAAGAACCCTTTCTTTGCCTGATCCATTTTGAACTTTTTCAAAATTTTATCAAGGTATCTGCTTTGTGAAAGTCCTATCAAGCGTCTTGATCTATCTCTATAGATCTTGATGCCCAATATGTAAGCAGCTTCACCGAGGTCTTTCATTGAAAAACTTTTATTCAAGTATCCCTTTACGCTATCCAGAAATTCTATATCATTTCCAATTAATAATATGTCATCTACATATAATATCAGAAATGCTACAGAGCTCCCACTCACTTTCTTGTAAATACAGGCTTCTCCAAAAGTCTGTATAAAACCATATGCTTTGATCACACTATCAAAGCGTTTATTCCAACTCCGAGATGCTTGCACCAGTCCATAGATGGAACGTTGGAGCTTGCACACTTTGTTAGCACCTTTTGGATCAACAAAACCTTCTGGCAGCATCATATACAACTCTTCTTCCAGAAATCCATTCAAGAATGCAGTTTTGACATCCATTTGCCAAATTTCATAATCATGAAATGCAGCAATAGCTAACATGATTCGGACAGACTTACGCATTGCTACGGGTGAGAAAGTCTCATCGTAGTCAACTCCTTGAACTTGTCGAAAACCTTTCGCAACAAGTCGAGCTTTATAGACAGTTACATTACCATCTGCGTTAGTCTTCTTCTTAAAGATCCATTTATTCTCAATTGCTTGCCGATCATCGGGCAAGTCAACCAAAGTCCATACTTTGTTTTCATACATGGATCCCATCTCAGATTTCATGGCCTCTAGCCATTTTGCGGAATCTGGGATCATCATCGCTTCCTCATAGTTCGTAGGTTCATCATGGTCAAGCAACATGACTTCCAGAATTGGATTACCGTACCACTCTGGTGCAGATCTTATTCTGGTAGACCTACGAGGTTTAGTAGAAACTTGATCTGAAGTTTCATGATCAATATTATTAGCTTCCTCACTAATTGGTGTAGTTGTCACAGGAACCGGTTCTTGTGATGAACTACTTTCCAATAAGGGAGTAGATACAATTATCTCATCAAGTTCTACTTTCCTCCCACTCACTTCTTTCGAGAGAAACTCCTTCTCTAGAAAGGATCCGATTTTAGCAACGAAAATCTTGCCCTCAGATCTGTGATAGAAGGTGTACCCAATAGTCTCTTTTGGGTATCCTATGAAGACACATTTCTACGATTTAGGTTCGAGCTTATCTGGTTGAAGTTTCTTCACATAAGCATCGCAGCCCCAAACTTTAAGAAATGACAACTTTGGTTTCTTGCCAAACCACAGTTCATAAGGCGTCGTCTCAACGGATTTTGATGGTGCCCTATTTAACGTGAATGCGGCCGTCTCTAAAGCATAACCCCAAAACGATAGCGGTAAATCAGTAAGAGACATCATAGATCGCACCATATCTAGTAAAGTACGATTACGACATTCGGACATACCATTTCATTGTGGTGTTCCGGGTGGCGTGAGTTGCAAAACTATTCCGCTTTGTTTCAAGTGTAGACCAAACTCGTAACTCAAATATTCTCCTCCACAACCAGATCGTAGAAATTTTATTTTCTTGTTACGATGATTTTCCACTTCACTCTAAAGTTCTTTGAACTTTTCAAATGTTTCAGACTTGTGTTTCATCAAGTAGATATACCCATATCTGCTCAAATCATCTGTGAAGGTGAGAAAATAATGATACCCTCCGCGAGCCTCAACACTCATTAGACCACAAACATCAGTATGTATGATTTCCAACAAATCAGTTGCTCGCTCCATAGTTCCGGAGAACGGTGTTTTAGTCATCTTGCCCATGAGGCACGGTTCGCAAGTACCAAGTGATTCATAATCAAGTGATTCTAAAAGCCCATCAGTATGGAGTTTCTTCATGCGCTTTACACCGATATGACCTAAACGGCAGTGCCACAAATAAGTTGCACTATCGTTATCAACTCTGCATCTTTTGGTTTCAACACTATGAATATGTGTATCACTACTATCGAGATTCAATAAAAATAGACCACTTTTCAAGTGTGCATGACCATAAAAGATATTACTCATATAAATAGAACAACCATTATTCTCTGATTTAATTGAATAACCGTCTCGCATCAAACAAGATCCAGATATAATGTTCATGCTCAACGCTGGCACCAAATAACAATTATTTAGGTCTAAAACTAATCCCGATGGTAGATGTAGAGGTAGCGTGCCGACTGCGATCACATCGACTTTGGAACCATTTCCCACGCGCATAGTCACCTCGTCCTTAGCCAATCTTCGCTTAATTCGTAGTCCCTGTTTCGAGTTGCAAATATTAGCAATAGAACCAGTATGAAATACCTAGGTGCTACTGCGAGCATTAGTAAGGTACACATCAATAACATGTATATCACATATACCTTTGTTCACTTTGCCATCCTTCTTATCCGCCAAATACTTGGGGCAGTTCCGCTTCCAGTGTCCAGTCTGCTTGCAGTAGAAGCACTCAGTTTAGGTCCAGACTTGGGTTTCTTCTCTTGAGCAGCAACTTGCTTGCTGTTCTTTTTGAAGTTCCCCTTCTTCTTCCCTTTGCCCTTTTTCTTGAAACTGGTGGTCTTGTTAACCATAAACACTTGATGCTCCTTTTTGATTTCTACCTCCGCGGCTTTTAGCATTGCGAAGAGCTAGGGAATAGTCTTGTTCATCCCTTGCATATTATAGTTCATCACGAAGCTCTTGTAGCTTGGTGGCAGTGATTGAAGAATTATTTCAATGACACTATCATCAGGAAGATTAACTCCCAGTTGAATCAAGTGATTATTATACCCAGACATTTTGAGTATATGTTCATTGACAGAACTATTCTCCTCCATCTTGCAGCTATAGAACTTATTGGAGACTTCATATCTCTCAATCCGGGCATTTGCTTGAAATATTAACTTCAACTCCTGGAACATCTCATATGCTCCATGACGTTCAAAACGTCGTTGAAGACCCGGTTCTAAGCCGTAAAGCATGGCACACTGAACTATCGAGTAGTCATCAGCTTTGCTCTGCCAGACGTTCTTAACGTTGTCAGTTGCATCAGCAGCAGGCCTGGCACCCAGCGGTGCTTCCAGGACGTAACTTTTCTGTGCAGCAATGAGGATAATCCTCAGGTTACGGACCCAGTCCGTGTAATTGCTACCATCATCTTTCAACTTTGCTTTCTCCAGGAATGCATTAAAATTCAACGGAACAATAGCACGAGTCATCTATCTACAAAAAACATAGACAAGCAAGATACTATCAGGTACTAAGTTCATGATAAATTTAAGTTCAATTAATCATATTACTTAAGAACTCCCACTTAGACAGACATCTCTCTAGTCATCTAAGTGATCACGTGATCCAAATCAACTAAACCATGTCCGATCATCATGTGAGATGGAGTAGTTTGAATGGTGAACATCACTATGTTGATCATATCTACTATATGATTCAAGTTCGACCTTTCGGTCTCCGTGTTTCGAGGCCATATCTGTATATGCTAGGCTCGTCAAGTATGACCTGAGTATTCCGCGTGTGCAACTGTTTTGCACCCGTTTTATTAGAACGTAGAGCCTATCACACCCGATCATCACGTGGTGTCTCAGCACGAAGAACTTTCGCAACGGTGCATACTCAGGGAGAACACTTCTTGATTATTAGTGAGAGATCATCTTAAAATGCTACCATCAATCAAAGCAAGATAAGATGCATAAAGGATAAACATCACATGCAATCAATATAAGTGATATGATATGGCCATCATCATCTTGTGCTTGTGATCTCCATCTTCGAAGTGCCGTCGTGATCACCATCGTCACCGGCGCGACACCTTGATCTCCATCGTAGCATCGTTGTCGTTACGCCATCTATTGCTTCTACGACTATCGCTACCGCTTAGAGATAAAGTAAAGCAATTACAGGGCGTTTGCATTTCATACAATAAAGCGACAACCATATGGCTCCAGCCAGTTGCCGATAACTTCGGTTACAAAACATGATCATATCATACAATAAATATAGCATCACGTCTTGACCATATCACATCACAACATGCCCTGCAAAAACAAGTTAGACGTCCTCTACTTTGTTGTTGCAAATTTTACGTGGCTGCTACGGGCTTAGCAAGAACCGTTCTTACCTACGCATCAAAACCACAACGATAGTTCGTCAAGTTAGTGTTGTATTAACCTTCGCAAGGAGCGGGCGTAGCCACACTCGATTCAGCTAAAGTGAGAGAGATAGACACCCGCCAGCCACCTTTAAGCACGAGTGCTCGCAATGGTGAAACCAGTCTCGCGTAAGCGTACGCGTAATGTCGGTCCGGGCTGCTTCATCTCACAATACCGCCGAACCAAAGTATGACATGCTGGTAAGCAGTATGACTTGTATCGCCCACAACTCACTTGTGTTCTACTCGTGCATATAACATCAACGCATAAAACCTAGGCTTTGATGCCATTATTGGGGAACGTAGTAATTTCAAAAAATTTCCTACGCACACGCAAGATCATGGTGATGGCATAGCAACGAGAGGGGAGAGTATTGTCCGCGTACCCTCGTAGACCGTAAGCGGAAGCGTTATGACAACGCGGTTGATGTAGTCGTACGTCTTCATGATCCGACCGATCCAAGTACCGAACGTACGACACCTCCGAGTTCAGCACACGTTCAGCTCGATGATGATCCCCGGGCTCCGATCCAGCAAAGCTTCAGGGATGAGTTCCGTCAGCACGACGGCGTGGTGACGATGATGGTGCTCTACCAGCGCAGGGCTTCGCCTAAACTCCGCGACGATATGACCGAGGTGGAATATGGTGGAGGGGGGCACCGCACACGGCTAAGGAACGATCCGTAGATCAACTTGTGTGTCTATGGGGTGCCCCCGCCCTCGTATATAAAGGAGCCAGGGGGAGGAGGCGGCCGGCCAAGGAGGGCGCGCCAAGGGGGGGGAGTCCTACTCCCACCGGGAGTAGGACTCCCTTCTTTCCTAGTTGGAATAGGAGAAGGGGGGAAAGAGGAGGAAGAGGGGAAGGAAAGGGGGGGCGCCGCCCCCCTTCCCTTGTCCTATTCGGACTAGGAAGGGGAGGGGAGCGCGGCCCCCTCCTGCCTCCTTCCCTCTTCTCCCTCGAGGCCCATGTAGGCCCAATAACCCCCCGGGGGGTTCCGGTAACTTCCCGGTACTCCGGTAAAATGCCGATTTCACCCAGAACGATTCCGATGTCCAAATATAGGCTTCCAATATATTGATCTTTATGTCTCGACCATTTCGAGACTCCTCGTTATGTCCACGATCACATCCGGGACTCCGAACAAACTTCGGTACATCAAAACTTATAAACTCATAATAAAACTGTCATCATAACATTAAGCGTGCGGACCCTACGGGTTCGAGAACTATGTAGACATGACCTAGAACTATTCTCGGTCAATAACCAATAGCAGAACCTGGATGCCCATATTGGTTCCTACATATTCTACGAAGATCTTTATCGGTCAGACCGCATAACAACATACATTATTCCCTTTGTCATCGGTATGTTACTTGCCCGAGATTTGATCGTCGGTATCCAATACCTAGTTCAATCTCGTTACCTGCAAGTCTCTTTACTCGTTCCGTAATGCATCATCCCGTAACCAACTCATTTGGTCACATTGCTTGCAAGACTTATAATGATGTAAATTACTGAGAGGGCCCAGAGATACCTCTCCGACAATCGGAGTGACAAAACCTAATCTCGAAATACGCCAACTCAACATGTACCTTCGGAGACACCTGTAGTACTCCTTTATAATCACCCAGTTACGTTGTGACATTTGGTAGTACCCAAAGTGTTCCTCCGGTAAACGGGAGTTGCATAATTCTCATAGTTACAGGAACATGTATAAGTCATGAAGAAAGCAATAGGAATATACTAAACGATCAAGTGCTAGGCTAACAGAATGGGTCATGTCAATCACATCATTCTCCTAATGATGTGATCCCATTAATCAAATGACAACACATGTCTATGGTTAGGAAACATAATCATCTTTGATTAATGAGCTAGTCAAGTAGAGGCATACTAGTGACTATATGTTTGTCTATGTATTCACACATGTATCATGTTTCCGGTTAATACAATTCTAGCATGAATAATAAACATTTATCATGATATGAGGAAATAAATAATAACTTCATTATTGCCTCTAGGGCATATTTCCTTCACTAACTTACCTGGGCAAACCCACCAGCCGGCCCACCTGGCGGCCCAACACTGTGCTGGCCCACGCCAGCCAGCTGCTTCTTCCCAGCCAGGCAGGCAGGGAGGTGACGCCGGCCCGCGCGAGCTCGCCATGGCGCCAGCTGCTTGCCGCTCGAGCTGCTGGACGCCTGGACGTCCTCCACGTCGTCGCCCCGACACCCTGGACACCTTGTTTTCCCCCAGCGCCTATCTCCCGCTCTCCCCCACCATGGCCGACGCAGCCGCAGCCGCACCGCCGTCGTAGCCGCGGCCATCGTTGACTCCACGCCGTCTCACCGTGTACAGAAGCTCCGCCGCCCTCATCTCCATTGAGCAGACCGAGCCCCGAGCGCTAGTTCGCCCCGGAGCCACCGCTACGACCTCACCCGACCACGCCGTCGCCGGAGATCCCTTTCACCGTCACGCCTGCACCAGCTCATCCCCAACCTTGGCGACTAGCTCGCTGAGACCATCGTGAGCTCCTGCCTCTCCCCATCCTCTTCGTTCTCGCCGCCGTCCTCAGCAGCGACTGCAACAAGCACCACCGCACACACCGCCGCTTGAGCTCGTTGCCGACCCAGCTCCGACCACCCAACGGCCACACAACTATGTCCACTTACCTCACCGCACCTCATAGGCCACGTAGGAGCTGGCCTCGTGCCTCCAGGACCACACCAATGACGAGTTAGGCCTCGCCCGAACTCCGGCAGCCGCAAAGCTCGTCTTCGGCGTCATTTTCGGCGACCTTGAGCTCAACCACCACCATGATATGTCTCCAAGGTATCTACTTTCCCAAACTCTTTTGCCCTTGTTTTGGACTCTAACTTGCATGATTTGAATGAAACTAACCCAGACTGACGCTGTTTTCAGCAGAACTACCATGATGTTGTTTTATGTGTAGAAAAGAAAAGTTCTCGGAATGACCTGCAAATCCACGGAGGGACTTTTCAGAATTAATAAGAATTTTTGGCGAAAGAATCAGGGCCAGGGGGCCCATGGCCTGTCCACGATACTGGGGGCGCCCCCCTATGGCGCGCCCCCTATCTTGTGGGCCCCCCGGACCTCCTCCGACCTCAACTCCAACTCCATATATACCGTCTTGCGGAGAGAAAAATCAGAGAGAAAGTTTCATCGCGTTTTACAACACGGAGCCGCCACCAAGCCCTAATCTCTCTCGGGAGGGATGATCTAGAGTCCGTTCGGGGCTCCAGAGAGGGGGATTCGTCGCCGTCGTCATCATCAACCATCCTCCATCACCAATTTCATGCTGCTCACCACTGTGTGAGAGTAATTCCATCGTAGGCTTGCTGGACGGTGATATGTAGGATGAGATTTATCATGTAATCGAGTTAGTTTTGTTAGGGTTTGATCCCTAGTATCCACTATGTTCTGAGATTGATGTTGCTATGACTTTGCTATGCTTAATGCTTGTCACTAGGGCCCGAGTGCCATGATTTCAGATCTGAACCTATTATGTTTTCATCAATATATGTGTGTTCTTGATCCTATCTTGCAAGTCTATAGTCACCTATTATGTGTTATGATCCGACAACCCCGAAGTGACAATAATCGGGACACTTCTCGGTGATGACCGTAGTTTGAGGAGTTCATGTATTCACGATGTGTTAATGCTTTGGTCCGGTTCTCTATTAAAAGGAGGCCTTAATATTTCTTGGTTTCCCCTAGGACCCCGCTGCCACGGGAGGGTAGGACAAAAGATGTAATGCAAGTTCTTTTCCATAAGCACGTATGACTATTTACGGAATACATGCCTACATTACATTGATGAACTGGAGCTAGTTCTATATCACCCTATGTTATAACTATTGCATGAGGAATGGCATCCGACATAATTATCCATCACTGATCCATTGCCTACGAGCTTTTCATATATTGTTCTTCGCTTATTTACTTTTCTGTTGCTACTGTTACAACTACTACAAAAACCCAAAAACATTTATCTTTACTGTTGCTACTGTTACCATTACTATCATACCACTTTTGCTACTAAATACCTTGCTGCAGATACTAAGTTATCCAGGTGTGGTTGAATTGACAACTCAACTGCTAATACTCAAGAATATTATTTGGCTCCCCTTGTGTCGAATCAATAAATTTGGGTTGAATACTCTACCCTCGAAAGCTGTTGTGGTCCCCTATACTTGTGGGTTATCAAGACTAATTTCTGGCGCCGTTGCTGGGGAGCATAGCTCTATTCTTTGAGTCACTTGACATTTATATCTGTTGATCACTATGAAGAACTTGAAAGACGCTAAGACCAAGATTTTTCCCTCAACTACGAGGGGAGGTAAGGAACTGCCATCTAGCTCTGCACTAGATTCTCCTTTCGTTATTAGTAGGCTTGCGACACCTAAACCTACTACCGCTATGAATTCTGATATGTTGCATGTTATTGATGATGCCACTTCTGCTATGCATGATGAAACCACTTCTTTGCGTGATACTACTTTTCCATTCGGTGAATTTCTAGATGAACAACTTTCTAGAGTTAAGGGGAATGAAAATATTGAAGAACCTATTATTGATGATAGTGACGATGAACGTTCCCCCAATGATTATGTATTACCTGTTGTTCCTAAGGGTTATGTTATGAACAAAAAAGCTGATGAAGCTGTTCTTGCTTGCAATGATAGATCTGATCTTAAGAAATTATTAGCCAAATGGAAGCAGCAGTCTCTTAATGCTAGGATGAAACCCGGTCCTACTTTTGCTACTTCACGTATCTATGTTACTGATAAGGATTATGAATTCTCTGTTGATCCTGATATTATTACTTTAGTTGAATCTGATCCTTTCTATGGCTTTGAATCTGAAATTGTTGTGGCACATCTTACCAAGTTGAATGATATAGCCACCCTATTTACTCATGATGAGAAGTCTCGCTATTTATATATCCTTAAGATATTTCCGTTCTCATTAAAGGGTGATGCTAAGACTTGGTATAATTCTCTTGCTCCTGGTTGTGTGCGTAGTCCCCAGGATATGATTTATTACGTCTCTGCTAAATATTTCCCTGCTCATAAGAAACAAGCTGCCTTGTGGGAAATATATAATTTTGTGCAAATCAAAGAAGAGAGTCTCCCACAAGCTTGGGGGAGGCTTCTCCGGTTGCTTTATGCTTTACCTGATCATCATCTTAAGAAAAGTGAAATACTTGATATCTTTTATAATGGACTAACCGATGCTTCCAAGGACCACTTGGATAGTTGTGCTGGTTGTGTTTTCAGGGAAAGAATAGTCGACGAAGCTGAAATACTATTGAATAATATGTTGACTAATGAAAATAATTGGAATCTTCCCGAGCCAGTTCCTGAAGTAATTCCTGAACCAATTGAGCCAACTCCTGAGCCTATTCCTAAACCCACTCCGAAGAAGAGAGGTGTTTTATTTCTCAGTCCTGAAGATATGCAAGAGGCAAAGAAATCAATGAAAGAAAAAGGCATTAAAGCTGAAGATGTTAAGAATTTACCACCAATGGAAGATATACATGGTCTTAATTTACCGCCTGAAGAACCACATTGTCTTGATAACCCGACACAGGTAGTAAAGGTAAATTCTCTCTATAGATATGATAAAGTTGAAATACCCTCTACTAAATTTCATAGCCCATGCTTAGATGAATTTGATGACTTTATGGCTAGACAAGAAAGTTTTAATGCTTATGTTGGTAGAGAGTTAAAGAATAATGCTTTCGAGATAGGACGCCTAGGTGATAATCTAGCTAGAGTTAAAGATGAACTTCACCGCGTTAGCAAATATGCTTCTATGGTTGCTACTCAAGCTGAGCAAGTAGTCAAAGCTCAAAATGATTTGCTTGATGAATTGAATAATAAAAATGACTTTGCTGTTAGAGTGGCTACTAGAACTGGTAGAATGACTCAGGAACCTTTGTATCCTGAAGGCCACCCTAAAAGAATTGAACAAGATTCTTAGAATAATAATCTAGATGTTCCTAGTTCTTCTAAGAAGAAGAAAAAGAAGAATGATAGGACTTTGCAAACTTCTAGTGAACCTAGTATAGAAACACTTGAGAATCCCAATGATACTTCTATCTCTGATGCTGAAACACAATCCGGAGATGAACATGAACCTGATGATAATGCTAATAATGATGTTCATGTGGATGCTCAACCTAGTAATAACAATGATGTAGAGATTGAACCTGCTGTTGATCTTGACAACCCACAATCAAAGAATCAACGTTATGATAAGAGAGATTTTGTTGCTAGGAAGCACGGTAAATAAAGAGAACCATGGGTTCAGAAACCCATGCCCTTTCCTCCTAAACCATCCAAGTCAAAGGATGATGAGGATTTTGAGCGCTTTGCTGAAATGATTAGACCTATTTTCTTACGTATGCGCTTAACGTATATGCTTAAAGTAAATCCTTATGCTAAGTATATGAAGGATATCATTACAAATAAAAGAAAGATACCCGAAGCTGAAATTTCCACCATGCTTGCTAATTACACTTTTAAGGGTGGAATACGGAAGAAACTTGGAGACCCGGGTGTTCCAACTATACCATGCTCCATTAAAAGAAATTATGTTAGAACTGCTTTATGTGATCTTGGAGCCGGTGTTAGTGTTATGCCTCTCTCTTTATATCGTAGACTTGAATTGAATAATTTGAAACCTACTGAAATATCTTTGCAAACGGCTGATAAATCAACTGCTATACCAGTCGGTATTTGTGAGGATGTGCCTGTTGTGATTGCAAATGTCACTATCTTAACAGACTTTGTTATTCTTGATATTCCCGAAGGACGATGGTTTGTCTATTATCCTTGGTAGACCTTTTCTTAATACTGCAGGGGCTGTTATTGATTGCAACAAAGGCAATGTCACTTTTCATGTTAATGGTAATGAGCATACGGTACACTTTCCGAGGAAACAATCTCAAGTTCATAGCATCAATTCTATTGAAAAAGTTCCAACTATCATTGTTGGAGATTTTGAATTTCCTCTCCCTACTGTCAAGAAAAAGTATGATATTCTTATTTTTGGGGATTTTCATATCCCCGTTGAGGTAACTTAGTGTTATTCGAAATTTCTCCGGTTCCATGTTATTCGAAATGAGTTTGTTAACAAGACTTGATCAACCTTGTTAGTGGATTCATTTTGATGATCATGAGATGGATGAAACTAGAAGGCACAACCTTATGTACCCACTTTTTACTTTCTGTTATTTAGAATAAATAAAACAAAAATAGTATTATTCGTCTGTTTTCTGAATTATCCGTGCATTAAAAAAATAGTTCGAAAATAAAAGTGCTCCAAATGCCCTGCAAATTTAGTATGATTTTTTCTGGAATATTTGAGGATT
>NC_041389.1:7943720-7966549 GCF_002162155.2 Triticum dicoccoides
CACTCCATCTTCTATCCAAAAAAATCCCCATCCAGCTCAAGCATGAGTTCTAGCTCGTTTTGCTGCGATTTTTGATCTCTTAGCTCAAAGCTCCATTCACAAAACTGCTTTGGGAGATTGTTGCTTGCTATGTGACTCCTCCATTGGTCCAATTAGTTTTTGTTCTAGTGCTTTATTCTTTGCAAATCCTTGCTGTCTTGGTGACCCTGCTCTTGAGCTTGCATGTTAATTTTTTGAGATCCCAAGCAATTCCAATGCATGATATAGGCTCTAGGCACTTGTAGGAGTAGTTGCTATCAATCTTGTTCAGTTTATGCACTTTTACATTGAAGTTACTAAAATTTCAGAAAATGTTGAGGAAACTTTTGAGAGGTTCTTCAAGCCAAAGCTCCCAGGAAAAGCAAGCTAAAGAGAAGGAAAAGGCCAAGTATAATCTTCCTCGCTTAACGGAAGTACGACCTTGTGAATGGCCATGTGATGATTTCTTAAGAGAGGCTGGATTTCATGAAGACTTTTATGCTTTAATCGAGACTGCAGGCCTCACCGGTTTCATCAACGACCGAATCAATCAGTATCTCTTACTCACCAATACTTTCGTGCAAAACTTTTATTTTTATCCTAAGAAGTCACCGCTTCAAGTATCATTTCAATTATATGACGAGTTCAAAGAAATGTCTTTACGTCATTTTTGCACGGTATGTAGGATACCTTATGAGGGAGAACTAGAGGAACCCCATCGTGAAGATGTGGCTGGCTTTGTAAATATTATTGCTGTAGAAGAGCCAAAGAAGGGTTCCGAAGCAAAAGTCTCTAGCATACACTTTCCTGTTTTACGCTACTTTGCCATATTTGCTAGTAGATGCTTGATCGGTCGTGGGAATAGTGGAAACTTGAGTGTTCCTGATATTATCATTCTTCAACATGCCTTGCTTGGAGATAATACTTTTAGTATGGGTGCTGTTGTTGCTAAACGGCTAGCCCTGAATCGTACAAAAGGCCCCATATTTGGAGGTATCTATCCTTCACGTCTTGCTAGACATTTTAGGATACCTATTAGGCATCTTGAGAAAGAGGAGACAACATTGCCTCCTCACATTTTAGATTACAAGAGCATGGTAGCACACAAGTTTATTGTCGACAACGAAGATAGGATGCTCTTGTATAAACTTAGATTCAATAAGAAACACTTTGAGATTATTATCTTGCCTGCGCCTCTGTTGTTTGATTTGCTTGCAGAAAAATTTCTTGTCACACCGGAGGCGGTAAACAATCATCGAGCTCAAGCTTTTACTCCAGAACCTGAACCTGAAATGGAACCTGAGATGGACCCTCGTCCTGCATCATCTGTCCAGTGGGATCCGGAGATGACCAGCCAGTGGTATCCTGATTATACCTCTCATTACACTGGAGAGAGTAGCGGCGGTCCTTGGTATTAAACCAACTTAGGCCAAAAGCCTAAGCTTGGGGGAGTACGTATTTCTCACCGACTTTACATTCATGTTCACACACTAGTCGTCAGTGCTCATACTCTTTCATTGTATTATCCATGCTAGTTTAAATTTCTTTTTCTAGTTTTCTTCTTGTGTGTTTGATAAACCTTGAGAAAAACCAAAAAAATTAGTTAGTTTAATTTCCTTGCTTGTAGTAGGAATTAAAATGAAAACCCAAAAAGATTTCTTGTTCTTCTTTTACTTGTTGGGAGCTTTCCCGTGTAAATAGTTTTATTTTGTTTTCTTTCCTTTGGGGGTCGAGAAGAATTTATTGAAAATGCTTAGTGGCTCTTATTTGCATGATTGTTTATTAAACTTAGAGCCCATATTACTTGTCTTCTCTTTTGAGTTGAATGCTTGCAGATTCCAACTTAGTCCAATGCACGTACACTCCTATTATTATACACATCGTTCGGTCATGCAAGTGAAAGGCAATAATGACGATATATGATGGACTTATTGGGATGAGAAAAGCTGGTATGAACTCGACCTCTCTTGTTTTTGTAAATATGATGAGTTCATCGTTCCTGAGTTAGCTATTATGAAGTAAACATATTTGCAATGACATTTAGAGATTATAGTTACTTGTGCCATGCTTGATTAGCTATGAGTTATAATGGTTTACCTTGCGTGCCAACATGCTATTAGAATGATTATGATGTGGTATGATGGGATGGTATCCTACTTTGAATGAATCGAGTGACTCGATTTGGTACATGTTCACGCATGTAGTTGAATCAAATCAACGCAGACTTCACGATATTTATGTTCATGGTGGATTATATCCTACTCATGCTTGTACTTGGTGTGAATTAATTTTAATGCATGCTTACGACTGTTGTCGCTCTCTCAGTTGGTCGCTTCCCAGTCTTTTGCTAGCCTTCACCTGTACTAAGCGGGAATACTACTTGTGCATCCAAACTCCTTAAACCCCAAAGTTGTTCCATATGAGTCCACTATACCTACCTATATGCGGTATTTACCTGCCGTTCCAAGTAAATTTGTATGTGCCAAACTCCAAACCTTCAAATAAAATTTTGTTTTGTATGCTCGAGCAGCTCATGTAACAACTAGGGCTGCCTATATCTTCCATGCTAGGTGGGTTATTCTCAGAGGAGTGGACTCCGCTCCTCATTCACGAGAAAAGGGCCGGTAACCGGGATGCCCAGTCCCTTGATCCAAAAAGATCAGAGCAAATCAAAATAATTAAACATAACTCCCCCAGGGCTGTTGTATGTTGGAGGCACTCGTTGTTTCGAGCAAGCCATGGATTGATGCTTGTTGGTGGTTGGGGGAGTATAAACCTTTACCATTCTGTTTGGGAACTGCCTATAATGCATTTAGTGTGGAAGATACAGCCATCTCATAGGTGTTGCGTTGACAGCGAAAGTATGCCGCTCAAAATGTTATTCAATCTCTATTTTAAAATCGAGCTCTGGCACCTCTACAAATCCCTGCTTCCCTCTGCGAAGGGCCTATCTTTTACTTTTATGTTGAGTCATCACCTTCTTATTAAAAAGCACCCGCTGGAGAGCACACTGTCATTTGCATTCATTATCATTGATTTATATTGTGTATGACTTGACTGGATCTCTTTTACCATGAATTACAATGTTTAGTCAGTCCTTGATCTTTAAAGGTGCTCTGCATTTATGTTTTGCGGTCTCAGAAAGGGCTAGCGAGATACCATTTTCTTATATCATGTTATGATTGTTTTGAGAAAGTGTTGTCATCCAAGTTTTATTATTATGGCTCGCTAGCTGATTATGCTATTAATGTGAGTAATTGTGAGACCTATGTGTTATTGTGAGTATGGTTAGTTCGTAATATTTGCTGAAACTTGAATGCTGGCTTTTCATGTTTACAACAACAAGAGCAAACAGAGTTTGTAAAAGTTTTTCTTTATCACTTTCAGTTTATCAACTGAATTGCTTGAGGACAAGCCAAGGTTTAAGCTTGGGGGAGTTGATATGTCTCCAACGTATCTACTTTTACAAACACTTTTGCCCTTGTTTTGGACTCTAACTTGCATGATGTGAATGAAACTAACCCGGACTGACGCTGTTTTTAGCAGAAGTACCATGATGTTGTTTTATGTGTAGAAAAGAAAAGTCCTCGGAATGGCCTGCAAATCCACGGAGGGACTTTTTAGAATTAATAAGAATTTTTGGCGAAAGAATCAGGGCCCGGGGGCCCAGGGCCTGTCCACGAGACAGGGGGGCGCCCCCCCCAGGGCTCGCCCCCCTATCTCGTGGGCCCCCCGGACCTCCTCTGACCTCAACTCCAACTCCATATATACCGTCTTGCGGAGAGAAAAATCAGAGAGAAAGTTTCATCGCGTTTTACAACACGGAGCCGCCACCAAGCCCTAATCTCTCTCGGGAGGGATGATCTAGAGTCCGTTCGGGGCTCCGGAGAGGGGGATTCGTCGCCGTCGTCATCATCAACCATCCTCCATCACCAATTTCATGCTGCTCACCGCTGTGTGTGAGTAATTCCATCGTAGGCTTGCTGGACGGTGATATGTTGGATGAGATTTACCATGTAATCAAGTTAGTTTTGTTAGGGTTTGATCCCTAGTATCCACTATGTTCTGAGATTGATGTTGCTATGACTTTGCTATGCTTAATGCTTGTCACTAGGGCCCGAGTGCCATGATTTCAGATCTGAACCTATTATGTTTTCATCAATATATGTGTGTTCTTGATCCTATCTTGCAAGTCTATAGTCACCTATTATGTGTTATGATCCGACAACCCCGAAGTGACAATAATCGGGACACTTCTCGGTGATGACCATAGTTTGAGGAGTTCATGTATTCACCATGTGTTAATGCTTTGGTCTAGTTCTCTATTAAAAGGAGGCCTTAATATCCCTTAGTTTCCCCTAGGACCCCGCTGCCACGGGAGGGTAGGACAAAAGATGTCATGCAAGTTCTTTTCCATAAGCACGTATGACTATTTACGGAATACATGCCTACATTACATTGATGAACTGGAGCTAGTTCTATATCACCCTATGTTATAACTATTGCATGAGGAATCGCATCCGACATAATTATCCATCACTGATCCATTGCCTATGAGCTTTTCATATATTGTTCTTCTCTTATTTACTTTTCCGTTGCTACTATTACAACTACTACAAAACCCCAAAACATTTATCATTACTGTTGCTACTGTTACCATTACTATCATACCACTTTTGCTACTAAATACCTTGCTGCAGATACTAAGTTATCCAGGTGTGGTTGAATTGACAACTCAACTGCTAATACTCAAGAATATTATTTGGCTCCCCTTGTGTCGAATCAATAAATTTGGGTTGAATACTCTACCCTCGAAAGCTGTTGCGATCCCCTATACTTGTGGGTTATCACACCACCCCTCGACACGGCTTGCTCCCAGCTGCACGTAGGTGGCCTCCGCCGTCCATTTGGTCACCGAAGGGCCAAACCCGCACCCTCCGCCGCGTCTAGATGTTGCCGGCAGCTAAACACCGGCGAGTCAGCCCAGTTTGACCAGGGATTTGACCCCCCGGGTCACTGACATATGGGCCCTGCCTTTTGGTCAAACCTAGCTTAGTGTTAAACTAATGCTAACTAAGTTAGTTAGCTAACAGTGACACTGACTAGTGGGTCCCACTGATCAGGTTTGACCTGGACCGCCCCAGTTGACCTGCTGATGCAATGCTGACGCAGTAACTCATTTTCTGGATTTCTTCTTATTCAGGAAATTTCAGAAATTGGTGCTAACTTCAAAACCTCATAGAAATTAATCTTTAACTCCAAATGCAATGTGTTATATATGAAAAATGATCAAACAAATCCAATCTATCCATCTGTACTGGTTTCATGAATGTTTAAAGAAGTTAGCTTGCTGTTTAGTGAAAAACATGATAAAGCACTCTTTAAGATCACAAATGAGTTTGGGGTTGAACCTTTGGTTCAAAATGGCTCAAACCCATCTGGTTGTAGTTGCATTACCCAACACACTCATATTGCCATGTCATGATCATGCATCATATTGTTGCATTGCATTGATTGTGTTCTTCCTTGTTTGCCGGTATTCGTCCCCTCTTAGTAGACGAGGTTCCAACGATGAGTTCGATGACATCGATGAAGAGCTTTACTATCTTCAGAAGTGCCAGGCAAGCAACCCCCATTGAACATCCCGATACAATCCCACTCTCTCGCTCTTGCTCTCTTTTACTGCATTAGGACAACAATGATTCATCTGTTACATGCTGCGGTAGTTGAACCCCTTTCCTCCACATGACCTATCATTGCCACAGTAAATAGATGAAACCCACTAGCATGAGTAGGAGTTGTTTGAGCCCTGATGTGCCTACTCATTCATGCTTGTTTGTCATGCCTGCTACTGCTTAGAGTTGAGTCAGGTCTGATTCATCGGGGATGAATTGGAATGTTGTGAACATGTCCTACTGTGTGTGAGCTAAGTGCGTGAACACGATTTGGTAAAGGTAGCAGCAAGAGGCCATGTAGGAGTACATGGTGGGTTGTCTCATTGAAGCCATCCTCAGGAACTGAGTTCTGTGTTTGTGATCCATGAACAACTACTACCATGCATTGGGCCCGAAACCAATGGACCCTCTCGGCTTCTTAACCACCCTTGTCCTTTGTTCAGGAGTTGCAAGTAGTTTCTGGTTTTTGTAGTATGCTGGAGGACGCGTGTAGCGCTTACCCGAGGGGTGGGCTGTGATGTGGTAGGCACGTGGCCGGGTATGCCGGGCTCCCGTTTGGTGTCGTGGAACCCTGTACACATCGTTCGGGGCCGTATGTGGAAACCTGGGCCGGACTCCCTGCGGATGGAACCTGAATAGGCTATAAACCTGGACTAGAGACTTGAGTGTTTAGGTAGGTCATGGCCGACACCCTCGTCGGGCTTCCGCTTGAAGGTTGCCGAGTACATGTCGTGTAAACGACGGTAAGTGGTGAGAGCGTGTGTGAAGAAGTACACCCCTGCAGGGTTAACATCATCTATTCGAATAGCTGCGTCTGCGGTAAAGGACCTCTGGGTTGCCTATACACTTCATAGACAAGTGAAAGAGGATACTCTAAAATGCGCAAGATAAGCGTGAGTGCTATGGATGGCGTTCTCGTAGGGAGACGGGAGCGGATCCATAGTGGTGTATTGAAATTGTGAATATGTGGACTCGCGTGCGCCACCTCAAAAGAGTTACTTGCAGTAGTAGTTAAGGTTAGCCATTGAGTCAAAGATGGCTTGCTGCAGTTAAACCCCACCATCCCTTTGTTGATAATGATGCATATGTAGTTATTTCTGATGTAAGTCTTGCTGGGTACATTTGTGCTCACGTTTGCTTAATTTATGTTTTTGCAGAGAGACTTCAGTCTTGATATATCTCCAACGTATCTACTTTTCCAAACACTTTTGCCCTTGTTTTGGACTCTAACTTGCATGATTTGAATAAAACTAACCCGGACTGACGCTGTTTTCAGCAGAACTGCCATGGTGTTATTTATTGTGTAGAAAACAAAAGTTCTCGGAATGACCTGAAAATCCACGGAGATAACTTTTTGGAAAATATGAAAAATACCGGCGAAAGAATCAAGGCCAGGGGGCCCACACCCTGTCCACGAGGGTGGGGGCGCGCCCCCTCCCCCTGGGTGTGCCCCCTGTCTCGTGGGTCACCTGGAGCTCCACCGACCTCAACTGCAACTCTATATATTCTGTTTCGCGGAGAAAAAAATCAGAGAGAAGGTTTCATCGCGTTTTACGATACGGAGCAGCCGCCAAGCTAATCTCTCTTAGGAAGGCTGATCTAGAGTCCGTTCGGGGCTCCAGAGAGGGGGATTCGCCGCCGTCGTCATCATCAACCATCCTCCATCACCAATTTCATGATGCTCACCGCCGTGCGTGAGTAATTCCATCATAGGCTTGCTGGACGGTGATGGGTTGGATGAGATTTACCATGTAATCAAGTTAGTTTTGTTAGGGTTTGATCCCTAATATCCACTATGTTCTGAGATTGATGTTGCTATGACTTTGCTATGCTTAATGCTTGTCACTAGGGCCCGAGTGCCATGATTTCAGATCTGAACCTATTATGTTTTCATGAATATATGTGAGTTCTTGATCCTATCTTGCAAGTCTATAGTCACCTGCTATGTTTTATGATCCAACAACCCCGAAGTGGCAATAATTGGGATACTTCTCGGTGATGACCGTAGTTTGAGGAGTTCATGTATTCACTATGTGTTAATGCTTTGGTCCGGTACTCTATTAAATGGAGGCCTTAATATCCCTTAGTTTCCATTAGGACCCCGCTGCCACAGGAGGGTAGGACAAAAGATTTCATGCAAGTTCTTTTCCATAAGCACGTATGACTATATTCGGAATACATGCCTACATTACATTGATGAATTGGAGCTAGTTCTGTGTCACCCTATGTTATAACTATTACATGAGGAATCACATCCGACATAATTATCCATCACTGATCCAATGCCTACGAGCTTTTCACATATTGTGCTTTGCTTATTTACTTTTCCGTTGCTATTGTTACAACTACTACAAAACTGCTATCGTTACCTTTGCCACTGTTACCATTAGTATCATACTACTTTTCTACTAAATACTTTGCTGCAGATACTAAGTTATCTAGGTGTGGTTGAATTGACAACTCAACTGCTAATACTTGATAATATTCTTTGGCTCCCCTTGTGTCGAATCAATAAATTTGGGTTGGATATTCTACCCTCGAAAACTGTTGCGATTCCCTGTACTTGTGGGTTATCAAGACTAATTTCTGGCGCCGTTGCCGGGGAGTATAGGTCTATTCTTTGAGTCACTTGGGATTTATATCTGCTGATCACTATGGGGAACTTGAAAGACAAAAGAACTAAGATTTTCCCCTCAGCTACGAGGGGAGGTAAGGAACTGCCATCTAGCTCTGCACTAGATTCTCCTTCTGTTTTGAGTAAGCTTGCGACACCTAAACCTGCTACTGATTTGAATTCTGATATATCGCATGTTATTGATGATGCCACTTCTGCTATGCATGATACTTATGATGAAACTACGTCTATGCTTGATACTATTGTGCCATTAGGTGAATATCTTGATGAACAACTTGCTAGGGTTAGAGAGAATGAAATTATTGATGATAGTGATGATGAAGGTTCTCCCCCTAAGTATGAATTGCATGTTGTTCCTGAGGGTTATGTTATGCATGAAGAAGCTGCTAGAGCTATTTTTGCTTGCAATGATAGATATGATCTTAAGAAGTTATTAGCTAAATGGAAGCAGCAATCTCTTAATGCTAGAATGAAACCTGACTCTGCTTTTGCTACTTCACCTATCTGTGTTACTGATAAGGATTACGAATTCTCTGTTGATCCTGAAATTATTCCTTTGGTTGAATCTGATCCTTTTTATGGCAATGAATCTGAAACTGTTGTGGCACATCTTACCAAGTTGAATGATATAGCCACCCTGTTCACTAATGATGAGAAGTCTCGCTATTACTATATCCTTAAGATATTTCCATTCTCATTAAAGGGTGATGCTAAAACTTGGTTTAATTCTCTTGATCCTGGTTGTGTGCGTAGTCCCCAGGATATGATTTATTACTTCTCTGCTAAATATTTCCCTGCTCATAAGAAACAAGCTGCCTTGCGGGAAATATATAATTTTGTGCAAATCGAAGAAGAGAGTCTCCCACAAGCTTGGGGGAGGCTTCTCCGATTACTTAATGCTTTGCCTGATCATCCTCTTAAGAAAAATGAAATACTTGATATCTTTTATAATGGACTAACCGATGCTTCCAATGACCATTTGGATAGTTGTGCTGGTTGTGTTTTCAGGGAAAGAATAGTCAACCAAGCTGAATTGCTATTGAATAATATGTTGACTAATGAAAATAATTGGACTCTTCCTGAGCCAATTCCTGAGCCAATTGAGCCAACTCATGAACCTATTCCTAAACCAACTCCGAAGAAATGTGGTGTTCTATTTCTCAGTCCTGGAGATATGCAAGAGGCAAAGAAATCAATGAAAGAAAAAGGTATTAAAGCTGAAGATGTTAAGAATTTACCTCCTATTGAAGAAATACATCACTACAAAAAAAAAGACACATCCGTGACATTTTGGGCTGAACAATTTTTTTTTCTGTCATACATATGACACTTCTATGACGATAATTATGACAAAATCCGGTATCATCATAGATGTGGTGGGCTCCTACTTCTATGACAAAAAATCATGACAGAAAATGGGCTTTTCATCCTAGGCGGGCCGGCGACGCAGCTGCATGACATTCTTTGGGCCATCCATGACGGAAAAAACCATGGTAGAAGCGACGGCGAGGAAAATTTCGGGGAGTTCCCGGTTATGGTGGGTGGTCGGGAGCCGAGCGATGCGCGTTTCTCTCGTACACGTACGCGCGTGTGTGCGAGGCGTTGGCTCTAACTGAACCCGAGCGAGACGTTGGGCTATAACTGAACCCGAGCGATTGCACTACAGGCTACACGTTACTGAACCCGAGCGATTGATTCCTTCGCTACTGCTGCTAACTGAAGCCGATCGATGCTGCCTCTCTGGATGAACAGTGAGCTTAGCAGGGGGGGTTGGATGAACAATGAGCGGTGGGAGTGGATGAACAGGACCCGTGGCGTTGCCTCTGGATGAACAGGACCCCGATCGATCGAGTCGGTTGGGGCTGGATGAGCAGGACCCCATGGAGGGTTGGATGAACAGGACAACCCCGTGGAGGGCTGGATGAACAGTAGACAGTGGAGGGGTGGATGAACAGTAGCCCATGGAGGGGTGGTTGAACAGTAGCCGGTGGAGTAGCGCACGGTGGAGGCTAGATGAACAGGAGCCCGTGGATGAACAGTAGCAGCTGGAGGCTGGAGGAGGTCGACGGTGGATGAACAGTAGCCCGTGGAGGCTGGAGGAGGTCAACGGAGGAGATGAACAGTATCCCGTGGAGTCCCGTTTTGCGGTACGCCAGACCCCTCCCGATGAACAGGACCCTCGTTTCGACCATAGCGCTCCAACACAAGTCCGTTTCGTCCGTTTTGCGGTACGCCACACCCCTCCCGATCAACAGGACCCCTGTTTCGACCGTAGGAGCTCCGTTTCCTCTGTTTTGCAGTACGCCACACCCCTCCTGATGAACAGGATCCCGTTTCGAACATGGCCGGTCGAACACAAGGCTGTTTCCTCCGTTCTGCAGTACGCCGGGCCTCGTTTCCGTCGTCTGTTCCGTCCAAGCCCTCCCGATGAACACGACCACGCATTCCGTTCCGACCCAGCCGGTTGGCTCCCCATGAACACGACGATGACGCTATTTCTCCATTCTGACCCAGCCATGTACACGAGCCTTGGCCGTACGTATATATGCGTGAGTAGGCGTTCGAGACCCCGCCCGTATGTACACTACGTGGACGTATTTTCTTTCTTGCACGCTGGCCGCTATACGTACGTGTACATGCTATGTGCGCGCCTCTACTACGACACATGCGCGCCTCTACTACGACACGTGCACGCCTCTACATCCACCAGTATGTACGTACACGTTCGCGACCAGAATGACAACGCTATGTATGCTTCGACCAGGTGGGTCCCAACTGTCAGGCACTTCCTTGCGTGCAAAGATGTAGCTGGTGGGTCCCAGCAGTCAGGGGGGCGAATCATTTTTTTTGTGAAATATGGTGGCCCGTCCGGTGGGTCCCCGCTGTCAGGTGGAGGAAAATTATTTTGCGCGTAATAAGGAGGCACTTCCGATGGTGTGGCGTACCTAGCTGTCAGCTTCTCCACGTACAGTCGACGTCCGATGGAAGTCGTTCCTTGACCATGTTGACCACACCGCACCGAGAGCACCACGGCGGTGGACGACGGCGAGGCCTAGGAAGGGGACGACGCGGAGCCGGGGAAGACACGGCAGTGGATGCACACGCAGAGAGGAGTACGCGGGTTCACTGGTTCGGCTGCGTTGCCGTCGCTGTAGAATAACAAGGGGTGTGGGTGAGTGGAGGGATGGCCTGACTAGTGGTGGGTGTAGTAGGGGGCGGTGAGGCCTCCGCGGCAGCACAGTCAGCCACGGGAGGCAGGAGCAGGTGACACAACAGGCGCTGCTTTGGGCAGCTGGAGCAAGAAGACCAGAGGTTCAAGAAGCACGATGGCCGTTGGATGGACATCGTACGGTCACTGCAGCTAGAATCGTTTATATTTACTAAGTTGACAAAGCCCTTGGTACGTCAACTTAGTAGGCCCACAGGTCAGCTTCCGAAACGGTGCGTCCCAGATGTCAGGGGGAGGAATCATTTTTTGGGCGGGTGAAGCTAGAATATCCGAGATTAAAGAAGAAGCACGACATCCGTTGGATGGACATCCAACGGCCACTGCTGCTAGAACCGTGTGTTGACTATAAGTTGACAAAGCCTTGCATACGCGTCAACTCTGTTTTTTAGGGGACGTGTCAACTTTGTAAGGCCAGAAGTGTGTGGCAGAGAACTTATAGCCCATTTGAGATTTGTAAGAATGTGCAGCCCATTTTTGAATTCCAGTGGAATTTACTACAACCCATTGACAGTTTGTTAAAAGTACAACCCATTTCAACCAACCGTTCAAAACAGAATTCAATAAATTTCCCACATTTTGATGGGATCTGAAATATTTTTATCCCGAAATTTCTAGTCAGATTAAATACAATTTCAATATAAATTTATATTACATAAAAATCCAACGAAACATTGCGCTCGCAACAATTAATGAAATTAGAATTTTCAATATCCAAAAATAATATTTTATAAAGTAATTACGTGTTTGGTGCATTTTTTTATGGTTACTGCCCAGTTTTTATAATTACATCCCATTTATTATTTCTTAAAGCCCATTTTCTTGTTAAGCCTAATGCATCCATCCTAGGAAAGATATGCAGCCCAGTGGGGCGGAGAATAACAACTTGACCTTGCATGGGTATTCCTAAAAAAATGTATAGCTGGGCTAGCCATTTTTAGCTTGAAAAAAATTAATATCTGGGCTGGATATCTGGCCTGGGCTGGACGGGCCACAACCCGCCCAGTTAATACCTGCAACAATGTTTTCGTTGTTGTTCAGAGGAGAGAAATTAATATCTGGGCTAAACATCGAAAAACTCTGCAGTGCTCACACCTCAAAAACACAAATACTGCTCGAGCTGCTTGGTCCCAGCTGTCAGCCGCTTCTTGTGCAATTCTCTCGTTTATTGACTAGTACATAGGTTGACAATGGTGTGGGAGCGTGATGTCAGGAAACCAGGAGGAAGCAAAATAAATTATAGTTTTATATATCTATATCTATATCTATACTACTTATTATATATATATATATTATATATTATATATAGTGTATCAGTTTTGAGATGGATCCAGAGCCTCAATCATAACCGTTGGTCTCCAAAATCCAAGGGCTACGATCAGCCGGATTCGCCATGAACAGTAGACTGGTGTTGCCTCTGCTATGTTCTAGAATATTCACGTGGCCCTTCCAAGAAAAAAGGCCCATATGCGATGCCTCATGGGCTATATTTTACGGCTTGAGCGCATGGCGACTTGAGCCCAGATAAGAAGGTTTGGGAGGAGAATGGGAAGAAAAAATAATAGAGTAACATACAATTTTTTAATGAACCTCCAGTGTTTTAGATGTGAATGTACACTTTTTTGTATGAATATTAAAAACAATTTTGGGTGGAATTCCATTTATCAAAATCACTCCATTTTTTTTGAGTCACACTCCAAAATCACTCCATTCTTTTAAGACGTGCATTGCACCTGCATACATACTACTCCCTCCGTCCTAAAATAAGTGACTCAAAAATGACTCAACTTTGTACTAATGTTAGTACAAAGTTGAGTAAGTTTTGAGTCACTTATTTTGGGATGGAGGGAGTAGTATATAATAAGGAGGCACTTGCGTACGTTAGGGTATGGCCCTGGTGGGTCCCCATTGTCATCCTCTCTAAGTAAAGTCATCTCCTCACTCACGCGCGCTTTCCGCCCGAAACAGTCAGCGCTGCCCGCCCCGCTTCCTGGTGCAGGCAATTGCTCCGCCTTCAAACGACACAAGTGCCGTCCGTCCGTCCATCTGCCGCTCACATTAATGATACGCGGTTGCTGAGGCGGCTACTCTAGCGCCACACGCCCGTCCCTCCGCCGCCCACATTGCTATATAAACTGCTGCGCCGGCCATAGCCGCAGTCATCCGCATTCGTTCCCTTTCTCCTGTCCACACCACTACTGCCCACCATGGCTTCCTCGTGCTCCAGCGCTCTTCGCGACGGGCGGACAACGGACCACAGGGAGATAGCAGCCATTGCTGCCGACCGGCTGGCCAGCAGGCAGCCGGAGGACGACGACGTCCCAATGAAGAACATGGTAGTCGACGATCCAGTGCCAACCCCCTCCTCCGTGCCATCCTCGCCGGTGCATTGCACCATGACCATGAGCGAGGCCCGTGCCCAATATATGGACACGGTGAGGCAGATGCGTGAGGAGCAGTTTCGGGAGGCGCATGCCAACGCCGCCTACAACCACCATCTCCTCCAGGAGCACCTGTAGGCGGAGGAGCAGATCGCCACGGAGCGGGCGGAGCAGGAGGCGCTGCTCGACTTGTACCGCTCCGGCCGCAAGGGCCACCTCGAGCGCTGGCAGTACCGCATGTGGGTGGCGGAGGCTGCGGCCGCCTACAAATAGGGCGATGAAGCGGGCGAGGTGCTGTTTGGCGAGACCGAGGACGAGGTAGAGGACAATGCCGGCTCCGACAAGTCACCGCGCTGCTCGCGTCGACGAGGCCCTGCTCCGCCGAGGCCCCGCGGCGCTAACAAAGAGGTAGAGGACACCGTCGGCTCTGCCGAGGCCCCGCCCCGCCAACAATGAGGCAGAGGACATCGCCGGCTCAGCCGAGGCCCCACCCTGTCGACAACGTGGGGGAGGATTTCCACCGCTCCGCTGAGGCGCTGCCCGCCGACAATGAGACAGAGGACATCGCCGGCTCCACCGAGGCCCGGCCCCGCTGCCAACGAGGCCGCACCACACAGAAAACGAGGATGAGTAGAACACGGTAGGTCACCGCCGCTCGGGTCCAAGTAAGGCCACCGCTGCTACCCTCCGGTTGAAGCCAAGCTAGGCAGGTTGACCATTGACGGCCGGTTAGCTTCTTGGCGGCGACGTGGAGTCGGAGAGCTGCGTTGGAGAAGAATGCTTCTTCTACTTAACTGCTGGTGCAGTTGGCTGACTAACACGTTGGCCCAACAGGCCACATGTCAATTATGCAACTACACCTGCAGTTATGTAACTCAAGCTTCTGTTCGGCTCAGCGGGACATCGGTGGGTAGCTTCGGTTAATTAATTATACCTCCAGCGCACCCCTTTTTAGTTGAAGAATGTATGAAATGTAATGAAATCTGGCATGTTTATATGAAATCCGACCATGTATGAATGAATTTATATTGATTAGTTCAAATTCCTATATCACTGGCATTGGATGAACATGCAAAACAATACGTACTAGCATTATTCCCAGGGTGATCACCTCGTTTGCAGCAGTTTCACATGTACTCCCTCCGGTCCTTTCTATACAAGTTTTGTCTGCAGTCAAAGTATCTCTACTTTGACCAATCTTATAGAAAAAAGTATGCACTTTCACAATGTGCAAAGTAAAAAGGAACAGAAGGAGTACAAAGAGGTTGAGCAGCTTTTTAGCGTTTTTGTACATTGCAATCAAACACACAGGACTGACAATTCATAGAGATCATTCAAAACAATCGATGATTATGCATCTCAGCGACTCACATGTCAGAAGCAATATTTACTTCACAACTAAAGAATAAAGAAAAAATTGATCGACGCTGCTGACAGCAAGGGCGTCCCAGTCGAAAATATCAAACGCATGTCTTAAAATCAATGAGCAAAATTTGACAAGGTTGTCCCATTCCAAAATATCAAATGCCTACGATTTTGGAATGGGCAGGGTTTGCCATCAGTTCGGACATTGACATGGCACCTCGTGCTAAATAAACCAGCTATTCTTTTTGTGCAGTTCCACCAAAATCAACCAAATTCGTGCGTAGCTTGTATGATTTTGCCCTTATATGTTGCAACGCCTTGAACTTATCGGCACCTCCTTTCTTGTGGTGGAAATGAATGATTCGATGTATTCATGAACATTTTGTGCAGTTCCTATTGAAATCAAGCTGATCACCCCTGTTTGCACAAATAACAAAAAAGTGATTAGTATAAAGCAAAATGTACTATGAATTGAAGTTTAAACAGGCACCTACATGGTCCATGTAGAGCACACTTTTAGAAAAATGGAACTCACCAGAAAGAATCCTAGAACAACATTGTACTCGCACATCACAACAAAAAATTGGAGATTTGTCAGTCCTTCTGGGCTGAAGTTAGTTCGGTCCTGTGGGGAGTAATGTAACCATCCTTCAACTGCTCCTTCTGATGAGAATCCTAGAACAACATTGTACTCGCGCATCACAGCAAAAAAGATGGAGATTTGTCAGTCCTTCTGAGCTGAAGTTAGTTTGGTCTTGTGGGGAGTAATGTAACCGTCCTTCAACTGCTCCTTCTGATGAGAAGATAGACAGGGCTTCTTCATCCTGGCATAATCGAAACTAGTCACTTCACGTACTCCATATTCTTCTTCAGAGGAAGATGATCCTGTTGTGCAAAGACAAGAGGACAACTAAATGCTAGCATCCCTATTTGCTCGAAAAAAGGAAAGGAAATATTTTAAACAACACAGATGAAGCACTTCTCAAGGACAATACCACTTTTTCATGATAGTATCTAAACAGTAGCACAACACCAATAGAGATGACAAAGCTCAATCATATGGATGAATTAGTGGGCGAGTACCAACCTTTGTCAGGAGGCTTATTGTGTAGAGCATACAAATCAAGCACTTCTCCGGAACCATCTGTTGCTATCTACTGTGGTGGCCATGCTTACTATATACTCCTCGATTAGTTTAATGTTTCCAACATCTTTTTGTGCAGTTCCACTAAAATATATGGTATCTTCAAAGAAGATCCCTGTTTGCACAAGTAGAGATAATTACGTATTACATTAAGAGTGTCATCAAATCAGTGGCAAAACAATTGCTCGTTCCAGCCATAGCAATAAATTAAGATGCAAAACTATATCATTACTTGTGTCATCACAGTTCCAGTGCTTCATTACAGCACCGGGAGTTGATTTTTGTTTTTTCGCTTGTTCTTTCCCTTCATCACTTGGTTCAATAACAGACAAGCTTCGCCTTCAATGTAAGATTTGGCATGTCAATTAGGGAGCACAAGTATAGCACTAAACAATGGCATTAATTTTCTGATGAAAGCAGCAAAATACAGGACAACAGTTGTGAAATATCCTTATCTTACCTCAATGGGATATTACGGTGCACATACAGATTGGAAGTTTTGTCTCCATTTGGGCAGTTCACTAAAAACAAGCAACATTATCATACAAGTAGCACAACATATGAAAGCACACTGCAGAATCATGTGAAAGAAGGCTAGTACTGACCACTCATGATGCGGAATTCAAACAACTCACAAGAAGAAGATCTGAACCAAATTTGCCAACATGGATGGGAAGTAAGATCTCCTCTTGTATAGTTCCACTAAGATCAAGCAATCAAGCAATGTTGTCGGTGTGATATTTTGGTTGAACTGCACAAAACACTCTTAAAACAAAAGTGTTTTGTGTAGTGCAACAAAAGGTCACAATGGCAACGAGGTGAAGTAGATAACCCTATTTACACAGAGGTGTAAAGGAAACAATTAGTGGTCAATAACGATGGATGACACAGAAGCCGACAAAAAGAAGCATCTACCTTATCTAAATGGGAAAGAAAGCGACAGTAGCATTTCTCAAACGGTTGCATTGATTAATATTAACATAGAGATTATATTAACAATAAAATTCGTTGAACATGTAATTTGCATTTAACTGTGGCGTTGCATCAATTTTCCAGCGGCATTATTATAAGGTGTTTGTTTAGAGGGATATTTTGGTGTAGGGACTAAAAAAACTCTATGTCAGTCCCATCTAAACTGAATAGGAGGGACTTTTAGGGACTAAAAGTGGGCATTTGGGACTAAAAAAAGAAGACCTCGAGGGAGTCTTTTTGGGAATTTTTCCAATAGTTGCCCCTGCCACGCATCGCACCTTGTCTCTATTACTTCATTACTAGGGGCAACATGGTCTTTTAGCATGTCATTTAATAACCTCTAGTCCATGTTTAGTCCCTGGAACCAAGCAGGTAGGGACTAGGGAGTTTTTAACCAAACAGGGCCTTAGATTAACAACAGCTAATGAGTTGCACGGGACAGTGGACGCACCAGCACCATGTGCATCTACCGATGTACTGTGGTCATGCATAGTCTCTTGCAACAAAGAACAAACAACCAAGGAGCGTATTTGTGTTGTTCCTAGTTTTTTTATCTTTAGACACCTTTCCCTATGTGAGCGCAGCAAATCTAGTCCTGCTCAAACTCTACAGCCTTGTCCCCCAAAACAAAAGATCAGTTGGTTACAGATGTGCGTATTGCGTTTGTCATTGTTTTCCCTTTTCGACCAATGTAGGTGCTGGATAGCCGGTCTGTACTAGTACTTTCGCCCCTTCCTTTCCTCTTTGAACCACGTCCTAGATTTATGCGATACAACTTTCCCCACTACTTTCCCCCATTCCTTTCCTCTTTGAACCACGTCCTAGATTCATGCTATACAACTTTCCCCCTTCATTTCCTCTTTGAACCACGTCATAGATTCATGCTAGATACAACTTTTCCCACTACTTTCCCCCACTCCTTTCCTCTTTGAACCACGTCCTAGATACATGGTATACATGCAGCTAGAGCAATGCATGTGGAGTAAGTAAACTATACCTTAAGGTTCTTGGGGCGTGGTTCGGTGGGCGACGGGACGGCAGCGAAGAATAAGGGGTCGGAGGCCCTCCCGCAGTGCCGCTGGGTAAAAGTTAACAGCTGCGCCGGTAGTGGATTCCCTCCCTCGCCGTTGGCGACAGTGTTAAGCCTCCTTCCCTTCACGGCGGACGGATCCTACCAGCTCTTTGAGCAGCAGTGAGGGGAGAGAGAGGCCAACGAAGTCTTGTTTAGATCTGGAGAGGGCGAGAGAGTTTGAAGAGAGCAACTACAAGCGCTGAGGCTCCAGCATGTATATATATACTAGAGAGTGAGTGTGAAGCGTGCAAACCCTAGAAAACAAGTGCCGAGGCTGCAGCTTATACGTGATGAGGTGATTATATGGTCACTACGGTCACTACGAGATCATATAGCTCCGTATCCATCCATTTTGACCAGTCAAAGAATCCTCCTAGCACAAATTATGCTCAAGTGTAGTTATCAAACCCGAGACCTCAAGTTTGATGAGCGAACAGGCTAACCAGCTACACAACCTCCCGTTATGTTCAATGAGAGGAAAATAACCTTTTATACATTCCTGCATTCGTGTGACAAGCATGCCGTGTTTTTTTTTGTGTGTGTGGGAGTCATTGGGATTTCAATCATAATCATGTCATGTGGCTTTGGTGGCAAGACTATCCACAGTGGTGCAGAAATAATGCAGCCTTAGTCACCTTACATCTCTCCACGTAGTACGTTGGGTCCCATCAGTCAGAGGGTGAAACAAACAAATTAATAAGAAAAATTAAAAGCGCCAGCGGTGTATCTTACCTCACACATCTCGCTACTGCTCGGGAACACTGTCCAGTTGATCCCTCTGTTCGCTCACGTACTATTTTATGTGAATCCTTATTATAACATGCACACAATTTTGGGCACTTGTATTCGACTTAAGTTAGTGTGCCACTGTATCTCGTATACTTACTACTCCCTCCGTCTAGGTGTAATAAGTCACGTTAGAAGGTGCAACGGGACCAAGGTGCGTGCGTGCGCGTGTGTGTGTGTGTTTAACAGCATGTGTGTGTTAGAGAGAGCGACATATCGACCTACTCCTACATAGAGATGGTGTGTAGTGTACGATTGTAGCCGCGAGGGTCGGTGCATCCTCTCGTTTGCGGGCGTGTCTAGTAGGGACATGCGGACAGCTGCCATGCCCGCTCCTGACTAGCCTGGCCCAACCAAAGCACCTCCGTCGCCCCCGTGCGCTTCCCGCCCGAAACGGTCAGCGCCGCTCCAAAGAATTGGTGCCGCATTCATGCCTGGGCAGAGCGGACGCGACCTCTCACTGGCGCAAGAGTGATGGTTCCTTCGTCCGTCCAACTTACTGCTGGGTCTATGTGATTTGATGGCTCATTGGTCTTTATTACTGAGGTGGTAGGACTGCTAGATGTCCCACGCTTTCGGCGAAAGAAGGTACTACTAGATTACAATTTTCTCCATTCTTACAGCGGAGGAGTGCAAGAGCAGTGAAAACACGCAGGCTCCGTGATTACATGGCCCACCTCACACTATCACCATATATTTCTGGACACCATGCGACACCTAACTCTTTACATAGTACTCCCTCCGGTCCTAAATATTACTAGATGAGTCCCCACGCGTTGCCGCGGAACAGCCGTATATCTCTCTGCGCAAAATTATCGATTTCATAGAACTAAAAAAACTCTATAACCGCATGACAAATCTGGTAGCCAAACTAAATAAACTCCCATCATCATTTGGATCATCCCACGTAAGGAAAAAAGATCAGCCAACTCCTACTGCATAATGGATTATATTTTTCTTTTTGACATGTTAATGAGACTTAAAAGCTCACTTACATGCATGCTACCGGTGCATGCTTGCATGCAGACATGTTGATGTGATTTAAAACGCATTCACATGCATGCCACGGTATTTCTACATGCTTGCATGTGGCTTAGTGCGGAGCCTCTCAACGTCTAGATCAGACGGCTATTATGGATTGATTTAGTTCATCTAACGGCTACATTAATTTTGATGATGTGGCTCAAGGAGAGGATAGAGAATTCCTAGTAGTGGGGGCTAGCTATTACTAGTAGATAAGTCTTTGTAGAGATTCCACTAGGTGAACTACATACGGAACAAAATGAATGAATCTACACTTAAAATGCATCTATATACATCTGCATGTGGTTCATGGTGAAATCTCTACAAAGACTTATATTTAGGAACGGAGGAAGTACTAGTATAGTATGTACTGTAATTTATCAGCGAGATAAATTTGTACAATGCTATGAAGCTTCCAGCTTCTATTACATGTATATTGCGTCCAAGGTTGCCCGTTGCAACATTTCATCAAATACAAAGGAGACTAACATACATGCTATTGCATTTTCAATGATTGACAAATCATACCCAATATGTACTCCCTCCGTTCCAAAATAAGTGTCTCAACTTTATGCAAACTTTAGTACAAAGTTGTACTACTACTAAAGTTGAAACTTATTTTGGAACAGAGACAGCTAAAGAAAAAAACGATCCATGCAGTCCCTAGCCCTTGAACAGTAAACCCTAACCAGGCTTAAATTTGCTGGCAACATGGAGCTACCCAAGAAATGAAGTTTGCAACCCTATGACCATCCGATCATTTTGTGCAGTTTCACCAAAATCGAGATGAGCATCCCTATGGCAAAGAAATTGAAGAAGCGTGATTAGAATAAGATTACTGGGACTAGTTGATTCACAAATACAGTAAGTAGGAGCCAGTAGAGGTATGTGCTGGGCAAAGAAGTAGAGAAATATCCGCATGGAGTGATGTGGGCAGCTGGAGCAGTGGTGCAAGCCGGCTGTAAAGGGAGTTGTACCTGAGGGACGTAGCTCAACCTTGAGGAGGGCGGCGGGAGGAGGCAACTGCCAACATCGCAGCAGTGAGCAAGGGACAAAGGCAACCTCACCGGCTTTGTGAGAGAGAACGGCGGGGACCCCTGATCAGGACGTGCCGACAGTGGGTTTTCACCGTTAGCGATGGCAACCGCATCTACACTAAGCATCCACCCCTTCCCCCAGCGGACGTGATCTGCCGGGATGTTAGAGATGTGGCCACATTCGTTTTGTGCGAGAGAGTGTGAAGAAATCAACCCCAGCAAGCAACCGTGTAGGCTGGCCCGTCCTGACTATGTATATAGTGGAGCGGTTTCCTTTTCTCTCCATATGAACCTATCATATTGCGTACGTGCCACTGAAGAAAAAAACTTTATTTATAAATGATGCGGCACCTACTACTCGTTCTCCTATAACCTTGCGCTTGGCATCTCCAAAATATTAACCTTGCGATTGGCTCTTCGCCTCTTCGGGAAGTCGAGCAATAATGGTAGTGTAGTATATATCGTTCTGGCTATATGAGACCAAATGAATTGCTGCACGTCCACCACGTGGGCGAGGGTCGAGGGGCGAGGGGGAGTGCTACATACGGAGCAAAATGAGTGAATCTACACTCTAAAATACGTCTATATACATCAGTGTTTGGAGTATGTACTAGTAGTTCATATTGAAATCTACTAAAGGACATATATATTCCAAACAATATGATATAATATCTATAACCAAGGTATTAGTAGGGACGAGGAGTAAACGGAGGGAGTAGTAAATTTTTCTCCTCGTCCTGCGAGCCATCGCGCTCGTGGGCGGGGGAGACGGCGTACTAAGCAAGCTTCTCCTCATTCTGCGAGTTGACGGGACACATCAAAATTACTCCAGTGTATAGAGCCTTGCCTCTAAGGTAGGCCCCACATGGTTTGCCTCCTTTTTTAATTTAACATAACACATCAAGTCGTAGTTTGTTTGTTCACCGTGGTAGACGATCCTCCCTCCACCAAGTGGACAACCAGTACACATGCCAAATTACCACGTGGGCTGCCTTTTTCATACAGAAATGAGCTCCACCATGTACCCGCTCGGGTGTGGTTGGGAAAGAGACGAGAGTACGTGCGCCATGCATGCACCTCTTCTCTTCATGCACATCCCCCACCTACGTGGGTGTGTGTGAGAGATACAAACCGCGTTCGTGAGTGTTTTTTGTTTTGGGGTGGGGGTGGAGGGTGGGGTGGGGGTTGATTTTGTGAATTATTTGTAGGAATACGTGTCGATGACATCTCAAACAAAATTTTGCATGCAATGTGTGTGAAATGGAGGCCTATCCATATCATATATAGAGGGTCGGGCAATCCATGAGAAGAGAGGGAGGGGTCATAGCTATCCATAGAGTCGAAGAGAGGATCAAGTGGGTGGGTGCGAGATCGATGAAGAGAGCCATCGAAATTGTGTGTGTGTGCAAGTCAAAGATATAAGGCGATTGGCCTACCGGAACGTTAGAGGGCACATGTCAAGTTTGTGTGTGGCAGGGAGACATGACTAGAGCGC
>NC_041389.1:7966773-7969539 GCF_002162155.2 Triticum dicoccoides
TGGGGGAGGGGTAGGCAGAGGCCTAACTATAGAGGTAGAATGACTCGTATATGTGTTGAGAAGGAGAGACCCAACTATGTCTTGAGGGAGATCGGTCGACATCCATACATAACTAAAGGACGGGAAATATGATGGGACAGAGAGAGAGAGAAGAGAGAGAGCGAGGGAGGGAGAGGGGTAGAGTGCTGGATGGGTGATGGAATTGCTTCTCGAAGATGGTGGGAGAGGCCTACTAGACAAACTGAGGGTGGAACTGCAATGTTATCAATAGGAATGGGGATGTGTTTCTGTGTGTGTATGTGCGTGATAGATCTGTCGGGACGCATCCATGGATGATGAAGGGGAACCATGTGTTTGGTAAGCAAATCTAACTAGATCGGTAGATCAATTGTTGTTTGTCGGAGGAAGGGAGAGACACAACTAATGAGGTAGATCGATCGACGCGTGGGTAAAAACGAGTTATAAGGACCTAGCTAGCTATATGTATAGCGAGAGATCGGTCGGTGTATGTCCATTTGTTAGAGGCAAATAAGGCCCAGCGAGACGGATAGACAGAGAGAATGGAGCTAGAAGGTGGTGCGAGAGGCCCGGCTACTAGCTAGATAGGGGGAGGAGTGTGCGGTTGTGAGATCGATGAAAAGAGGGGCGAGAGTTTACACGTGTGTGTGACCGTATGAGAGACATGAGGCAAGGACACATAAAGGAGGAGATTGAAGGTGTGTGTGTATGTTGTAGGCAGGCATCGCTGAGAGGTTTATCGATCGGTGTGTGTCAGAAAGGAGTTGTGGAGACTCTGGGAGAACAACCTAAAGAAAAAAAAGAATCTGCCCGGTGGATAAAATGCCGAGGGAGGGGGAGGGTGAGGAGGGCGTGTGCATGCACAAGAGAAAGTTAGTGGTAGCTACAAAGGTTAGAGGATTGTGTGGGTGTAAGAGACTAACAAATATCATAATTTGATATGAAAGCGGATTCACATATTTGAATAGGAGATCATAGTGTTTTAAACATATGCATGCATGAATATAGCGGTGATACACATGTTGTGCAACTGTTATACCATGATGTGATAATGCATGGCGTTTGCAACTCACAGCTAAATGCCGAACAATCTAAACCATACTATACATCAAACGATCTCACATTTTATTTGAATTTGTGATAATGTGTGGCGTTTGCAGCTTACAACTAAATATCGAACAATCTAAACAATACTATATATCGAACATTCTCACATTTTATTTGAATTTGTGGTAACGTGTGGTGTTTGCAACTCACATCTAAATACTTGTAGGCGTAGGGGGAGGGGCACATAATGTGATAAACACATTATACATATGAGACATGGTTTAGATTATGAAGATCTAGCTAGAGCTAGAAATGTAGTGTGATTTGAAATCAAAATAAAGTGGATTCAGAAAATCGAGTTCCAGTTCATATAGTACACATAGTTCATATGTAACTCGAGACTAATCATGTGGTGTGCTGTGAAGATAATACACAAACGATGGTTTAACTTGACAATAATAATGATTGTAGATCTTATTAAAACAGAGAAACGAATTCGAATGCTTTGACTTCACAACAATCATTACTGTAGATCTTATTCAAATAGAGAAACGAATTCAAATTTAGTTCATATTGAAGCGGTAGTATATACGTTTGGAATGCACTAAAACGCTCATTTGAGTAGTAGGTTGCATGCATTATACATGTAGCGAAATATTTTAATTGAACATAACATGAATTCGAAGTTTTGAGTGACATTTGTAGTGCGCATTGATTTGGTACAGTACATGTTAGCCTTGTCCGAAAATTTCAACCCGCGCCTTGTTAGCCCGAAATATTTAAGATATATCTTGGTCTCGTCGTGCTCCGATAACTCCCTCCATCTCAACCCACGCCTTGCTATTCTGAAATTACAATGCGCGTGAAAACTCCCACCTCCTGTGAAATCCCGACACGCGAAATGCCCATGGTACCCCTGAACCGAAAGAAGCGCCTCAAATCGGTGGGGGTACTTTTGTAACTTACCCCACATTTCGGACAAGCGCGTCCCTAAGCCATGGTTCCCCACTGCCATCCCATCCGCCCACCCATTCGTACACCGAGGCCGCGAAAACCTGCGACGAAGCCCCATACCCTGCTCCGTCCGCCACCCAGCCAGAGCCTCTTCCCTGACGATGTCGTCCACAGCAACACCTCGACGTCTCTCATCCACCGTACCGGATGAGGATCCGTCGTCGATCTCGTGGTCTCGCTGGTTCAGCCACCCCGTCCTCCACCTCCAAGGAGCTGCCCCGATGTTCCCCTCGTCTTTCGTGCCGCCTCCATTCCCACACCGCCGTCTTCACCTGCACCACTGGAAGAGCATCATCATCGTCGTTTCCTCGGATGAAATTGCGGCCTAATCGGCGCCACCAAAGAGGTTGTACACTAATCGTCGCATTTTCTTCTTAATTCGATCTCACGGTGCTGTCGGCGCTCGGTCCCGAGCTGACACGGCATGGCTCCATGCACGGCGGCGTCGCCGGCCACTTCCTCCATGGCGTCGCTCCCTCGGTGGCGACGTCCACATCAGTAGGAGCTGCTGCTGCTTTAGCTCTCGCTCGTGCTGCTGCTCTACTCCTGCTCTCGGTTCCCTGCCTGGTCTGCTCTTGCTATTGCTATTGCTCTTGCTTGCGTTGCTGCTCTCTCTCTTGCTCTTGCTTGCAATGCTGCTCCGATTTAGCTACACTTCAGTCAACTGAATCGACTTTTGGGTCAGTC
>NC_041389.1:7969976-8038408 GCF_002162155.2 Triticum dicoccoides
CAGCCGCAGCGGGGAGGGGGCCCGCTGGAGAGGTACCCCACTATCTATCTTAGGGTTCAGGGTGGGGGCGTTGGTCACCGGCGGTGGCGGGGCGGTGGCGTGGGGATCGCCGGAGAAAAAGCTCGGCATGGGGGGCCTAGAGGGATGGCCGGGGCGGCGGCGGACCAGCGGTGGGAAGTGTTTTCGAGGCGGGCGGGGCGGCGCACCGCCGGCCGCGGGTGGCGAGGGGCTGCTGTTTGGCCGGTGGTGGCTGACGGCTCAGGGGGGGTGGAGATTGAAGATGAACCGCGGGCCCTTGATTTTGTATCCAACGGCTGCAAAATCGACTAACCAGAGATGAAAAAGTCAGTCGACCGACGTGTAGCCTCACCTTGCTAGTGCGTTCAGTTTCGACAGCAAAATTCAGTTTCGACAGTTAAGTTCAGTTTCGACAATTAAGTTCAGTTTCCACAGTTAAATTCAGTTTCGACAGTTAAGTTCAGAGATGAACGGCTGATGTATTTTACATCTAGCACTTTGTGGTTATGTATTTTACGTCATGTATTGGAGATGCTATTAGAATTCCACTCAGGTTAACGTTGTTCGTTGTCCCTCTTGTCCTGCTTCAGCCTCGTCGTCGTACAACTCACCGGAGCAGTACCTCGGGCTCCATCTCCAGATGCCTAAGATCTTCTTCGCCTCCTCCGACAGCAAAGTCAGCCGGAGCATCCTCACTGGACAACCCAATCACGCTGAGACCGACATGGCTTCGCCAAAGAGGTTATACACTTGTTGCATCTCTTTTTTACTCTACATGTTATATATATTGTCCACTGAGCACACGGATTTGTTCCTTTAGTGTCTCCTTAAAAGAAAAGATGTAGGAATTTTAATTTTCACTTGTCCTCCTTTTCAAATTCCTATTCATGGAGCACAAGACTAAGATATAGTAGCATAATAGCATTATAACCGTACATTTTATTGTGGTTTGACTTAATCCCATCATGCTTCTTTGCATCCTGTGATCTTCCAATTGTTGTGAATCAAACACCTAGATTGGCAGAAATCATGTGTTTTTAAATTCTCTGTTTTGCACGTGCATTCCTATCCTATTCATATCTATTTCCTATCCCTGCATTGTTGGAATCCTCCAACTCAAACGAGCCCTTACAGAATTACTTCTCTCACAGATAGTTGTCAAAGAAAACCTTGCGTGGTTTGTCCCGCTGCTGCTGCGCTGTCGTCCACCCCAGCTCAGCTGCTCCAACGACGGAAGGGTCCCGCACAGCAGTGATCCGGCCTCCAAACTGTCTTTCTCCGCCTCGGATCTTCTTCCCCGCCGCCGGCAGCCATGAAAACTACATTACCATCATCAACCGAGCAGATGACCTCAAGGACTACACGGGTCCGCAAGAGAGGTCGCACTCTTTCGTGTCTGCTTACGTTATGCATCGCTTAATACTACATGCTACTTTATCATCCTGTTCACCGATTAGACTCTGAGTCAGCTCCAAACTAATGGTCAAACTTGAGTTTTTAAATGGTTGTGGGGTTCATATCTGGGCCGCAATCAATAGTATCTATGTACTACCTGGTTAATCTCCGGTGTCTACTATGAGTTTCATGTTGGGTGGGAAACAAACAATAAAGAAGCCATTATCTGTATTTTTTAACTGAAGCCATTATCTGCCTGCTATTATTGGTTTTGGGTCTATCCACAGGTTGCTACCATCACTCTAGATTTCTGCATGCACTCCTTACATAATCTCACTATGTTTTATTCCTATGCATGACAGTTATTGTAAACAATGGAACTGAACATGTAGAGCAAAAGAGATGAGCCTTGCATAGCAATAAAATTTCATGCAGACATCGCTCCATGGTAGGCGCAAAGGCAGCCCTCCCTCCATGCATTTCGGATTGTAATCAAGAGGAAGATATCTATTCTAAGGGGGATTCAGAAGGAGAAGACAATTCCTATTTACCCCGTGAGGTCTTCGCTCTAACTTGCATGCTGATGTTGGTTATATCATGCATATGGTGTCTTGCATTGCTTACTTCATACATCAAACATGTCATCTGCTTAGTTTAGACATCCTTTGTGCGAATGTCATCTGTTTAGTTTATTCATCGTTTATGTGAATTATGCAACGCCATCTTGTTTAGCCAGGCATAATATATGTGAATTTTGCAATGCCATCCTGCTTAACCAGTCATCTTATATGTAAATTATATCAGGCCATCCTTTTTTCATTACATATTACATTTGTCAACAATGTTAGTACATTCAAATGCTCTTCATGTGCATCAACCATTTGACACGGTGATGGCAAATTCTGGAGTGAAAACCAGGTCTTCAGAGCAGACTATGCTATCTGACGAAGCGCATATCTTGCTGGTTACGGATAGCTCCTCAGAGGAGGATTCAGAGATAGATGACCAGTCCTATCCCCCCCCCCCCCGAGGTGTATGCTCTAACTTGGCAGGGTTATGTTGCTCATATCGTGCGTATGGTGTCTCGGATTGCTATGTCATTTGATTAGTTTAAACATGCTTTGTGTGAATGCCACCTGTTCAGTGTCTAATTACCATATATGTGAATTATGCATTGCCATCTTGTTGCGAGACATTATATATGTGAATTATACAATGACATCTTGTTGCACAGGCATTATATATGTGAATTATGCAATGCCATGCTGTTTAGCCAATCATCATGTTTGTGAATTATATCATGCTATCATTTTTTTGTATTACGTGTTCCATTTGTCGACAACATTTGTATATTCAACTACTCTTCCTGTGCATCAGCCATTTGAAGCGGTGATGGAAGTATCTGGAGTGAAAACAAGGTATTCAGAGCAGACAATGCTACCTGCTGAAGCAGACATCTTGCTGGATACAGAGAGCTCCTCAGAGGAGGATTCAGATACTCATGACCAGTCCTATCTCCCCCCTGATGTCTATGCTCAAACTTGGCAGGTTTATATTACCCATGTCATGCATGTTGTCTTGCATTGCTTAGTTTTTACATCATATATGGATTGCCATATGCTTACTTGCTTACTATATAAATCATATATTTGAATTATATCATGCCATCATGTTTACATAGTACATACACATCATCTATCTGAATTATGGCATGGCAACCCATTTAATAAAGACATCATATAGTTATATCATCTCATCCTGTTTAGTGTTTACAGTCATCATATTTTGAATTATGGCATTCTATCAGTGAATGTATGTGAATTATGGCATGCCAACCTATTTAATAAACACATTATATAGTTATATCATGTCATCCTGTTTACATAGTCTCATATTTTGAACTATGTCTTTCCATCTTTTTTAGTTAGCCATCATAATGTGAAATTGTGTCATGCTATCCTGTTTAGTTAGCCATCATATATGTGAAATTGTGTCATGCTATCCTTTGGTTAGACAACATAAATATGAATTATTTCATGCCCTGTTTTATTCCCCACTATCCATTGCACCTGTCTATCATACAATGTCTATACTTTCAATTAATTTTCTTGTTTATCAGCCATTTGAATTGGAGAGGGTGATGGCAGTATCTAAGGGTGTAACAACACGGTCTTCAAAAAAGATAGTGCTACCAGTTGATGCAGATAGAACCACGATTGTACTTGCCCAAGGACCAGATCCAACACACATAACCCAGACTCTCACAGATTGTACCCCTACCCAGTTGGACAGAGAACCAGCCACACCCCTTCTAACCCCAACCCCGGCAGATAGTAACCCAGTTCTAGTTGACACAGCACCGTCTCCACCATAGAGCACCCAACCACGAGCAGTTAGTAAGGGAACTACAGTGCCCAAAGCACGAGGACTACCACTCCGAATCCCAACTCAACGCTTAAAGGAGAAGAAGATTTGTTCTCAGGCCAGGTTCTGTAGCTATGGTTCATACTGCTTTGCCCTTGCATTACTGTATTTACTCATACCAACTATTTTCAAATTTGAAGGATGGAATTGAAACTCCAATGGCGCAACAGGTATGTTTTAAACCTGTTTCTTTAACTGGTTTGCTATTGTAACCTGCTCTATGTTGATTTCAGTTTCAATTGAATAAACAGTTATGTTCTCATGTCATGCACATTACAAGTGTTGTTATTGATCTATAGTTTCCCACACTTATATTCTGTCTATTCTGCTTTGTCTTGAACAAATATTAGTTGAACTGTGTCTCTATCTTGATTTGGCAACAAAAACTAGAATGATATAGACCATAAAGTGACCATGGTACATAGATATATGTTTGTTTCATGTTGTTATCCTGTCCACTTTACTACTGAACTCATTTACCAAAATGAGTTTCATATACAACATGGTAAACATGTGATGTGTCTGCTTGTTTCTCTTTTAGAATGCGGACAAAATATTGGAAGTAATGCGGATAAGGTTCAAGATAGTGAGACATCTCTGTTGGTCTCCAAGAAAGCTGATAAAAACTATCTTGACGATAGTGAGGGAACCCAAAAGTCCTGTCTTGATGTAGTGTTCGAGTTACTGGCCACCACTGCTGGCACAAGATCTTCGAACTCGCTGCCTGAATCAGTTCGTCTTCTTGAGTCTCAACTGCTGCGACAAGAAGCCGAAGGACTGAGGAAGTCCCTGCAGAATTTAGATGCATATTTCCTGGTGCAACAACAAGTGCTGGAGGATTTAAGCGCCAAACTAGAGAAAGTTAATAAGCTTGCTAAGCATCTTGCCAGCATTTTGGGTACCCAGGATATTGTTTCTTGAGATCTTCTAAAGTGGTTTCAGTTCTGGATTTGTTTTGCTACAGCGTTTATTTGCGCTGGTCGCCAACTTTGACAACTAGTGTATATGATATGCTGCTTTGTTCCCTATATTTTCACTGGTGGCGAACTTTGATGCCCAGTGTATGTAATATGTGTAATAGCCGTGATAGCCTAGCATTAGTTGCTTGCTTATATATTTCCTTGTCTTGTTTATTTGTTTGCTTGTACTCATTGCAGTTCTTTTTTCGCGGTTTGCTAGTGGCTGCAATAACCTATTTTTTAGTACTAGGCCACAATAACCATGGGTTAATATTTACTGTAGTGACACTGGGCCTCCTACGGGCCATAGAAACAGTGGGCCTTGTACGGGCCGTAGAAACAATGGGCCTTCTACGGGCCGTAGAAACAATGGGCCTTGTGCGGGCCGTAGCATCAATGGGCCTTATGCGGGCCGTATGATCGATTGGCCAAACATGGGCCAAACAGGCCGCATTATGGTCGTAAACGGGCTAGAGTTGGAATCGTCCGTTCATGGGCCGACCATAACGGGCCATCATTAATAGGCTGAATTTGATGACGCTATGAAAATGGCCCAACGTATTAACGGACCACAAACGGGCCAACTGTAACCACGGGCTGAATTTGGCCCACAAGCAGAAAACAACAGTAACGGGCCGTAAGTAAATGAATGCTGGAAATGAGCCCAAGAATAAATGGGCTCTGAGAAGGCCGAAAGATAAATGGGCTGGAAACAGCCCAACGGAATAACGGGCCGTTAATGGGTATAAGGTGATACACTGTTCATTACGGGCCAGTTTCACAATGGGCCGTTAATGGGTGTAAAGTGATACACTGTTCATTACGGGCCAGTTTCACCACGGGCCGTTAATAGGACAAGAGTTACAAAGGGCCTCGTATAGGCCGAAAGACGTCATGGGCCATACATGGGCCAGAAGTGAAAACAGGCTAGAATCATATTGGATGGCCCAGTTGATGCTATTGGGCCTAATTCGGATAGGGCGTAAAGGGCCTTGGGTTAGCGGGTTGTAAATGGGCTATATGCGAACAGGCCGTTAACAGGCTTTCAATGGGCCGGCCCGCCACCTTTTGACCAAGTCAAATAGGCCGGCCTTTTCACAGGAATGGGCCTTTGTTGGGCCGTGCCATGTGTCGAAGTATCATAGGCGCCTTCTGTCCAATGAGTGGATGACATCTGTCCCAACGATGTGCCGACACGTGTTTCCGCCAGCCAATGATGATTTTACACGTGGAAAATCCCCATTGGTCGGGTCCGTTAACGGGTTATCGGATCCAAAACCCGACCCGGTAGCTTAACGGCATTCCGTTACGGTGGATGCCACTGTCGGTCACACTTGACGAAAGCACTTCTGTGACGCGTGATTTATCGTCATGGAAGTGGACACTTCCGTGATGATAATTTTGGTAATGTCATGGAACACTTCTACGACAGCACAGGTATGACTATCTTGATTCTGTCATAAATTTGTCATGGATGTACATGCATGACAAAAAATGCGACCTACTGTGACAAACACGTATCATCACGGAAGTGTATCTTTTTTCTAGTGCATGGTCTTAATATACCGCTTGTTGAAGAAACACATTGTCTTGATAACCCGACACAGGTAGTTAAGGTAAATTCTCTCTATAGATATGATAAAGTTGAAATCCCGTCTATTAAAATTCCTAGCCCATGTTTAGATGAATTTGATGATTTTATGGCTAGGCAAGAAAGTTTTAATGCTTATATTGGTAGAGAATTAAAAAGTAATGCTTTCATGATAGGACGCTTGAGTGATTATATGGCTAGGGTTAAAGGTGAACTTAAACTCATTAGCAAATATGCTTCTATGGTTACCACTCAAGCTGAACAAGTACTTAAGGCTCAAAATGATTTGCTCGATGAATTAAATAATAAACATGATTTTGCTGTTAGAGTGGCTACTAGAACTGGTAGAATGACTCGGGAACCTTTGTATCTTGAAGGCCACTCTAAGATAATCGAGCAAGATTCTCAGAGAAATAATGTATATGCACCTAGTCCTTCTAAAAAGAAGAAAAAGAAAAATGATAGGACTTTGTATGCTTCTAGTGAACATGTTGTACACACACCTGAGAATCCCAATGATATTTCTGTTTCTGATGCTGAAACACAATCAGGTGAAGAACATGAACCTAGTGATAATGTTAATGATAATGTTCATGTTGATGCTCAACCTAGCAATAATAATGATGTAGAGGTTGAACCTGTTGTTGATCTTGATAACCCACAATCAAAGAATCAACGTTATGATAAAAGAGATTTTGTTGCTAGGAAGCACACTAAAGAAAGAGAACCATGGGTTCAGAAACCCATGTCTTTTCCTCCTAAATCATCCAAGGCAAAGGATGAGGAGGATTTTGAGCACTTTGCTGAAATGATTAGACCTATCTTATTACGTGTGCGCTTAACTGACATGCTTAAAGTAAACCCTTATGCTAAATATATGAAGGATATCATTACAAATAAAAGAAAGATACCAAAAGCTGAAATCTCCACCATGCTTGCTAATTACACTTTTAAGGGTGGAATACCAAAGAAACTTGGAGATCCAGGGGTTCCGACTATACCATGCTCCATTAAAAGAAACTATGTTAAAACTGCTTTATGTGATCTTGGAGCCGGTGTTAGTGTTATGCCTCTCTCTTTATATCGTAGACTTGAATTGAATAAGTTGACAACTACTGAAATATCTTTGCAAATAGCTGATAAATCAACTGCTATTCCTGTCGGTATTTGTGAGGATGTGCCTGTTGTGGTTCCAAATGTCACTATCTTAACAGACTTTGTTATTCTTGATATTCCCGAGGATGATAGTATGTCGATTATCCTTGGTAGACCCTTTTTGAATACTGCAGGGGCTATTATTGATTGCAACAAAGGCAATGTCACTTTTCATGTTAATGGTAATGAGCATACGGTACACTTTCCAAGGAAACAACCTCAAGTTCACAGCATCAATTCTATTGGAAAAATTCCAACTATCATTATTGGAGGTTTTGAATTTCCTCTTCCTACTGTCAAGAAAAAGTATGATATTCTTATTGTTAGGGATGTTCATACCCCGTTGAGGTAACCTAGTGTTATTCAAAATTTCTCCGGTTCCATGATATTCGGAATGAGTTTGTTCACAAGACTTGATCAACCTTGTTAGTGGATTCATTTTGATGATCACGAGATGGATGAAATTAGAAGGCACAACCTTCTGTACCCTCTTTTTACTTTCTATTATTTAGAATAAATAAAGCAAAAATAGTATTATTTGTCTGTTTTCTGAATTGTCCATGCAATAAAAAATATCCTGAAAATAAAAGTGCTACAAATGCCCTGCCAATTTAGTATGATTTTTTCTGGAAAATTTGAGGAATTTGGGCACTAAGAACACAGCAGGGAGGCAAGCACCTGGCCACGAGGGTCCAGGGTGCGCCCACCCTTCCTGGGCGCGCCCCCCTATCTCGTGGGCCCACAGTGGCCCCCTCCACTTATTCCTGCACCCACACACTTCATCTTCCTCCCAAAAAAATCCCCATCCAGCTCAAGCACGAGTTCTAGCTCATTTTGCTGCGATTTTCGATCTCCTTGCTCAAAACTCCATTCACAAAACTGCTTTGGGAGATTGTTGCTTGGTATGTGACTCCTCCAATGATCAAATTAGTTTTATTTCTAGTGCTTTATTCATTGCAATTTTTTGCTGCATAGGTGACCCTGTTCTTGATCTTGCATGTCAAACATATGAGGTCCCAAGTAATTCTAATGCATGATATAGGCTCTAGGAACTTGTGGGAGTAGTTGCTATCAATCTTGTTTAGTTTGATTCACTTTTATTTTGAAGTTACTAAAAATTTCACAAATTTTCCAAAGGAAGAAATATGTCTAGAAGAATGTACCAAGCTGGTTCCTCAACAAAGAGAGGACCCACGCGTGCTGTGCATGAGCAAGACGATGAACCACCAAGGGAAGCTGAGATGTGGCCTTGTGAGTGGCCTTCAGAAGAGTTTATGGTTAATGCAGGCATCAAGAATGAATTTAACGCATATGTGCGTAATGCTGATCTTGAGGACTTCATACAAGATAAGTGTCCTCGGTACTACCAATTGATTGATTCATTCGTGAGAAGATTTAAATATACATCTTCATGTAATTCTCAGAATGTCCTGTTTGATATTTATGATCAATCTTATACCATGGACCTAGAAGATTTCACAACTGCTTGCAAACTCCCACAGTGGGGCAATGTTAATGAACCCCACAAATCTGAATATAAAGATTTTCTAACTAGTTTCATTGTGGGAGAATCTAGGGATATAGCACAAGCTACCATAGGGAGCATTCATTTTCCTGCTATACATTATTTTGCTCTCTTCATTGGTAGATGCATTCATGGTAAAGATGAAGCATGTCACATGTGTGTCCCTGATCTTTGTGTCCTCAAGAGTGTTGTATTGGGTAATAAAGAATACAACTTGGGGGCAATAGTTGCACGTATGTTGCATAATAATTGTATATTTGGATATTTATTTGGAGGGATTTATGCGACCCGTGTTGCTAAATATCTTGGTATATCTCCCCGTGAGGGTGATATTGAGTTGCCTGCTGCTTATTTAGATTTTGACGCTATGGTCAGGCATCGTTTTCTTTTGAGGAATGAAAAATTCCTCTAGTATTGACTAATCTTTGACAGACGTCGCGCTGTCCATGTTACGCTTCCTGCTCCTTCCCTTTTTGATTACCAGGAAAAACGAAGATATGTTGTCACCAGGGAGGAGGCAGCAGAACACGAGAGGAGAGCGGAGGCAGCTCGCCAGCAATGCCGTAGCTCAGGAGGCATTGGCTACTGCATCTCAGTACGACCCCAGTTATAACTTCGGATATCAGCCAGGCTATCCTTGGCATTAGACCAACTTAGGCCAAAATCCTAAGCTTGGGGGAGTACATATTTCTCACCAACTATACGCTCATGTTCACACAGTATTCTAGTTATCGGTGCTCATACTCTTTCATTGTATTATCCATGCTAGTTTAATTTATTTTTCTAGCTTTCTTCTTGTGTGTTTGATAAACCTTAAGAAAACAAAAAAATAGTTAGTTTAATTTCCATGCTTGTAGTAGTAATTAAAAGAAAACCCAAAAATATTTCTCATTCTTCTTTTACTTGTTGGGAGCTTTCTCGTGTAAATAGTTTTATTTCTTTTCTTTCCTTTGGGGGTGAAGAGGAGAAGACCATAATGAAAATGTTTAGTGTCTCTCATATGCATGATTGTTGATTTAACTTAGAGCCCATATTACTTTGTCTTCTCTCTTGAATTGAATGCTTGCAGATTCCAGCTTAGTCCAATGCACGTGCACTATTATTATTATTCACACCATTCGGTCGTGCAAGTGAAAGGCAAAAATGACGATATATGATGGACTGATTGCGATGAGAGAAGCTGGTATGAACTCGACCTCTTTTGTTTTTGTAAAGATGATGAGTTCATCGTTCCTGATTCAGCCTATTATGAATAAACATGTTTGCAATGACATTTAGAGATTATAGTTGCTTAAACCATGCTTAATTAGCTAGGAGCTTATAATGGTTTACCTTGTGTGCCAACATGCTATTAAAATGGTTGTGATGTGGTATAATAGGGTAGTATCCTCCTTTGAATGAATTGAATGACTCGACTTGGCACATATTCACGCATGTAGTTGAAACAAATCAACATAGACTTCACGATATTTATGTTCATGGTGGATTATATCCAACTCATGCTTGCAGTCAGTGTTGATTAATTTTAATGCATATTCATGACTGTTGTCGCTCTCTCAGTTGGTCGCTTCCCAGTCTTTTGCTAGCCTTCACCTGTACTAAGCAAGAATACTACTTGTGCATCCTGTTGGAAATATGCCCTAGAGGCAATAATAAAATAGTTATTATTGTATTTCCTTGTTCATGATAATTGTCTATTATTTATGCTATAATTGTATTGACCGGAAACCGCAATACATGTGTGAATACATTGACCACAACATGTCCCTAGTGAGCCTCTACTTGACTAGCTCGTTGATCAACAGATGGTCATGGTTTCCTGACCATGGACATTGGATGTCATTGATAACGGGATCACATCATTAGGAGAATGATGTGATGGACAAGACCCAATCCTAAGCATAGCACAAGATCGTGTAGTTCATATGCTAAAGCTTTTCTAAATGTCAAGTATCTTTTCCTTAGACCATGAGATTGTGCAACTCCCGGATACCGTAGGAATGCTTTGGGTGTACCAAACATCACAACGTAACTGGGTGGCTATAAAGGTACACTACAGGTATCTCCGAAAGTGTCTGTTGGGTTGGCACGAATCGAGACTGGGATTTGTCTCTCCGTGTGACGGAGAGGTATCCCTGGGCCCACTCGGTAGGACATCATCATAATGTGCACAATGTGATCAAGGAGTTTATCGCGGGATGATGTGATACGGAACGAGTAAAGAGACTTGCCGGTAACGAGATTGAACAAGGTATTGGGATACCGACGATCAAATCTCGGGCAAGTACTATACCGCTAGACAAAGGGAATTGTATACGGGGTTGATTGAATCCTTGATATCGTGGTTCATCCGATGAGATCATCGTGGGACATGTGGGAGCCAACATGGGCATCCAGATCCCGTTGTTGGTTATTGGCCGGAGAGTTGTCTCGGTCATGTCTGCATGGTCCCCGAACCCGTAGGGTCTACACACTTAAGGTTCAATGATGCTAGGGTTATAGGGAAGGTATGTACGCGGTTACCGAATGTTGTTCGGAGTCCCGGATGAGATGCCGGACATCACGAGGAGTCCCGGAATGGTCCGGAGGTGAAGATTGATATATTGGACGAAGGGTTTTGGAGTCCGGAAGTGTTCCGGAGGTACCGGGTGATGACCAGCATGACCGAAAGGTGTTTCGGGAGCCGCAGCAAGTGTTGGGGGGCTTCACGGGCCAAGGGGAGGGGGCAAACCATCCCACTAAGGGGTTGTGCACCCCCTCACCTATTCCCACGTGACCAGGGGGTTTGGGCGCCCCATCTAGGGTTCCCACCTCCTGGCTTGGGGGCCAAGTCACCCAAAGGGGAGATCCCATCTGCCCTGGCCGCCGCCCCCCTAGGGGAAACCATAGGGCGCCTCCCCCTCTCCCTTCCCCCTATATATAGTGGAGGTTTTGGGGCTACCCAAAACATGAGTCTCTCTCTCCCAAGGTGCAGCCCTACCTCTCTCCCTCCTCGTCTCTCGTAGTGCTTGGTGAAGCCATGCTGGAGTACCGCGCTCCTCCACCACCACCACGTCGTCGTATTGCTGCTCGACGGAGTCTTCCCCAACCTCTCCTTCTCTCCTTGCTGGATCAAGGCATGGGAGATCTTGATAACCCACAAGTATAGGGGATCGCAACAGTTTTCGAGGGTAGAGTATTCAACCCAAATTTGTTGATTCGACACAAGGGGAGACAAAGAATATTCTCAAGTATTAGCAGCTGAGTTGTCAATTCAACCACACCTGGAAACTTAGTATCTGCAGCAAGGTGTTTAGTAGCAAAGTAATATGATAGTGGTGGTAACGGTAACAAAAGTAAAGACAACAAAAGTAATGTTTTTGGTATTTTGTAGTGATTGTAACAGTAACAACGGAAAAGTAAATAAGCGAGAACCAGTATATGGAAAACTCGTAGGCACCGGATCAGTGATGGATAATTATGTCGGATGTGGTTCATCATGTAACAGTCATAACATAGGATGACACAGAACTAGCTCCAGTTCATCAATGTAATGTAGGCATGTATTCCGAATATAGTCATACGTGCTTATGGAAAAGAACTTGCATGACATCTTTTGCCCTACCCTCCCGTGGCGGCGGGGTCCTATTGGAAACTAAGGGATATTAAGGCCTCCTTTTAATAGAGAACCAGAACAAAGCATTAGCACATAGTGAATACATGAACTCCTCAAACTATTTTCATCACCGGGAGTGGTCCCGATTATTGTCACTTCGGGGTTGCCGGATCATAACACATAGTAGGTGACTATAGACTTGCAAGATAGGATCAAGAACTCATATATATTCATGAAAACATAATAGGTTCAGTCTGAAATCATGGCACTCGAGCCCTAGTGACAAGCATTAAGCATAGCAAAGTCATAGCAACATCAATCTCAGAACATAGTGGATACTAGGGATCAAACCCTAACAAAACTAACTCGATTACATGATAAATCTCATCCAACCCATCACCGTCCAGCAAGCCTATGATGGAATTACTCACGCATGGCAGTGAGCATCATGAAATTGGTGATGGAGGATGGTTGATGATGACGACGGCGACGAATCCCCCTCTCCGGAGCCCCGAATGGACTCCAGATCAGCCCTCCCAAGAGAGATTAGGGCTTGGCGGCGGCTCCGTATCGTAAAACGCAATGATTTCTTCTCTCTGATTTTTTTCTCCTCGAAGGCCAATATATGGAGTTGGAGTTGACGTCGGAGGGTCACCAGGGGGCCCATGAGGTAGGGGGTGCGCCCAGGGGGGGCACGCCCCCACCCTCGTGGACAGGGTGTGGGCCCCCTGGTCTTCTTCTTTGGTGAGGATTTTTTATTAATTATCCTAAGATATTCCGTGGAGTTTCAGGTCGTTCCGAGAACTTTTATTTTCTGCACAAAAACAACACCATGGCAATTCTGCTGAAAACAGCGTCAGTCCGGGTTAGTTCCATTCAAATCACACAAGTTAGAGTCCAAAACAAGGGCAAAAGTGTTTGGAAAAGTAGATACGACGGAGACGTATCAACTCCCCCAAGCTTAAACCCTTGCTTGTCCTCAAGCAATTCAGTTGACAAACTGAAATAGAAAAAGAAAAACTTTTACAAACTCTGTTTGCTCTTGTTGTTGTAAACATGAAAAGCCAGCATTCAAGTTTCAGCAAATATTATGAACTAACCATACTCACAATAACACAAAGGTCTCACAATTACTCATATCAATAGCATAATCAGCTAGCGAGCTATAATAACAAAACTTGGATGACAACACTTTCTCAAAATAATCATAACATGATATAACGGAATGGTATCTCGCTAGCCCTTTTTGAGACCGCAAAACATAAATGCAGAGCACCTTCAAAGATCAAGGATTGACTAAACATTGTAATTCATGGTAAAAAAAGATCCAGTCAAGTCATACCCAATATAAACCAATAATAATGAATGCAAACGATAGTGTGCTCTCCAGTGGGTGCTTTTTAATAAGAAGGGTGATGACTCAACATAAAAGTAAATAGATAGGCCCTTCGCAGAGGGAAGCAGGGATTTGTAGAGGTGCCAGAGCTCGGTTTTTAAAATAGAGATTGAATAACATTTTGAGCGGCATACTTTTGCTGTCAACGCAACTACTATGAGATGACGATATCTTCCATGCTAAACAAATTATAGGCGGTTCCCAAACAGAATGGTAAAGTTTATACTCCCCCTCCTCCACAAGCATCAATCCATGGCTTGCTCAAAACAACGAGTGCCTCCAACATTCAACGGGTCCCAAGGGGTGTTTTGTTTGCAATTATTTTGATTTAGTTTGCATAAAGCATGGGACTGGGCATCCCGGTGACCAGCCATTTTCTCATGAATGAGGAGCGGAGTCCACTCCTCTTGAGAATAACCACCTAACATGGAAGATAAGGACAGCCCTAGTTGAAACATGAGCTGCTCGAGTATACGAAACAGAATTTCATTTGAAGGTTTGGAGTTTGGCACATACAAATTTACTTGGAACGGAAGGTTAATACCGCATATAGGAAGGTATAGTGGACTCATATGGAACAACTTTGGGGTTTAAGGAGGTCAGATGCACAAGCAGTATTCCCGCTTAGTGCAGGTGAAGGCTAGCAAAAGACTGGGAAGCGACCAATTGAGAGAGCGACAACAGTCATAAACATGCATTAAAATTAATTCACACCGAATACAAGCATGAGTAGGATATAATCCACCATGAACATAAATATCATGAAGGCTATGTTGATTTGATTCAAGTACATGCGTGAACATGTGCCAAGTGTAGTCACTCAATTCATTTAAAGGAGGATACCATCCCATCATACCACATCATAATCATTCTAATAGCATGTTGGCATGCAAGGTAAACCATTATAACTCATAGCTAATCAAGCATGGCACAAGCAACTATAATCTCTAGATGTCATTGCAAATATGCTTATTTCATAGTAGCTAACTCAGGAACGATGAATCATCATATTTACAAAAAACAAGAGAGGTCGAGTCCATACCAGCTTTTCTCATCCCAATGTGATGAGAGCACGACCTCGAACGCGCCCCTGATTTGGCCCGATCTTTCACGATGCAACAACTGCAACTAAATTTCACTGATAAAAGTTCCCAATTTTGTGAATGATACACGCGACCTGAAACTGTGGTAACCACAACTGACAAGTAATACCTCAGCAAACAAGGCACCTCCCGTCGGAGTAGAAGTAACCAGCAAGTAATTCGTCACCGCGGACGGACCTCTAACCAATAGCTAGCAAATTCTCAATCACAAGAATCCTCTGGCCAAGGTGTAATCTTCTTAATAGAAAATCTCACATAGAAAAACAAGACGCACGCCCAGAGGGCCGCTTCATAGTTTGTCCGTAAACGCTAGCAAATAACCTCAAAAAAAATAAAGTCTTTCTGGCCAATACTATATATAGCCTAGATACAAACCGACTCAGATGAGTTCGGCCTAAACAAGGCACGCAGGCCATACTACGTGCAGGATTAACCAACCCCTGCGTGACTTGTGGTGCAACCGATTTCGTTGCCGTAATTGCTTTGATCTTCTACTTTTGTTTTCCTTTTCCAAACGTACACAGCTGGCCAATTGATATTTGCATGTACGCGCAGACTCCTTCCCTTCCTATTTTTCACGACATGCAGGTTGGTGGTTTGTATATTCCGTGAAGTAGCACTAACAAATCTGCCGCATGTACTCTCTTTCCTTTTAATTCTGCAGGTTCTCCACGTCCTCTTATCTCTCCAAACGCATGCATGGTACTGTTTTACAATTCGGTTAGAAAACAAATTCCTTCCAGGTTTTGTACGTGCATGCACTTGTATGGACTCATTAACTCTAGCAATTCTCTCATAATTAACATTAACTCCTCCTTTGTGTATTATGGGCAGAAAGCCAGGACCACATAATATACGCAAGTTCCCATCTCTTCCTTTGCTAAGATGTGTCATTTCCTCTATAATCTTATGATCCTTGTCTTGGTTAACTAACTTTCTCACATCCGCCTCGTCGACTTGCACTCTAGTCGTCTCATTCATAATATCCTCCGTTTGCATCCCTTTGTCGATGACTGCAGCAGTCGCATGTAGCCCCTTGTCATTGACCGGTGTATTCACCATGACTTGTATACTGGGCATGTTTGTGGTAGAGTATGTTGCATCACAATGAGTCCATCATATATCATCATTATTGCCTTTCACTTGCACGACCGAACGAAGTGTATAATAGTAAGAGTGCACGTGCGTTGGACTAAGCTGGAATCTGCAAGCATTCAACTCAAGAGAGAAGACAAGTAATATGGGCTCTAAGTTAAATAAACAATCATGCATATAAGAGCCACTAAGCATTTTCAATATGGTCTTCTTGACCCCCAAAGAAAGGAAAAGAAAAACTATTTACACTGGAAAGCTCCCAATAAGCAAAAACAGGAAATATTTTTGGGTTTTCCTTTTTAATTACTACAGCAAAGAAATAATTCTACTACTAATTTTTTTTCTAAAGGTTTACTAAACACACAAGAAGAAAGCAGGAAAAGGAAAATAATCTAGCATGGATATTACAATGAAAGAGTATGAACACCGACATCTGGCAATGAGTGTGTGTGTGCATCAATGTATTGTCCGTGGGAAATACGTACTCCCCCAAGCTTAGGCTTTTGGCCTAAGTTGGTTTATTGCCAGGGATGGCCTGGCGGATACCCGTAAGTGAAGCTGGGGTCATACTATGACGAAGAAGGCTCCGGCTGCCACTGGCTGGCAGCCTCCTCTAGATCCCAAGAATAAACAGATAGCCGTGGAGGCTCATCTTGTGGCTCGGGTTCCGGGGCGGGTGCAGGATTTCGATAGGCTTGAATGGCCGCCCACGGAACTATGTGAGGACCTACAGACAAGTTAAACAAAGAGGGAGCAGGCAAAGTAATAATCTCAGGGTCATGTTTATCAAAGTATAATTTATATTTGAGTTCCCCTTCACGACTCTTAACAAGAAAGTCATGCGCTAGCATACTCCTCTAATCTCAATAAGCACAGGGCAGCGATGTTTCCTCTTTCTCCTCATGCCTAATAGGTATTTCAAAATGTTCAGCTAGGCGTGAGGCATAAATGCCTCCAAAGATGGGGCCCTTAGTACGGTTCAGACTTAACCGTCTAGCAACAATTCCACCCATACTAACAGAGTTATTGCGGTATAAACCATGGAACAAAATCATAACATCAGGAATACTGAGGTTTCCATAGTTTCCACGACCTATCAAGCAACGACTAGCAAATAAGGAAAAGTAGCGTAAAACAGGAAAATCTATGCTAGTAATTCTTGCATCAGAAACCTTCCTGGTTTCTCCCACCGTGATAGTGTTAATAAAAGCTTCTACCTCGTTACGATGTGGTTCATCCAAGATGCCCTCAAAAGGTATTTTCCAAACCTTGCAGAATTCAGCTAGTGGCATCCTCTTAACAACGTCATATAAATGGAACTCTACCGATGGAGGTGAATTCTTAGGGAAAAGTAGAAATTTTGCACAAAAGTATTTGTGAGTAAGAGATACAGATGACGTTGGTCGCGGAGGAAGTCGGTGAGGCCAGCATTCTCAATTAATAAATAGAAATCTTCATAAATCCCAGCTCTCCTCAAGAAGTCATCGGAAGGCCATTCACACGGCCGGACCTCCGCAGTGCGAGGCAAATTAAATTTGGGTTTCTATTCTTTTTCCTTTTGTTTTTCCTTCGAACTCCGGCTCGACGAGCCTCTCAAAAGTCTCTTCATAGTGTCCAGCAGATATAAATCCCAAGTGACTCAAAGAATAGAGCTATGCTCCCCGGCAACGGTGCCAGAAAAAGGTCTTGACAACGCACAAGTATAGGGGATAGCAACAGTTTTCGAGGGTAGAGTATTCAACCCAAATTTGTTGATTCGACACAAGGGGAGCCAAAGAATATTCTCAAGTATTAGCAGCTGAGTTGTCAATTCAACCACACCTGGAAACTTAGTATCTGCAGCAAGGTGTTTAGTAGCAAAGTAATATGATAGTGGTGGTAACGGTAACAAATGTAAAGACAGCAAAAGTAATGTTTTTGGTATTTTGTAGTGATTGTAACAGTAACAACGGAAAAGTAAATAAGCGAGAACTAGTATATGGAGAACTCGTAGGCACCAGATCAGTGATGGATAATTATGTCGGATGTGGTTCGTCATGTAACAGTCATAACATAGGGTGACACAGAACTAGCTCCAGTTCATCAATGTAATGTAGGCATGTATTCCGAATATAGTCATACGTGCTTATGGAAAAGAACTTGCATGACATCTTTTATCTTTTGTCCTACCCTCCCGTGGCAGCGGGGTCCTATTGGAAACTAAGGGATATTAAGGCCTCCTTTTAATAGAGATCCGGAACAAAGCATTAGCACATAGTGAATACATGAACTCCTCAAACTATGGTCATCACCAGGAGTGGTCCCGATTATTGTCACTTCGGGGTTGCCGGATCATAACACATAGTAGGTGACTATAGACTTGCAAGATAGGATCAAGAACTCACATATATTCATGAAAACATAATAGGTTCAGATCTGAAATCATGGCACTCGGGCCCTAGTGACAAGCATTAAGCATAGCAAAGTCATAGCAACATCAATCTCAGAACATAGTGGATACTAGGGATCACACCCTAACAAAACTAACTCAATTACATGATAAATCTCATCCAACCCATCACCGTCCAGCAAGCCTACGATGGAATTACTCACGCACGGCGGTGAGCATCATGAAATTGGTGATGGAGGATGGTTGATGATGACGACGGTGACGAATCCCCCTCTCCGGAGCCCCGAACGGACTCCAGATCAGCTCTCCCGAGAGAGATTAGGGCTTGGCGGCGGCTCCGTATCATAAAACGCAATGATTTCTTCCCTCTGGTTTTTTTTCTCCCCGAACGCCAATATATGGGGTTGGAGTTGGCGTCGGAGGGTCACCAGGGGGCCCACGAGGTAGGGGGGCGCGCCCAAGGGGGGCCCACCCTCGTGGACAGGGTGTGGGCCCCCTGATCTTCTTCTTTGGTGAGGATTTTTTATTAATTATCCTAAGGTATTCCGTGGAGTTTCAGATCATTCTGAGAACTTTTATTTTCTGCACAAAAACAACACCATGGCAATTCTGTTGAAAATAGCATTAGTCTGGGTTAGTTCCATTCAAATCACACAAGTTAGAGTCCAAAACAAGGGCAAAAGTGTTTGGAAAAGTAGATACAACGAAGACGTATTAGGAGACGTCACCGGGCTGTACGTGTGTTGAACGCGGAGGCGCCGTTGTTCGGCGCTTAGATCAGAATCAACCGCGATCTGAATCGCTACGAGTACGACTCCTTCATCCGCGTTATTGTAATGATTCCGCTTAGTGATCTACAAGGGTATGTAGATGCACTCCCTCTCTCTCTCGTTGCTAGTCTCTCCATAGATTGATCTTGGTGATGCGTAGAAAATTTTGAATTTCTGCTATGTTTCCCAACAGTGGCATCATGAGCTAGGTCTATGCGTAGTTTCTATGCACGAGTAGAACACAAGTTGTTGTGGGCATTGATTTTGTTCAATATGCTTACCGTTACTAGTCCAATCTTGTTTCGACGGTATTGTGGGATGAAGCGGCCCGGACCGACCTTACACGTACACTTACGTGAGACAGGTTCCACCGACTGACATGCACTTGTTGCATAAGGTGGCTAGTGGGTGCCAGTCTCTCCCACTTTAGTCGGATCGGATTCGATGAAAAGGGTCCTTATGATGGGTAAATAGCAATTGGCATATCACGTTGTGGTTTTGCGTAGGTAAGAAACGTTCTTGCTAGAAACCAATAGCAGCCACGGAAAACATGCAAACAACAATTAGAGGACGTCTAACTTGTTTTTGCAGGGTATGCTATGTGATGTGATATGGCAAGAAGAATGTGATGAATGATATGTGATGTATGAGATTGATCATGTTCTTATAATAGGAATCATGACTTGCATGTCGATGAGTATGACAACCGGCAGGAGCCATAGGAGTTGTCTTTATTTATTGTATGACCTGCGTGTCACTGAATAACGCCATCTAATTACTTTACTTCATTGCTAAACTGTTAGCCATAGTAGTAGAAGTAATAGTTGGCGAGACAACTTCATGGAGACACGATGATGGAGATCATGATGATGGAGATCATGGTGTCATGCCGGTGACGATGATGATCATGGAGCCCCGAAGATGGAGATCAGAAGGAGCAAAATTATATTGGCCATATCATGTCATTTTTTGATTGTATGTGATGTTTATCATGTTTATGCATCTTATTTTCTTAGAACGACGGTAGTAAATAAGATGATCCCTCATAATAATTTCAAGAAAGTGTTCCCCCTAACTGTGCACCGTTGCGAAAGTTCGTAGTTTCGAAGCACCACGTGATGATCGGGTGTGATAGATTCTAACGTTCACATACAACGGGTGTAAGCCAGATTTACACACGCGAAACACTTAGGTTGACTTGACGAGCCTAGCATGTACAGACATGGCCTCGGAACACAAGAGACCGAAAGGTCGAACATGACTCATATAGTGGATACGATCAACATGAAGATGTTCACCGATGATGACTAGTCCGTCTCACGTGATGATCGGACATGGCCTAGTTGACTCGAATCATGTATCACTTAGATGACTAGAGGGATGTCTATCTGAGTGGGAGTTCATAAGATGAACTTAATTATCCTGAACATAGTCAAAAGGTTTTTGCAAATTATGTCGTAGCTCGCATTTTAGTTCTACTGTTTAGATATGTTCCTAGAGAAAATTTAGTTGAAAGTTGATAGTAGCAATTATGCGGACTGGATCCATAAACTGAGGATTGTCCTCATTGCTGCATAGAAGGCTTATGTCCTTAATGCACCACTCGGTGTGCTGAACCTCGAACATCGTCTGTGGATGTTGCGAACATCTGACATACACGTTTTGATAACTACGTGATAGTTCAGTAATGTTAAATGGTTTAGAATTGAGGCACCGAAGACGATTTCTAAATGCCGCGAAACATATGAGATGTTTCGAGGGCTGAAATTGGGATTTCAGGCTTGTGCCCACGTCAAGAGGTATAAGATCTCCGACGAGTTTCCTAGCCTCAAACTAAGGGAGAGAAGCTCAATCGTTGAGCTTGTGCTCAGATTGTCTGGGTACAACAATCACTTGAATTGAGTGGGAGTTAATCTTCCAGATGAGATAGTGATGTTTCTCCAAAGTCATTGCCACCAAGATACTAGAGCTTCATGATGAACTATAACATATCAGGGATAGATATGATGATCCTTGAAATATTAGTGATTTTTAATGCCGCGAAAGTAGAAATCAAGAAGGAGCATCAATTGTTGATGGTTACTGAAACCACTAGTTTCCAGAAGGGCAAGGAGGGATACTTCATGAAATGGCAAATCAGTTGCTGCTCTAGTGAAGAAACACAAGGTTGAACCCAAACCCGAGACTAAGTGCTTCTGTAATGAGGGAACGGTCACTGAAGCATAACTACCCTAGATACTTGGTAGATGAGAAGGGTGGCAGGGTTGACAGAAGCATATTGGATATACATTATATTAAATGTGTACTTTACTTGTACTCCTAGTAGCACTAGGGTATTAGATACCGGTTCGGTTGCTAAGTGTTGGTAACTCGAAATAAAAGTTGCAGAATAAACGGAGATTAGCTAAAGGTGAGATGGCGATATGTGTTGGAAGTGTTTCCAAGCTTGATGAGATCAAGCATCGCATACTCCCTCTACCATCGAGATTGGTGATAACACTAAATAATTGTTATTTGGTGTTTGCGTTGAGCATAGACATGATTGGATTATGTCTATCGCAATACGGTCATTCATTTAAGGAGAATAATAGTTACTCTGTTTATTTGAATAATACCTTCAATGGTCTTACACCTAAAATGAATGTTTTATTGAATCTCGATCGTAGTGATACACATGTTCATGCCAAAAGATATAAGATAATGATGATAGTACCACATACTTGTGGCACTGCCATTTGAGTCATATTGGTATAAAACGCATGAAGAAGCTCCATGTTGATGGATCTTTGGACTCACTCGTTTTTAAAAAGTTTGAGACATGTGAACCATGTCTATTGGTATGTGCGCATGAAGAAACTCCATGCAGATGGATCGTTTGGACTCACTTGATTCTAAATCACTTGAGACATGCCAATCATACCACATGGGCAAGATGACTGAAAAGCCTCGTTTTCAGTAAGATGGAACAAGAGAGCAACTTGTTGGAAGTAATACATTTTGATGTGTGATGTCCAATGAGTGCCGAGGCACGCAGTGGATATTGTTATGTTCTTACTTCACAGATGATTTGAGTAGATACTGAGTATATTTACTTGATGAAATACAAGTCTGAATTATTGAATGGTTCAAGTAATTTCAGAGTGAAGTTGAAGATCGTCGTGACAAGAGGATAAAATGTCTATGATGTGATCATAGAGATGAATATCTGAGTTACGAGTTTGGTACACAAAATTGAGACATTGTGGAAATTGTTTCACAACTAACACCGCCTGGAACACCATAGTGTGATGGTGTGTCCGAACATCATAGATGCACCCTATTGGATATGGGGCATACCATGATGTCTCTTACCGAATTACCACTATCGTTCATGGGTTAGGCATTAGAGACAACCGCATTCACTTTAAATAGGGCACCACGTAATTCCGTTGAGATGACACCGTATGAACTATGGTTTAGAGAAACCTAAGTTGTCGTTTCTTGAAAGTTTGGGGCTGCGACGCTTATGTGAAAAAGTTTCATCCTGATAAGCTCAAACCCAAAGCGGATAAATACATCTTCATAGGACACCCAAAACAGTTGGGTATACCTCCTATTTCAGATCCGGAAGCAAAAGTGATTGTTTCTAGAAACGGGTCCTTTCTCAAGGAAAGGTTTCTCTTGAAAGAATTGAGTGGGAGGATGGTGGAGACTTGATGAGGTTATTGAACCATCACTTCAACTAGTGTGTAGAAGGGCACAGGAAGTTGTTCCTGTGGCATCTACACCAATTGAAGTGGAAGCTAATGATAGTGATCATGAAACTTCGGATCAAGTCACTACCAAACCTCGTAGGTCGACAAGGATGCGTACTACTTCAGAGTGGTACGGTAATCCTATCTTGGAAGTCATGTTGCTAGACAACAATGAACCTACGAGCTATGCAAAAGCGATGGTGGGCCCGGATTTCAACAAATGGCTAGAGGCCATAAAATCCGAGAGAGGATCCATGTATGAAAACAAAGTGTGGACTTTGGAAGAACTACTTGATGGTCGTAAGGCTGTTGGGTACAGATGGACTTTAAAATAAAGACGGACAATGATGGTAATTGACACCATTAAGAAAGCTCGACTTGTCGCTAAGATGTTTTCTGACAAGTTCAAGGAGTTGACTACGATGAGACTTTCTCACTCGTAGCGATGCTAAGAGTCTGTTAGAATTAGATTGGCAGCTACTGCATTATTTATGAAATCTTGTAGATAGGATGTCAAGAATATAGTTTCCTCGATGATTTTCTTGAGGAAAGGTTGTATCAGATACAACCAGAAGGTTTTGACAATCTTAAAAGATGCTAACAAGTATGCAAAGCTCCAGCAATCCTTCTAAGGACCGGAGTAAGCATCTCGGAGTTGGAATATACGCTTTGATGAGATGATCAAAGATTTTGGATTTATACAAAGTTTATGAGAAACTTGTATTTCCAAAGAAGTGAGTGGGAGCACTGTAGCATTTCTGATGAGTATATGTTATTGACATATTGTTGATCTGAAATGATGTAGAATTTCTGGAAAGCATATAGGGTTATTTGAAAAGTGTTTTTCAATGGAAAACCTGGATTAAGCTACTTGAACATTGAGCATCAAGATCTATAAGGATAGATCAAAATGCTTAATAGTACTTTCAAATGAATACATATCGTGACAAGATTTTGAAGGAGTTCAAAATAGATCAGCAAAGAAGGAGTTCTTGGCTGTGTTATATGGTGTGAGTATTGAGTAAGACTCAAGACATGACCACGACAGAAGAGAGAGAAAGGACGAAGGTCGTCCCCTATGCTTCAGACGTAGGCTCTATAGTATGCTATGCTGTGTACCGCACCAGAAGTGTGCCTTGCCATGAGTTAGTCAAGGGGTACAAGAGTGGTCCAGGAATGGGTCACAGGACAACGGTCAAACTTATCCTTAGTAACTAGTGGACTAAGGAATTTTCTCGATTGTGGAGGTGGTAAAAGAGTTTGTCGTAAAGGGTTACGCCGATGCAAACTTTGACACTAATCCGGATTATTCTGAGTAGTAAATTGGATTCGTATAGTAGAACAGTTATTTGGAATAGCTCCAAATAGAGCGTGGTAGCTGCATCTAGGAGATGGCATAGAGGTTTGTAAAGCACACACGGATCTGAAAGATTTAGACCGGTTGACTAATAACCTCTCTCACAAGCGAGATATGATCAAACCCCATGGGAGTCGATTCATTACAATCACATAGTGATGTGAACTAGATTATTGACTCTAGTGCAAGTGGGAGACTGTTGGAAATATGCCCTAGAGGCAATAATAAAATGGTTATTATTGTATTTCCTTGTTCATGATAATTGTCTATTATTCATGCTATAATTGTATTGACCGGAAACCGCAATACATGTGTGAATACATAAACCACAACATGTCCCTAGTGAGCCTCTAGTTGACTAGCTCGTTGATCAACAGATGGTCATGGTTTCCTGACCATGGACATTGGATGTCATTGATAACAGGATCACATCATTAGGAGAATGATGTGATGGACAAGACCCAATCCTAAGCATAGCACAAGATCGTGTAGTTCGTATGCTAAAGCTTTTCTAAATGTCAAGTATCTTTTCCTTAGACCATGAGATTGTGCAACTCCCGGATACCGTAGGAATGCTTTGGGTGTACCAAACGTCACAACATAACTGGGTGGCTATAAAGATACACTACGGGTATCTCCGAAAGTGGCTGTTGGGTTGGCACGAATCGAGACTGGGATTTGTCACTCCATGTGACGGAGAGGTATCTCTGGGCCCACTCGGTAGGACATCATCATAATGTGCACAATGTGATCAAGGAGTTGATCGCGGGATGATGTGTTACGAAACGAGTAAAGAGACTTGCCGGTAACAAGATTGAACAAGGTATCGGGATACCGACGATCGAATCTTGGGCAAGTACTATACCGCTAGACAAAGAGAATTGTATACAGGGTTGATTGAATCCTTGACATCATGGTTCATCCGATGAGATCATCGTGGAACATGTGGGAGCCAACATGGGTATCCATATCCTGCTGTTGGTTATTGGCCGAAGAGTTGTCTCGGTCATGTCTGCATGGTTCCCGAACCCGTAGGGTCTACACACTTAAGGTTCGATGACTCTAGGGTTATAGGGAAGGTATGTACGCGGTTACTGAATGTTGTTTGGAGTTCCGGATGAGATCCCGGACGTCACGAGGAGTCCCGGAATGGTCGGGAGGTGAAGATTGATATATTGGATGAAGGGTTTTGGAGTTCGGAAGTGTTCCGGAGGTACCGGGTGATGACCAGCATGACCGAAAGGTGTTTCGGGAGCCCCGACAAGTGTTGGGGGGGCTTCATGGGCCAAGGGGAGGGGGAAAACCAGCCCACTAAGGGGCTGTGCGCCCCCCTCACCTATTCCCACGTGACCAGGGGGTTTGGGGCGCCCCATCTAGGGTTCCCACCTCCTGGCTTGGGGGCCAAGTCACCCAAAGGGGAGATCCCATCTTCCCTGGCCGCCGCCGCCCTAGGGGAAACCCTAGGGTGCCTCCCCCTCTCCCTTCCCCCTATATATAGTGGAGGTTTTGGGGCTGCCCAAAACATGAGTCTCTCTCTCCCAAGGCGCAGCCCTACCTCTCTCCCTCCTCGTCTCTCGTAGTGCTTGGCGAAGCCCTGCTAGAGTATCGCGCTCCTCCACCACCACCACGCCATCATGCTGCTGCTGGACGGAGTCTTCCCCAACCTCTCCCTCTCTCCTTTCTAGATCAAGGCATGGGAGATGTCACCGGGCTGTACGTGTGTTGAACGCGGAGGCGCCGTTGTTCGGCGCTTAGATCGAAATCAACCGCGATCTGAATCGCTATGAGTACGACACCTTCATCTGCGTTCTTGTAACGCTTCCGCTTAGCGATCTACAAGGGTATGTAGATGCACTCCCTCTCTCTCTCGTTGCTAGTCTCTCCATAGATTGATCTTGGTGATGCGTAGAAAATTTTGAATTTCTGCTACATTCCCCAACACATCCAAACTCCATAAACCCCAAAGTTATTCCATATGAGTCCACTATACCTTCCTATATGCGGTATTTACCTGCCGTTCCAAGTAAATTTGTATGTGCCAAAGTCCAAACCTTCAAATAAAATTCTGTTTTATATGCTCGAGCAGCTCATGTTTCAACTAGGGATGTCTGTATCTTCCATGCTAGGTGGGTTATTCTCAAGAGGAGTGGACTCCGCTCCTCATTCACGAGAAAATGGCTGGTAACCGGGATGCTCAGTCCCATGATCAAAAAGATCAAAGCAAATCGAAATAATTAAACAGAACTCCCCCAGGGCTGTTCTAGTTGGAGGCACTCGTTGTTTCGAGCAAGCCATGGATTGATGCTTGTTGGTGGTGGGGGAGTATAAACTTTACCATTCTGTTTGGGAACTGCCTATAATGTATGTAGCATGGAAGATATCGAGATCTCATAGTTGTTGAGTTGAAAATGAAAGTATACTGCTCAAAATTTTATTCATCTCTATTTTAGAATCGAGCTCTGGCACCTCTGCAAATCCCTGCTTCCCTCTGCGAAGGGCCTAACTATTTACTTTTATGTTGAGTCATCACCCTCTTATTAAAAAGCACCTGCTGGAGAGCATCGCTGTCCTTTGCATGCATTACTATTAGTTTATATTTGGTATGACTATGACTGGATCTCTTTTACCATGAATTAGAATGTTTAGTCAGTCCTTGATCTTTAAAGGTGCTCTACATTTATGTTTTGCGGTCTCAGAAAGGTCTAGCGAGATACCATCTTGTTATATCATATTATGATTGTTTTGAGAAAGTGTTGTCATCCGAGTTTTATTATTATTGCTCGCTAGCTGATTATGCCATTGATATGAGTAAACATGAGACCTAAGTGTTATTGTGAATATGGTTAGTTCATAATCTTTGCTGAAAACTTGAATGTTGGCTGTACATGTTTACAACAACAAGAGCAAACAGAGTTTGTAAAAGTTTTCCTTTATCACTTTCAGTTTGTAATCTGAATTGCTTAAGGACAAGCAAAGGTTTAAGCTTGGGGGAGTTGATACGTCTCCAACATATCTACTTTTCCAAACACTTTTTCCCTTGTTTTGGACTCTAACTTGCATGATTTGAATGAAACTAACCTGGACTGACGCTGTTTTCAGCAGAACTGCCATGGTGTTATTTATTGTGCAGAAAACAAAAGTTCTTGGAATGACCTAAAAATCCACGGAGATAACTTTTGGAAAATATGAAAAATACTGGTGAAAGAATCAAGGCCAGGGGGCCCACACCCTGTCCACGAGGGTGGGGGCGCGCCCCCTCCCCCTGGGCGCGCCTCCTATCTCGTGGGCCCCCTGGAGCTGCACCGACCTCAACTCCAACTCTATATATTCCGTTTCGCAGAGAAAAAAATCACAGAGAAAGTTTCATCGCGTTTTACGATACGGAGCCGCCGCCAAGCCCTAGTCTCTCTCGGGAAGGCTGATCTGGAGTCCGTTCGGGGCTCCGGAGAGGGGGATTCATCACCGTCGTCATCATCAACCATCCTCCATCACCAATTTCATGATGCTCACCACCGTGCGTGAGTAATTCCATCGTAGGCTTGCTGGACGGTGATGGGTTGGATGATATTTACCATGTAATCAAGTTAGTTTCGTTAGGGTTTGATCTCTAGTATCCACTATGTTCTGAGATTAATGTTGCTATGACTTTGCTATGCTTAATGCTTGTCACTAGGGCCCGAGTGCCATGATTTCAGATCTGAACCTATTATGTTTTCATGAATGTATGTGAGTTCTTGATCCTCTATCTTGCAAGTCTATAGTCACCTATTATGTGTTATGATCCGACAACCCCGAAGTGACAATAATCGAGATACTTCTCGGCGATGACCGTAGTTTGAGGAGTTCATGTATTCACTATGTGTTAATGCTTTGGTCCGGTACTCTATTAAAAGGAGTCCTTAATATCCCTTAGTTTCCATTAGGACCCCACTGCCACGGGAGGGTAGGACAAAAGATGTCATGCAAGTTCTTTTCCATAAGCATTTATGACTATATTTGGAATACATGCCTACATTACATCGATGAACTGGAGCTAGTTCCGTGTCACCCTATGTTATAACTATTACATGAGGAATCGCATCCGACATAATTATCCATCACTGATCCAATGCCTACGAGCTTTTCACATATTGTGCTTTGCTTATTTACTTTTCCGTTGCTATTGTTACAACTACTACAAAACTGCTATCGTTACTTTTGCCACTGTTACCATTACTATCATACTACTTTTCTACTAAATACTTTGCTATAGATACTAACTTATCCAGGTGTGGTTGAATTGACAACTCAACTACTAATACTTGAGAATATTCTTTGGCTCCCCTTGTGTTGAATCAATAAATTTGGATTGAATACTCTACCCTCGAAAACTGTTGCGATCCCCTATACTTGTGGGTTATCAAGTCTCGCTAGTAGTTCTGTGTGGACTTCGACGTTTAGCTTGATACCTCAGCTACGATCTTGTGCCCTCGGCAGGATCTGGTAGATAGTCACGCTTCTCATCCTTTTTCATTTGTAGATGTTTGTACTCAGACATGTTAAGCTTTCGCATGTGCTTTGACTTGTATTCTCTGAAAGTTGGGTCATGAGACCCATGTTTGTAATATCTCGCTCCTCGGAGCCTATTGAATAAATACTTGAGTTGTAGAGTCATATTGTGATTGTTGGGGAACGTTGCATAAAATAAAAAAATTCCTATGTTCACCAAGATCAATCTATGATTTCTACTAGCAACGAGAGAGAGAGATGCATCTACATACCCTTGTAGATCGCGTGCGGAAGCGTTCAAGAGTACGGGGTTGAGGGAGTCGTCCTCATCGTGATTCAAATCACCGGAGATCCTAGCGCCGAACGGACGGCACCTCCACGTTCAACACACATACGGTTAGCGTGACGTCTCCTCCTTCTTGATCCATCAAGGGGGAAGGAGAGGTTGATGAAGATCCAGCAGCACGACGGCGTGGTGGTGGATGCAGCAGGGCTCCGGCAGGGCTTCGCCAAGCAACTACGGGAGGGAGAGGTGTAGCAGGGAGGGGAGGGAGGCGCCAGGTGTTGGGTGCGGCTGCCCTCTCACCCCCCCTTCTTTATATAGGGAGCCCAGGGGGGCACCGGCCCTAGAGATGGGATCTCTAGGGGGGGCGGCGGCCAAGGGGGGAAGACTTGCCCCCCAAGGCAAGTGGAGGCGCCCCCTCCCCTAGGGTTCCCAACCCTAGGCGCAGAGGGGGGCCCAGGGGGGGCGCACCAGCCCACTAGGGGCTGGTTCCCCTCCCACTTCAGCCCATGGGGCTCTCCGGGATAGGTGGCCCCACCCGGTGGACCCCCGGGACCCTTCCGGTGGTCCCGGTACAATACCGGTGGACCCCGAAACTTTCTCAGTGGCCGAAACTCGACTTCCCATATATAATTCTTTACCTCCGGACCATTCCGGAACTCCTCAAGACGTCCGGGATCTCATCCGGGACTCCGAACAACTTTCGGTTTGCTGGATACTCATATTCATACAACCCTAGCGTCACCGAACCTTAAGTGTGTAGACCCTACGGGTTCGGGAGACACGTAGACATGACCGAGACGGCTCTCCGGTCAATAACCAACAGCGGGATCTGGATACCCATGTTGGCTCCCACATGCTCCTCGATGATCTCATCGGATGAACCATGATGTCGAGGATTCAAGCAACCCCGTATACAATTCCCTTTGTCAATCGGTATGTTACTTGCCCGAGATTCGATCGTGGGTATCCCAATACCTCGTTCAATCTCGTTACCGGCAAGTCACTTTACTCGTACCGTAATGCATGATCCAGTGACCAGACACTTGGTCACTTTGAGCTCATTATGATGATGCACTACTGAGTGGGCCCAGTGATACCTCTCCGTAATACGGAGTGACAAATCCCAGTCTCGATCCGTGTCAACCCAACAGACACTTTCGGAGATACCCGTGGCATACCTTTATAGTCACCCAGGTACGTTATGACGTTTGGTACACCCAAAGCACTCCTACGGTATCCGGGAGTTACATGATCTCATGGTCTAAGGAAGAGATACTTGACATTGGAAAAGCTCTAGCAAAATTAACTACACGATCTTGTGCTATGCTTAGGATTTGGGTCTTGTCCATCACATCATTCTCCTAATGATGTGATCCCGTTATCAACGACATCCAATGTCCATAGTCAAGAAACCATGACTATCTGTTGATCAACAATCTAGTCAACTAGAGGCTCACTAGGGACATGTTGTGGTCTAAGTATTCACACGTGTATTATGATTTCTGGATAATACAATTATAGCATGAATAAAAGACAACTATCATGAACAAAGAAATATAATAATAATCCTTTTATTATTGCCTCTAGGGCATATTTCCAACAGTGATGCCATGTTGTATTTGCACATATCGAGCATATTGCGTGTATGGTGTTGAAATGCTTGGTATGTGTGGGAACCGACAATCTAGTTGTCTATCCTTGGTAGCCTCTCTTATGGGGAAATGTAGTCTAGTGCTTCCACTGAGCCATGGTAGTCTGCTACAGCCCGGTTTATCGGAGTCCTGTTAGCCCAGTTGCTACTGCTTCAGAACACTTAGACTGGCCGGCATGTGTCCTTCTTCGATCATGTGTCTGTCCCTTCGGGGAAATGTCACGCGGTGTCTTTCAGAGTCCTGTTAGCCTACTACAGCCCAGATTCCCGGAGTCCTGCTAGCCCAGTTGCTACAGCCCGAATTCACTCGCTGATGACCGACACGTTCGTTGCCGGGTCATGTATGCCTGTCCTTGTAAGTTAGTGCCACTCTGGGTATACGACTAGTCATGTCGGCCCGGGTTCGTTGTCATATGGATGCTAGCGACACTATCATATACATGAGCTAAAAGGTGCAAACGGTCCCGGGCCAGGTAAGGTGGCACCCGTGGGAATACCGTGCATGAGGCCGCAAAGTGATATGATGTGTTACATACTAGATCGATGTGGCTTAGGATCGGGGTCCTGACAGCTTTGGTATCAGAGCCTGACTGCCTGTAGGATTACCAAGCCAAACTGGTCGAAGTCGTGTCTAGAAATGCTTTAGTTATATAAGGGAATTCATTGTGGAAGGGAACGTAAGGCTCTTTTACTCCTTTACCCTATGGCCTTCTGATCTGAGTCATCCTCTTCTCTTCTACGGGGAGTAAGAACTAGGCTTCTCATTCTTCTATCAGGATCACGTGTTACTAATCCATAGACTTATAGGATTGATAGCTTCAAGCCCCAGTTCAGTTCCTACTACTTCCGTGTGTTGACAATTGATCTCAGAACCTTTATATTGTGATGTTGAGTGGTTATGCCATCATTTTGCAGGATGTCTCAAATCTTGCTGAGCATTTACAGCCGTTATGTTGTCCGAGTCATCCCAGGTCTCTAAATAGTCTAATGCATTTGCAAATCCCCTCTTCCCGTTTCCGATGTCCTTTTGGGCCAGATTAAGCACACCAAACGGTCTGTTGAGGTACTCCGTTGCCTCGGCGTATATGTTCAAGCCATTATTATGACCCTAGTCGTCTTAGAGAACCACTCAGTAATCTAGCAATGCTTTCTATCCCCAATGTGATGATTCTGGCCATTACTCTCGAAAGCATCCCGTGATGCTACTTAGTAGTAGGTATTCTACTCCTAGGTTTTTGAGCCCAAAATTCACCCTACTTACTTCATGTTGATAGTGTTTTCTAGTTCCTTTAGGATATTAGTAACATTTGCGATAGTCCTCAAGGTCCATGGAAAATCCTTCTTCCAATACCATGAACTACTTATGGCAGAAGTTCCTTGTTGAACCAAAACATCACAATAAGAGTGCTCTTGATGAGTTCTCCATTCTGCATTGTGAATCTGCCAGTCCTACCTTTCTGCATGGATTATGTGGAAGAAATATGTTGAACTTGTTTCACATACTAAATCTATGCATCGCAACTCAGAAAACCATATGTTCCTTTGAGTTGTCTCTCTTTAGTTGTATTCTGACCTCTGTCTATCAATTGATAGCCAGGACTAGTTGTACATTCATCTTATCGATGCCTATTATTCTTGTGGTCCGTCAAGCCATTCTATTCCGGAATGACTAGGAGAAACAAACTCCAGCACCTCATCCATTATATATTTTGGGTCTGACCAATGCTATAACCTTGTTCACATAGTTGTGGAATTCCATCTCCATTGGAATTTTGATAAATTGTTGTTGAGCCCATCGGCAACATTCTCATCTTCTCCATGACTCGTGTTGAACATTAAAGCTAGCATTGGAAACTTTGTAAGCATTGCCTTCATGTTCCGCTCATGAGGTATACGTTTGGATGAAAGGAGTGACTTCCTCTAATTCACGTGCATTTGTGGTAAGTTGCCGCCGTGAATTCGAGAAAGCTTGTTTTTGCTTCCTCTGGAATCATCCCAAGTTAGTCACGCATATGTGCGAAGTACTCTATGGTTTTATAGGTTGGCCGCCTCCATTCTATATGTGTTTCCTAGCACACCAAGCCACTGAATGACTTGTTCAAGGAGAAGAAGTTCCTTCTTAAGAGCATGCCTTATGCAAGGACTTTGTTATCCTCGATGATGGTTCCCCACCTGAACTCAGTAGTGTTTTTATTATAAGACTACTACGTGGTCATGCTTGTCTGGGACATCATGTTCACATGTGTTAGCAGAACCAGCTCATATTTTGGAGCTTACTACCATAGTCCATTTCCTGAGAATATCGCAACGCCATCTCGTCGATTTGTGTTGCAAACTTTCATTTTCTTCTAGACTCGATGAGTCTGGAATATCCTGTTACCAACCAGATCTGAATCTCAGGCAGATATGACAGTTGGAACTTTTCCAAGATCTATGATGTAGGTCCCGACAAGGTTGATGTTCTAGCTGACACACCTAGCCGGAAGATCTATCATTGTAGTATCTTGATTGAGCTATTTGACCATCTTCTCCATGAGGATTCAATGCAACTTATTCTAGAAGTTGTTCCTCATGGGTCCTTGTGCTCTCGATTTCCTCGATTGTGCTAGAACCATTCAAACAGTGGAATCACTCTCGTTTGTTGAGTTTCTCCCCAATTACTAGAATCATTCCCATCATTTATATTTTGTTCCCAGCTTGCACCGCCATTGTGCCATCCCCTATGGACTACCTTTCTCAGTAATTACTGATTAGGGTCATCTTCAAAGTGGTCCTACCACAGATTCCATCCATTTTCGATGATAAGAAAAATCATCCATTGCGTTGTCTTCAACAAGGTAGTCCACATCATTCATTCTAGTCCGGGTATGCCATCCTTTCGTACTTTCCCAAACGATTGTTGGTGAACTGCCTTAGTCTGGTTTAGAGAATTTTGTTGATCTCTGAATCAAAAGTAATTCTTTTTGCCACTTAAGGAAATAACTCTACGAGTCACCTCCTCTAAGGTGTCTCGTTATGGTATCATGGCAACTCAAATCCTCGCTACGTTGACAACCGTTCACCACCTTGTTAAGCGTGAAATTGTTGTCTACCTAGTGAACCTTCATCATCTGCTTCACTCCATTCCTTTCGATGTGTGCTTCGTGTCTCAGCTCGAGAGATGTTGCTATGTATCATTCCGTGAGTTGATTCTGAGTTGTTTGATCTTTGAGAAGATCGACCCTTCTAGAGTTTTCCCTTTCCTCTCGTTGTCATGTTAGTTGGAGTTCTCAGAGCAAGACATCGAGACATAGATGGTGATTGTATCAACGTTCTTATGAAGTACAACCTGGATCGTGAAGGTTGTGTTACTTATGCGTTCCCCTTCCATCTTACCCTCCACTTGAATCTCAGGATGAGATTCTTGTTTAGTGGGGGTGAGTCGTCACATCCCTAGTTCTGGTAATGCCTAGTGCTAGCCTTTGGTGTTGCATCATGTTTATCTTGCTCAGAAATTTGGAAATGGGGATGACAGAACCCCCAGCACCCCCCTTAATCCAACTAGGGTTTACTAAAATCTTTTTCAATGAACCTAAAATGCCCTTCTAAAATGTTCATCATCTTTTCCTTGGTCTAGAACCTATGAAAAAATGGTGCACACTTTTCTAGGACATCATAAGGTCACTGGATTAAATCAATAGCTATTTGCATTTGGACAATTAAATGCTATAAAATATTTTAAATGTCCAAATAATCTTAAACCAAAATGTTTCCTGTTGGATATATTCTATACAGCGGGCATGAGTTGTTTGTTGATTTTTGAAAGTGCTTAGGCATTTTTAGAAAAGCCACAAACCTACAGAAAGAAAAGAAAAACAAAATAAAAAGGGAAACTAACTTACCTGGGCAAACACACCAGCCAGCCCACCTGGCGGCCCAACACTGTGCTGGCCCGCGCTAGCCAGCTGCTTCTTCCCCGCCAGGCAGGCAGGGAGGTGACACCGGCCCGCGCGAGCTCGCCACGGCACCAGGTGCTTGCCGCTCAAGCTGCTGGACGCCTGGATGTCCTCCACATCGTTGCCCCGACACCGTGGACACCTCACTTTCCCCCCAGCGCCTCTCTCCCGCTCTCCCCCACCATGGCCGATGTAGCCGCAGTCGCATCGCCGTCGTAGCCGCGGCCACCGTCGACTCCACGCCGTCTCGCCGTGTATAGAAGCTCCGCCGCCCTCCTCTTCATCGAGCAGACCGAGCCCCGAGCGCTCGTTCGCCCCAGAGCCACCGCAACGACCTCGCCCGACCATGCCGTCGCCGTAGATCCATTTCACCGTCACGCCTGCACCAACTCGTCCCTGACCTCGCCGACTAGCTCGCTGAGACCATCGTGAGCTCTTGCCTCTCCCCATCCTCTATGTTCTCATTATCGTCCTCTACAGCGATTGTAACAAGCACCACCGCACACACCGCCTCCTGAGCTCATCGCCGACGCAGCTCCGGCCACCCAACGGCCACGCCACCGTGTCCACTGACCTCACCGCACCTCATAGGCCATGTAGGAGCTGGCCTCGTGCCTCCAGGACCACGGCAACGACTAGTTCGGCCTCGCCCGAACTCCGGCAGCAGCAAAGCTCGTCGTCGGCGTCGTTTTTGGTGACCTTGAGCTCAACCACCACCACCCCTCGACGCGGCTTGCTCCCAGCTGCACGTAGGTGGCCTCCACCGTCCATTTGGTCACCGGAGGGCAAAACCCGCACCCTCCGCCGCGTCTGGACGTTGCCGGCGGCTAAATCCCGGCATGTCAGCCCAGTTTGACCAGGGATTTGACCCCCTGGCTCACTAACATGTGGGCTCTGCCTTTTGGTCAAAGCTAGCTTAGTGTTAAACTAATCCTAACTAAGTTAGTTAGCTAACAGTGACACTGACTAGTGGGTCCCACTGGTCGGGTTTGACCTGGACTTCCCCAGTTGACCTGCTGATGCAATGCTGACGTAGTAACTCATTTTCTGTATTTATTCTTATTCAGGAAATTTCAGAAATTGGTGCTAACTTCAAAAACTCATAGAAATTAATCTGTAACTTCAAATGCAAAGAGTTATATATGAAAAATGATCAGAAAAATCCAATCTATCCATCTGTGTTGGTTTCATGCATGTTTAAAAAAGTTAAATTTCTGTTTAGTGCAAACATGATAAAGCACTATTTAAGATCACAAATGAGTTTGGGGTTGAACCTTTGGTTCAAAATGGCTCAAACCCATCTGGTTGTAGTTGCATTAGCCCAACACACTCATATTGCCATGTCATGATCATGCATCATATTGTTGCATTGCATTGATTGTGTTCTTCCTTGTTTGCCGGTATTTGTCCCCTCTTAGTAGACGAGGTTCCGACGATGAGTTCGATGACACTGATGAAGAGCTTTACTATCTTCAGAAGTGCTAGGAGAGCAACCCCCATTGAACATCCCGAGACAATCCCACTCTCTCGCTCTTGCTCTCTTTTACTGCATTAGGACAACAACGATTCATCTGTTACATGCTGCGGTAGTTGAACCCCTTTCCTCTGCATGACATGTCATTACCACAGTAAATAGATGAAACCCACTAGCATGAGTAGGAGTTGTTTGAGCCCTGATGTGCCTACTCATTCATGCTTGTTTGTCATGCCTACTACTGCTTAGAGTTGAGTCAGGTCTGATTCATCGGGGATGAATTGGAATGTTGTGAACATGTCCTACTGTGTGTGAGCTAAGTGTGTGAACACGATTTGGTAAAGGTAGCGGTGAGAGGCCATGTAGGAGTATATGGTGGGTTGTCTCATTGAAGCTGTCCTCAGGAACCGAGTTCTGTGTTTGTGATCCATGAACATCTACTACCATGCATTGGGCCCAAAACCAATGGACCCTCTCGGCTTCTTAACCACCCTTGTCCTCTGTCCAGGAGTTGCAAGTAGTTTCTGGTGTTTGTAGTATGCTGGAGGTCGTGCACCGTGCTGACCCGAGGGGTGGGCTGTGATGCGGTAGGCACGTGGCCGGGTATACCGGGCGCCTGTTTGGTGTCGCGGAACCCTATACACATTGTTCGGGGCCGTATGTGGAAACCTCGGCCGGACTCCCTGTGGATGGAACCTGAATAGGCGATAAACCTGGACTAGAGACTTGAGTGTTTAGGTAGGTCATGGTCGACACCCTCGTTGGGCTTCCGCTTGAAGGTTGCCGAGTACATGTCGTGTAAACGACGGTAAATGGTGAGAGCGTGTGTGAAAAAGTACACCCCTGCAGGGTTAACATCATCTATTCGAATAGCCGCGTCCGCGGTAAAGGACCTCTGGGTTGCCTATACAGTTCATAGACAAGTGAAAGTGGATACTCTAAAATGCGCAAGATAAGCGTGAGTGCTATGGATGGCGTTCTCGTAGGGAGACGGGAGCGGATCCATAGTGGTGTATTGAAATGGTGAATATGTGGACTCGTGTGCGCCACCTCAAAAGAGTTACTTGCAGTAGTAGTTCAGGTTAGCCACTGAGTCAAAGCTGGCTTGCTGCAGTTAAACCCCACCATCTCTTTGTTGATAATGATGCATATGTAGTTAGTTCTGATATAAGTCTTGCTGGGTACATTTGTGCTCACGTTTGCTTAATTTATGTTTTTGAGAGAGACTTCAGTCTCGCTAGTAGTTCCGTGTGGACTTCGACGTTTAGCTTGATACCTTAGGTACGATATTGTGCCCTCGGCAGGATCTGGTAGATAGTCAGGCTTCTTAGCCTTTTTCATTTGTAGATGTCTGTACTCAAACATGTTAAGATTCCACATGTGCTTTGACTTGTATGCTCTGAATGTTGGGTCATGAGACCCATGTTTGTAATATCTCGCTCCTCGGAGCCTATTGAATAAATACTTGAGTTGTAGAGTCATGTTGTGATGCCATGTTGTATTTGCACATATCGAGCATATTGCCTGTATGTTGTTGAAATGCTTGGTATGTGTGGGATCCGACAACCTAGTTGTTTATCCTTGGTAGCCTCTCTTATGGGGAAATGTAGTCTAGTGCTTCCACTGAGCCATGGTAGTCTGCTACAGCCCGGTTTACTAGACTCCTATTAGCCCAGTTGCTACTGCTCCGAAACACTTAGATTGGCTGGCATGTGTCCTTCTTCGATCCTGTGTCTGTCCCTTCGGAGAAATGTCACACGGTGTCTTTCGGAGTCTTGTTAGCCTACTACAGCCCGGATTCCAAGAGTCCTGCTAGCCCAGTTGCTACAGCCCAAATTCACTCACTGATGAACGACATGTTCATTGTTGGGTCATGTATGCCTGCCCCTGTAAGTTAGTGCCACTCTGGGTTTACGACTAGTCATGTCGGCCCGGGTTCTTTGTCATATGGATGCTAGTGACACTATCATATACGTGAGCCGAAAGGTGCAAACGGTCCCAGGCCAGGTAAGGTGGCACCTGTGGGAATACCATGCGTGAGGCCGCAAAGTGATATGATGTGTTACATGCTAGATCGATGTGGCTTAGGATCGGGGTCCTGACACTGGCTCACCCGACCCCCCCCCCCCATATATTCCTCTCCATCCGCTCGCTAGACCAAACTCTAGCCACTTCACTCCACTAGCCTCTACCACCGAAGCTCACCTCCGGCGATCTTCGGCCGTTTCCGGCATGGCGGGCAGCTGATCTTACTCCGACCAGTCCGGATCCGTCGACTGGGGTGTCATCCCGTTCTGGTTGGAGGGGGCAATGGCTGTCCGCATTGCACTCGACCGCTCCCGGGAGAACAGCGCCCGTTCAACGGTAGGATCTGTCCGGAGCGACTCTATAGCGTCGGCTCAATGGGCGCACGGATCCTCCGGGGTTAGACTATCACGGTCCCGGCATCCGGAAAATCTCTCCTTCCCCATCACCGGCCGGGCGGTCTATGAATCCCAACGGGACCGGTTTGCCCGCCGTGGGAAGGAGAGAATAAAGGCCACCGAGGCCCGTATCGCTGCCAACATGGCGGCGGTGGATGCGGCGGCGCACGCGGCCGCAGAAGGGGAAGCCATACGCGCCCGCATTGGAAGAAGCTAGCGCGCCGTGCCGCTCGTCGCGACCGCGCGCACCCACCCCTGCGTGAGGGCCCGCTCCAGCCTCCGGCTGGATCCAGACGACGCCGCCCCCATCTCCCCAAAAGGGGGCGCCTTCCTCGAGCCACGCCCGCCGCAAGCAGGAGGCGCTCCGGGCGTCCCGGCCACCGCTCCCAGGCGCCGCACCTGGACGAGATCCACATCCACCAGGACCCTGCACCGCAACCTCCGGCTCCCAACACGGCGCCCGAAGAAGACAGCCGCCCGCACTGCCTCGCGACCGCGCTCCGCATCTCCAGTACGCTCTCCACCATGTGCCGCCTCACCGGAATCCCCCCGCCACCACGCCGAACGCCAGATGCCCTTCTCCGCGCGAAGAAGGCCCGTCAGGGCGTGTGGAACTCGCCCACCTCCTTTGTCGGCCAGGCGCCATCACCACCACCAGTGCCGGCGCCGGCGGCGGCCAGGGGGCCACGAAGAGAGGGGTGCGCTCGTGGGCTAGGGTTTCACCTCCAGAGCCGCCCGCGCGAGCGGCCCGGGAGGGAGGGGGTTATTTACTTCTTTGGCTGCATTTCTTCTCAAAAAAAAGGGGGGGGGGGTATACATGATTGCCACCGAAGAGGAAATCAGTAATGCAAGTTTATATTCAAAATTCAAATTTTGAGTTGAAAAGCAAAGCGAGGGAGTCCAATTGCTCGAGCGCACCCCCGGTCCCTCCCTTTTCCCGCCATTTTCATTCCCCCACACTCCAGAAGATTCCATCCTCCCTGCCTTCCAGTTCCTCCGCCACCGCCACCGCCGGCGAAGGATGGGGACCCGGGAGTGGCCGCTGCCTTGCTTGTACGAGCTCTTCCTTGGCAAAGGTAACTGATACCCTCACCTAGTCGACCGTCGATCGATCTGCCCTCCGTCCGCCGGCCGTCTCATCGTTCGATTTCGCTTGCTGTGCAGAGCGCGCCCGGTGGCCGCCTGAGGCCAGGTTCATCAAAGCCGCCCACCACGGCGACGTCCTCGAGATCAAGAGTAAGCGCCGCATTTCACCAAATCCCCCAGTTCACTCGCTAGATCTGGCCGGAGGCTTAGGGTTTGGCTGCGTGTGTGCTCCGCTTCCGATTTAGCGAAGATTTTGGGCGAGATACAGTTCCAGGGTCTCAATTTTGCCTGTGATTTAGGTTGGAGTGCTGGGGCTTGGGGTTTTTTCTCGTCACAAATGGGGGTTTTCACTTTTCAGACCAAATTCTTGGCCCCCTTCCAAAGAATCAGCGGCGATTTCTTTCTGATTCCGATTCCAGTATTTATATACTGAGTTCTTGTCCCGATTGGTAACTAAAAGTTCCCCCTTTTTTGTCTGTATGAACTGAAGAGATTGCAAAGGAGCTGGACGTGCAGGGGCATGGGATCCCGGTGACGGTGGCCAACACCACCTACATGGGCATGAACGCCCTCCACGCGGCAGGTGGACTCGGCAGGCTGCCGGTCTACCGGTACCTCGTCGAGGAGGTCAAGATGGACACCCACAAGCCTGACACCCTCATTGGTAATTTGCTTCCTGATCCTAATGAAAATGTACTGTCCTCTCCACTTGGACAATTTGTGTGGCTTTAACTTATGATGACTTGACCATCCACTTCGGCCTGGCCGTGTGGATCTTCCTGCTAGATTTTACGCCCGTGGAGCATGCTGTCAAACATGGCCACCTCCCTGCCATCAAGTACCTTCTTGACCATGGTGCTGATCTGCCTCTGCAACGCGGAGATGACACTCTTCTTCATTCAGCTGCAGCTCGTGGTACAATCAAAAAAGAAATTGCTGCCCTGATAAATATCTGTAACTATTTAATATACCATCTTGTTCAAGCTGTTAAAAGCAGTTTCCCCCTAAAGTATGTATTCAGTATGACTACCAACTTATGCTAACAGATCATAGTGATTTTTATTTTTCGTATATTTATATTCAGTGCAATGTGAACCAAGAGAGTTGCTTTCCTCCTCTAGCTATTGAAACCTCCTTGCCCAAAAACAGTTGTAGAACACTACAAGGTAGCAGCAGATATTATGTCCGAGAGCCTTCTGTTGAATGTGGAGAGGAATGCCGTAGCGATAAAAGTGGATTTATTTTACCAAGACTAAGCTAACCTACGATACACAATTTTGCTGTTGCTGCAAAAAACAGTTTTTCTTTTGTTGCCATTACTTAAATCAACACGGACCTTAGTTGTTTCTCATGTTCATGAGCATCTGCATATTGTTCAGTCTTAAGAAAATCTTAAACATAGTTGTCACATTAATTCGGGTTTCTGTCTCACACATGTGAAATTAGTCCATGTGCCGTCAGCTTGGTACCAATTTCTTTAGGCATTCTATATACCCTTTCAGTCCATGGATCTTCTTGCACGATATCTATTTCATATGTTGTTTTGTTCTAGCCATTGAAACGGATTTCCCAAACCTGTCTGCTTACTTAGAGCATCTCCAACAGGCGCCCGAACACGCCGCGCGCAAAAAACTGGTTCGCAGCGCGCCCATCGCCTGGATTAGCGCGGCGCGCAGCGCTGGCTTTAGCAGCTGCGCTAAAATGCAGCGCGCAAAAAATGCAGCGCGCGCTCACAACAATTTTTTTTATTTTGGATCAATCGAAAGCATAGATAAATAAACTAGATAGATTGCGTAAATAAAAAACGATACAAAGGTATTTTACATCGGTGCAACTAGATAGATAGTTCGAAAGCATAGATAAAACTACGGTGCAACTAGATAAAACTAGTCCAAGTCGCTACCATCATCACCATCATCATCCTCGTCGGTGTCGTCCGAGGTTGAGAGCCATATGTCCAACCAACGATCATCGTTTTCCGTGAAGAACGACCTCCCGCCTGCTGCAACATATCTGACTGTGCATTCGCCAATGCCTTCCGCCGACGCCTGTTCAACCGCTCTTCGCGGCGCCTTCGCGTGTCCTCCTCGCGGCGCCTTGCCCAGTAGACTTGCTCGTAGGCGACGTCCTCCGGGTGGCGCCGGCGCCACTCCGCCATGACCCGCTCGTCCTCCTGGGCGACGAGGAGGCGGCGCTGCCGCGCAGCGTGCTCCGCACGGTCTTGTGTCGTGTTAAGCCGAGGCGATGGGGCGACGTCCAGCGCCTGCTGGAGCGTGTAGACATCTTGGAAATTCATCTGCCCGCGCGGCCTGCCTAGGCGCCACGCCGCCGCATCGTACGCGCCGGCGGCCTCATGCGCCCTCCCGTAGGTGCCGAGGCCGAGCCGGAGATCGCCGGAGCGTATCTCGGAGTAGTAGCCGCCGTTGGGGCGCAGGCGGACGCCGCGGTAGCCCGACGCTCCTCGGTGGTGCGGCGGCATGGTGGCGCGTCGGTGGCGGGGCGCTGGAGCGGTGGAGGCGCACGTGGCAGAGGAAGAGGAAGAGGAGGCGTGGAAAAGGCGCGTGGCGAGCGCCGTATTTCATAGGCGCGCCGGAAGCGGTGCGGCAAAAATGGTGCGCGAGATGCCGCCTTTTCGCGCGCGCGCGCAAGCGTTTCCCCCGCGCGCGAGTTTCCCGTCACCGCTGGAGCGCGGCAAAACGTCCCGCGCGCGCTAAAAGCTGGGTTTACCGCGCGCGCGCGTCCGCCGGAGATGCTCTTAGTATGTTAACTGGCTTTTTATGCAAATCTCTTGGGATAGCTATTTGATACACTATCTTGTTCTAGCTGTTAGAAGTAGTTTCTCCTTAAATGATTGTTTATTTAGTATGACTATGTCTTATGGTTACTGATCATGGTAATTCTTTGTTTGCCATAAGTTTATTCAGGGACATGTGGACCAACAATATTGATTTTCCCTCCTAGCTATAGAAACTTCGTTACCCAAAAGCCAAAAACGCTTTCTCATGTACTATTAATAGTGTTATGATCTTTGTTTGCCTTCTTTTTCTCCAGGGCAATCTGAAATAGTAAAGTTTCTCCTTTCTAAAGGAGCTGATGTTGATGCAATATCAGATCTCGGGACACCGCTCGTTCTTGCTGCTCTTAAAGGACATCCTAGTGCTCTCAAGATCCTTTTGCAGCACGGTGCAGATGTACTATTCAAATGATTTGTTGATATGTCGTCTTTTTAGTCCAGTTCTCTCTTTTGCTGGGTCTTTGCTACGTTCTGCAATTGTACGCACATGTATTTGAGGGCCTTTTTGGTTGGTAACTAACCATGCCACGCCAAAAGTTAGGCAGTTTCTTTGCTGCAACATGGGTACCATGTGTCACTGACTCAAAAAATTGAGTAGGGTTCCTTAGGCTTGGCAAGTATGGCACTCATTTTCATCATCCAACCATACACATGCTTAGTAAAAGTGTGGCTTTTGGTGTGTGAGCCACACCAGGCATGGTGGGACCGGTGACCCACACAACAACTCTGAAAAATCACTGGGAACAAAGGGATATATAACTATATAAGCTATACTCCTAGAAAAGAAGAATCAGCTCCGCCCATTTTCCCTTCCAAATTCATTTTTCTCTTGAAACTTTGTCATATTTTGGCATGAAAATGAAGTACTTTGTCTAATTTTTCCAGCCCAACAAGGGTGGTGGTCTGTTTGGAATTATAGACGTGGCATTACACAAATCTTCTGTGTCCTGTGTGAAGCTATTGATTCAGGTATGGCATCCTTTGTTTATTATACTTCAGTAGGAATGTATGATATCTATAAACTTATGTCCGATCTAGTTATCTCTGTATTAACAACTAGACAACGGTATGATGGGCTTGCCTTCTATATTTGGTCTGATAGGGTGGAGCTAATATGAGTGGTGATAATCCTTTGGCAAAGGCTGCAGAGAAGGGCTTAACTGAAGCTATTAAGTGCTTGTTGGAAGCTGGTGCAGACCCAAATGTTGTTGACAGGGTAAGAATGCTTCTTTTTGTCACATATTCTCGTGTCTTGCTTGGCTCTATAGTTTCAGCAGACGTTTTATACTGATGTGCAACAACCGTATGAGTTATGATGCAAGTACAACTACATCATGCTATCTGCAAAATAACAATAAAAGGCTGTGCTAAGTGGACGTGGAGTATGTGATCCCGAGCTCACATGAGCTCGGAATCTCAGGCGTCCAGTATAGCTTCGTGATTCGAAGAATTGAATGCTGAGGGTCCCATCTGGAACAGATAAATCCACTTATACAAAGCTATACTGACCAGTGACCAGACATGTGGATCCTTGAATGCACGGACGTTTGACGCCGGGGACGGAGCGAGGCAGAGCCGTGGCTCGACACGTTGCCGGCGTCCTGATCCGTGGATCAGATCCGGCGCTCTCCGGTAATGGCGGCACTGCCTGCAGTAAATGCGTTGGGAGCATCTTTCTCCTACCTTTAGCCCTAGGTTACCCGATTGTTGAGAGCGGCGACCTGGTGGGGAAAACCTGCAGCGACTAGGCGACTGCGTGCTTGGGTAGGCATGGAGTTCTTGATGCAGCCTGTAAATAGGTACGGATCTGCTTGTTAGTGCTGCTCATTCGCCACCGATTTTATTTTGGTCATTGACAGAGATCTGATTGGTCTGGTTCCTATCTTTTGTAGGCAGCAGGACTCTGCTAGAAGAGGTCAACGAGAACAAGATGAACATGGAGCCTCTTCATTACCCTGTGAGTCTGTGACGACGACGCCGGTGGTGGAGTTGCCGGCCAGCACGGAATCAAGCGCCAACGACCAGATTTGCACTGAGGGCGCTGTTCCAAGGGCAGGCAGTGCAGACAACCTCAAGCTTCAGAGCACTCCATCGAGCAGGTTGACCAAAAAACACCTGGGTGGACGCAAAGGTATGAAAATTAGTGATGGAAACTAGCTTTCTGTCTGCATTGACTGACTTGCACTGCGTCTGTTCTTGTTATGAAGTCTCTGAAAATTTATATGTAACGTGACTAGGAGACATTCTGCTAATCAAACTATTGTCAGATCAATAAAACTGTATGTCCAAGCTTGGCCTTGGCTAAAGATAAATAAGTCTACTCAATATGTATAGCGTGGTGTATGCGAATTATTAGGATGTAATAAGGGGACTGATTAGTTTGACATATTGTCTTGCAAATGCAGGGTCCGGGTTGGGGCAGCTGAGCTAGGCAGAGCCCCATGTGCTGATAGGAGGATATCAGGGCTGGAGAAAATTGTTCAAAGGTGAGACTTATTTTGAGACGGAGGGAGTAGTTTGGAAGAATGATTTGACATAGTTGGTGATGTGTGTTTAGAGGAGAAAGTGTAGCTGGTAGTACGCTTATGGGGATTTGAAAAAACAATTGATTTTTTCTGTATGTTGCTTGTGCCTGGGTGGTACTTCAGCCATGCTGAATTGTTAGTCAGGAGGGATTATTCATGTATGATAAAAGCACACAAGGCCGCACCAAGAAAAATTAGGAAATTATGAGAGTGTTCATGCCACAGTAGTAAAAGTGGCACTGTAGTTTTATTGGGTTTATGTATGCATGATTTGTGAAAAAACTGTGCTGAAAATCATTTGTACGCCCTGGTTCTGTATTGACAACCAGATTCAACCAGGATGTGCTATGGTTGTTGCAGGAGACAGAGTGCATGGTGCCACAGCTAACAAATGATGACAGTTCAGCTAATGAGTCAGGGAATAGCCTAGTGGGATTATTGCCTCCAGCAAAGAGGAAGGAGATGGGAAGGCCTACAAGCAGAGAGAAGGCGTTGTACGAGGGTTTGAGCATAAGGACAAGATTCAGCACCATTTGTAGGCGTCAGGGGCATAAGCAGGCAACCTGCCCAGATCGCCGAGATGTCCCAAAGCAAGTTCGGAGACCAGCACGCTGCAAGAATTGTGGAGTTGAAGGTCACCGTCGCAAGTCGCAACAACTGCCACAAAGCAGCGGAACTTATTAGACTCAATAAAGCATGATGAGCAGACAAAGTAGTCAGTGAAACTGTTTAAGATAATTCCAACGCTCTATGTTTCAACAATTTTTCAGTTGTGTTGTACTAGTATTTTAATTAGTTGGTTGGTGTGTAAAGTATGAGGTAAAAAACTTAGTTCAATTAAGTCATTTCATCATGAGCCTGTACTGATGGTGTTTTAGGGCTACTTCTGATCTCAGGCGTTTGAGTCGTTGTATAGAGAAACACTTACCTGTGTTGCCTGATCTGGTACTTAAAGACAACATAATAATTCAGTCCTGCTTACTTTTGCTAGATGAATGAGCCAAAAAAAAAATTTAATACAGCAGTCAATCAAGAGGGCTGCATTTATACGGCTGTATCCATCCTTTTGTATATGTGGAGACGGCCCTAGCCATGCATTCAAATTTTGAACTCAATGAGTGGGAGGACTGTGAAGGCTGTACCATGGTTCGCGTAGCTGAAGCGAGGTTTTTGTGCAGCTGTTTACAAGGAGACGCTATGGCTCCATCTGTCCTCTCCGCGCTGGATCGGCAGTCACGCGAACTGAATAATGCTCTAGGGGAGGTGTGCTTTCAGTGAAGGTACTTTTGATTCGATCTGTGTGTGGCTCTGTTTTACCTTACTGTGATCTTCTTCAGTTTGAGATGATTACTGTTAGATGTGTATAGCCCTTTTCGGTTTATCCCCATTGTATAAGGGGTCTCTTGCACTTTACCACACACGTGTATATGTATTGGCCTTTGCCCCTCCTGAGAATACGGTTGCTATCTATCCAACATGGTATCAGATGCCAGCTAGCTCCTCCCTTCCGCACGATGCAACTCCGTGCGTCCTGAACCTAGTCTGCCCATCGCCGGCCGTCGCTCTCTCTCCGGCCATCTCCCTCTCTGGCCGCAGCCGCCACCCACCCATTCTGCTGCTCCCCTGCCTCCTCGGCCTGCCCGGTCGTCACCTTATCTGGCCGCCGCCTCCTTTGACCTGCTCGGTCGCCGTTGCGGCCTGGCCCGGATCCAGCCGCCGCCCCCGCTCGGTTGTCGTTGCGGCCTGGCTCAGCTCCGGCCGCCGCCCCGCTGCTGGTCTTGTTGTACTCCGCCCCAACCTCCTCGAGTACGGTCGTGAGTCCCTGTCCGTCTCCTGCGCCCCAGCTGCTGTCCGGCCAGGCCAGCTCTTCCAGGGCGGATCTGAGGTTGGGAGGGTGATGCTTCTCCCCTCTGCTCGGCGCTCCTTGAGCGAGCGTGCGTACGGGCGCGTGAGCGGGGTTCGTTTCCTCTCGATCCAGATCGGGCTTTCCTGTACTCGTTGACCAAAAAAAAAGAAGAAGAAGAAAAAAGAGCGAGATCCCTCAGTATGTCATCTTCGGGCTATGTGGTTGTTCCTCGCTGCTCGGTGATCTTTGATGGCACCAACTATGCTGAGTTTGTGGGCTTCATGCGTATCCATATGCGCGGCCTTCTGCTGTGGGGCGTTCTCTCTGGTGAGGTACCCTGTCCGTCCTGCCCTATTGCTCCGGTTGCTCCTGTGCCGCCAGTTCCGCCGGTACTTGCTGCTGATGCTTCTCAGGCTGATCGGGATGCAGCTAAGGCCCTTGATGATGCTGCCGTCGATGCTTATGATCAGCAGGTCTCTACATATTCTGATGCTCTCTCTGTCTACCGGGATGACTTGTCTGCTTACACTCAGTGGTGCAATGATGATGCTCGGGCTGCTGTTGTTCTCACTGCGAGTGTGCTCCCTCAGTTTGCTTCCGAGTTCATGGGTCTCGGCACTGTTGCAGCTATGTGGTCCTATCTTTGTCAGCGCTATCAACTCTCTGGTGATGCTCTCTACCTGTCTGTGGTGCGTCAGGAGCATGCTCTTCAGCAGGGTGACTCATCTGTTGATGAGTTCTATTCACAGTGCTCTGCCATCTGGCGTCAGCTTGACTCACTAAGGACCGTCGTTTATGGCACCTGTCGTTGCTGTCAGACTACTCGGTCTGATCTGGAGTTTCAGCGGGTTCACGAGTTCTTATCTCGTCTCCGCTCTGAGTTTGAACCCAGACGTGCTCACCTGCTTGCTCGTGGTCGTGTTCCTATCTCAGAGGTGCTTGCCGAGCTTCGTGCTGAGGAGACCCGCCTTCGCTCTGCTGGATTGCTGGTGGTCCTGTCTGTGCTGGCTGCTCATGCTCCTGTGTCGTCTGCTCGGCTCACCGCTCCACCGCTCCTCCCCACACCTTAAGGGGGGTGAGTCGACCTGCTTACACTGAGAGGGGTCGGTCGCGCCGTGACACCTTCTGTGGCTACTGCTCTCGGCCAGGTCACCCAGAGTCTGATTGCCGTGAGAAGAAGCGAGACCAGCGGCGCTCCTCTTCCAGTGGGACTCCTGGATCTTCCTCGACTCCATCACTCACTGACCAGGATATTGTGAGGCTCAAACGTCTCTTGGCTTCCTCAGGCTCTTCCTCGCCTGGTTCAGCTGCTGCTGTGACTGCAGCCACGTCTCCACCACCGCACGCATCTACACAGTCAGGTACATCTTCGTGGGTTTTGGATTCTGGAGCCTCCTTCCATATGTCTTCTGATTCTTCCGTATTGTCTTCTCTTTGACCTCTTGATTCGCCTATTAATGTTCTTACTGCCGATGGCACATCTCTTTCTGTTGCTAGTCATGGTATTCTTTCCACTCCGTCTTTTTCTGTTCTGAGTGTTTCACATGTTCCTCGTCTTACCATGAATCTTTTTTCCGCTGCCCAACTTACTGATTCTGGTTGTCGTGTCATTCTTGATACCGACTCTTGCTCCATTCAGGATCGTCACACCAAGGCTTTGGTTGCAGCTGGCCCTCGGCGCCGTGAGTCAGAGGGCCTTTGGGAGGTTGACTGGATTTGTGTTCCTTCTGCTGCCACCACTTCTGCCAGCTCCCATGCTCTTGCTGCCTCTTCATTTGCGTCCTTCCAGCAGTGGCATCATCGCCTTGGTCACATCTGTGGCTCTCGCTTGTCTTCTTTAGTTCATCAGGGCCTCTTAGGGTTTGTATCTGGAGATGTCTCCTTACATTGTAATGGTTGCAGACTTGGCAAACAGACTCAGTTACCTTATCCTACTAGTGCGTCAGTATCTCAGCATCCGTTTGACTTAGTTCATTCTGATGTCTGGGGTCCTGCTCCTTTTGATTCGAAAGGTGGTCATCGCTACTATGTTTTGTTTATTGATGATTTCTCTCGCTACACTTGGCTCTACTTCATGAAATCTCGTAGCGAGGTTCTTTCTATATACAAACGTTTTGCTGCCATGGTTCACACTCAGTTTGCCACGTCCATTCGTACTTTTCGTGCTGACTCCGCTGGGGAGTATATCTCTCAGCTGTTGCGTGGTTTTCTAGCGGAACAGGGTACTCTTGCCCAGTTTTCATGTCCTGGGGCTCATGCTCAGAATGGCGTTGCCGAACGCAAGCATCGTCATTTGCTTGAGACGGCTCGTGCGCTAATGATTGCTGCTTCCCTTCCACCCCATTTTTGGGCTGAGGTTGTTTCCGCATCCACCTATCTCATCAACATTCAGCCATCGACTGCTCTCCAGGGTGGTATTCCTATGGAGTGTCTCACTGGTCTCTCTCCTGACTACTCAGCTCTTCGTATGTTTGGATGTTTGTGCTATGTTCTTCTTGCCCCCCGAGAACGCACCAAACTGACTACTCAGTCGGTTGAGTGTGTTTTCCTTGGCTACAGCGATGAGCACAAGGACTATCGATGTTGGGATCCTGTAGGTCGTCGCTTGCGCATCTCGCGTGATGTGACTTTTGACGAGTCTCGTTCTTACTACCCACGTTCTTCTTCCTCGAGTTTCTCTGTCGATGACCTTTCTTTCCTTCTCCTTCCCGATACACCCTGCTACGTGCCTCCTGTGTCACCTCTTCCTCCGACACCTTTCATTCCTTCTCATTCACCACCGACCCCGTCTTCTCCATCCTCCTCCTCTACCTCTCCACCATCATCTCCAGTCGTCGTCCTCTCTCCCTGTTTCCTCTTCACTATACTCGTCGATCTCGTACTGAGGATGTCTCCTCTGACGAGCCTTCCACCTCTGCTGCACCTCTCACGCCTCCCCCGATTCACAATCTCCGTGCTCGGCCTCGCCCCCCACCTGATCGCTACTCCCCTACTCGGTACGGTCTCTCTGTTATTGCTGAGCCCACTTCCTATCAGACTGCCATGCCTCAACCTGAATGGCAACTTGCGATGGCCGAAGAGCTTGCTGCTCTTGAGCGCTCTGGCACATGGGATCTGGTTCCCCTTCCTTCCGGTGTCCGTCCCATCACCTGCAAGTGGGTCTACAAGATTAAGACTCGCTCCGATGGTTCTCTTGAGTGCTACAAAGCTCGTCTTGTGGCCCGTGGTTTTCAGCAGGAGCAGGGGCGCGGTTATGATGAGACATTCACTCCTGTGGCCCACATGACCACTGTCCGCACTCTTCTTGCTGTGGCTTCTGTTCGTCAGTGGTCCATCTCTCAACTTGATGTTCAGAACGCTTTTCTCAATGGTGAATTGCGTGAGGAGGTTTATATGCAGCCACCACCGGGGTACTATGCTCCTGATGGTATGGTCTGTCGACTTCGCTGCTCCCTATATGGTCTCAAACAGGCCCCTCGCGCCTGGTTTGAGCGCTTTGCCTCAGTGGTGACTGCCGCTGGTTTCTTGCCCAGTAATCATGATCCAGCATTGTTTGTTCACACGTCTCCTCGTGGTCGGACTCTTCTCCTTCTCTATGTTGATGACATGATCATCACTGGTGACGACTCTGATTACATTGCCTTTGTTAAGGCTCGTCTTCGCGACCAGTTTCTCATGACTGATCTTGGTCCACTTTGCTATTTTCTTGGGATTGAGATCTCCTCGACCTCTGATGGCTTCTACATCTCCCAAGAAAAATGTATTCAGGATCTTCTTGCTCGCGCTGCTCTCGGTGATGAGCACACTGTTGTCACTCCCATGGAGCTCAATGTTCAGCTTCGTGCCTCTGATGGTGACCCTCTTCCTAATCCCACTCGCTACCGTCACCTTGTTGGCAGTCTTGTCTATGTTGCTGTTACGCGTCCTGACATCTCCTATCCTGTCCACATTTTGAGTCAGTTCGTTTCAGCCCCCACCTCTGTCCACTATAGTCATCTCCTCCGTGTTCTATGATATCTTCGTGGCACGATCTCTCAGCGCCTTTTTTTCCCTGCTCCAGCTCCCTTGCGCTCCAGGCCTATTCTGATGCTACCTGGCTAGTGATCCCTCTGATTGACGCTCACTGTCTGCTTATTGTGTCTTTCTTGGTGGCTCTCTTATTGCCTGGAAGACAAAGAAACAGACTGCAGTTTCTCACTCGAGTACAGAGGCTGAGTTGCGAGCCATGGCTATGCTGACGGCTGAGGTGATCTGGTTACGATGGCTACTTGAGGATTTTGGTGTGTCTGCTACTACATCGACTCCTTTATTGTCAGACAGTACTGGTGCTATCAGCATTGCGCGTGACCCGGTGAAGCATGAGCTCACCAAACACATCGGTGTGGATGCCCACTTTGTGCGTGCTACTGTGCAGGATCAGACTCTCGCTCTTCACTATGTGCCCTCTGAGTTACAGTTGGCAGACTTCTTCACGAAGGCACAGACTCGACCGCAGCATAGTTTTCTTCTCTCCAAATTCAGTGTTGTCGATCCACCATGAGTTCGTGGGGGGTGTTAGATGTGTATAGCCCTTTTCGGTTTATCCCCATTGTATAAGGGGTCTCTTGCACTTTACCACACACGTGTATATGTATTGGCCTTTGGCCCTCCTGAGAATACGGTTGCTATCTATCCAACAATTACCATGTCCAGGACGGTGAAGCTTCTGAGGCGTCCGTGAATCAAGGGAAGCCATCTGAGGTGGCGAGGAGTTCATCATCTAGTCTTTCTTCTGTGCCTGACGACGTAAGCGTCTGTAATCTTGATGCAGTTCGTGAATGAACACCGGAGTACTTAGGAGCCAAATTTTGCAGGGGATCGATGCTGGAGATGTTGATGTAGTGAGCGTGCGGTGGTTTTAGAAGGCCGAGGCCCGCTGGTCTAAGACGAGTCGTGTACTGTAGGGAGGATTGGTAGCTCCAATGGCGGGGTTAGACGCTAGATGCCATAAATTTGCTGGGTGACGGCGTTAGTCCACAATCTACGGTGAGACGAACTGTATCGTCTGCTTCCATCCGAGCCGGCGTGTGCGTGACTGACGGGGTAACGTCTGCTGCGGGTCAGATGTGGGCCACCGGTCAGAATAAAAAAACAAATACGCAACTTATACCTGTGCCTATACTAGCAGCGGTGGACATCTCGAGGGAAGCCAAGGGCATAGATACCGGACGTACCTGTGCTCGAGATCACATTAACACTTTCGGTGCTAAGTTACTCCCTCCGTAAACTAATATAAGAGCGTTTAGAATACTAAAATAGTGATCTAAACGCTTTTATATTAGTTTACAGAGGGAGTACCTTTTTTGCATAACTTGTTTCGCCTTTTCCCCTTGGTGTCGTGTCTTTGTTAATTTGGTCAGGTGAATAATATGGTTTGCATTAATCGTGTCTAGAACATTGCTTATTTCCCTTTTACATCAACAGTTTGGTAGATTGCCAATAGAGTTGGCTGTTGAGTATGGGACGTGGGAAGATGTCGAGATTCTCTTTCCTTTCACCTCTCCCATTTCAACTGTGGCCAATTGGAGCGTTGATGGAATCATTAGTCATGTGCAGATGGAAATCAAGCAACTTGAGGTATGTCACTGCAGCAATTTTCTTGCACACCCACGTCGATTTTGATTCCATGTTAATTCTCCGAGCAGTTTTGGCATCAAGTCGATGTTTAACTAAACTTCATAGATCAAGAATAGCCCAAGCTTAGCTTGCTCTTCCTGCTAGTCTAATGCACAAGTATTTTCTTGCATATGCAATTATGCATACCTGTTAAAGCTCTGTTCTGAAAACTCATTTTATTTGAACGATGTTTTTTTGGATAGGTTATTTTGCTCAAATGGTAATTCATTAACTCTGAAAAGTCATTTTTATTTGGATGGCTCTTTATTAAATAAGATTTGTTTGAATAATATTTCATTAAAGCTGATTCTTTTAAAAATAACTAGGAGACATTCATTTTCTTAAATAGCAATCACCTTTTCCAGTTTGAGTAGCAAGTTTTTCGAAAAGGAGTTTGAGTAGCAAATGAAAACTGGATTTTCAAATCTTGCATTGATTAAAGCATTTGTTTCTTGTATTTATTCACTTCACCTTAACATCTTGCTTGAGTACTGATTCTCCCGCAGACGCTTCTGACTCATGTTATTGTGAGTTGCCCAGGATGATAATTTTGTGGAGAAGAGGATTTCTGACCTAAAGCAACAAGCAGAAGAAGCATTTAAGAAGCAAGATTACCTAAATGCGTCAGTGTTCTACACACAGGTACGCTGCCGAACTATTTTTTATTTCTAGACTGGAGGCACAGTCATGAAACATGCTCCTCCATTACAAATTAGTTGATTTATTATTAAATTTATTGGCCTTAACAATGTGTAAGAAATGACCAATTACTTTGTAATGCTATCACATGTACTTGTTGAAAGACTAGTCACTAGTGTGTGTATCCTGTTACACATACTAGTGTCTAGTCTGGAATGTGTAAACTGGTCAGTGTTTCTCGAATGTGGCAACAACAACAATTTTCCTCTGTTTTGTCTGTTGCAGGCACTGAAGATGGATAACTTCGACGCAAAGTGGTTATCAAACGAGGATGGATAACCTCTGCTGGCTTCGCATGGGTGATTGAGAAAGGTCTTACGAGGATGCAACTGAATGCAGAAAGCTGCAGCCAAAGTGGGCAAAGGCGTACTATCGGCTAGGAGCAGCTCAAATTTTAATGGAGGTGCAGTGGGAGGGTTCAAACTGACAATTTCGTTGCTCCTTTCACATGTGTCATGTCATTTGATTTCACTATGCACTTGCGTTCCATAGGATTATGATGATGCTTATCACTCACTCTTGCGTGCTTTGGAGTTGGACCCAGGAAGTCAAGAGATTGCGAGATTACTCTTGTAAGAGATTCATCTTTCATCTTGTTTTTTTCTTGACCGATAACATTGTTAGGTGCTTCAGATTCTTGACCGGTATTTTACATGTTTTGATCAACTGATTCTTGCAGGGAGACTATTGAGGTGGAAATGGTATGATCAACCCTGCATGCCAATTGCGGAGAGAAGCTCTTTTTTTGTGGGTGCGTGTTCTCGGATAAAAGCATTGAACTTCAAAATATGGTGCGTGATCCATGCACCGTAGCAGCAGCTTAGAGCAAAAGGTCTGAACTTTTTCCATGCGACCCAAAATGGATCAGAAGATAACGGAACACAATAAGGTCTGAATATACTCATCTTCTGCCAAACATTTCACTCTAGCACAGTTAGGAATTTCATCATCCGCTGCTGCCACACCTCCACATACTAACAGGATGCAGGTTTCAGAGAACTCAAAAATAAGTAACCAGCAACATGGTTTGCTCTAAGCATCTGCAGTGGTCCTCCATGAATCACGCACAGATAGGCGCCATAATTTAAAGTTCAGCTTTTTGTCTGAAAACACACACACACACACACACGAAAGAGCTCCCATTCTGCCTGACCTTCCCTCCGCAGATGCATGATGATCACTTCAGCTCCATCGCCTCCCTGCAAAATTCGGTTGACCAAAACATTTAAGCAAGGAACAGATTCTACCGGTTACAGCAACACCAAGAATCTGCAGCAGCTAGGAATGTTAACCTCAAAAAAGCACTAAGATGGAAGATGGAAGATGGATTCCTTACCAGAACAGTTTCTCGATCTCTTCGCTTTCCGGGTCCAACTCCAGAGCCCGCGAGAGTGAGGAATACGCAGCATCATACTCCTGCGCAACGCAAGAGCACGGTGGAATCAAATGACATGGCGCATGTGAAAGCAGCAACGAAATCGTCAGTTTCGACCCTCCCATTGCATGCACCTTCATGAACATTAGAGCTGCCCCGATAGTGCGCCTTTGCCCACTTCGGGCGCAGCTTTGTGCATTCAGCGGCATCCTCGGAAGCCCTTCGCCCTTCACCCATGCGAAGCAAGCAGAGGCTCCTGTTTGATAACAGCTTGGCGTCGAAGTTATCCATCTTCAGTGCCTACACCAGACGAGACGGTGAAAACTTGCTCTGGTTGCCACATTCCAGAAATGCTTGGATCACTTTACACGACCAATCATTTGTCATTTGTCCTCCGTACAATGACCAAGAAACGAAAACAGTGATAGAAGACCATCTGCCACCTGAAATTTATTGGCCCAGACAATGCCACCGAGTACTTTCCGATGACACGCGACGACCGACACGAAAGACAACGAACGCTGAGCTTTATTCCGGTACCAATCAACCTCGCTGCTGGTCGTGCACGTAAACAGGAAAAGCAACGCACCAGATTGATTAGTCCGGCAGAAGCTCACGTACGTATAGCTAACTGATCGATTGAAGTATGATCTAGCAGTAGCACTAGTACTCACGCACACGGAGGCTTGGCTTATTGCCACAGGCTCGTCTAGCTCTTTACCTATTCGGTTAGGAGTTCTAATCGACACATAGTATGAGTCAGGTTTAATTCTGACAAAATTCATCCCGACGAAATGGAAGACCGACATCAATGCATTCTTGTTTTATTTTCAATGAAAGTGTCCCCATTGTTTTTTACCACTAGCTCTAGAATGGAACTTATCAAGACTATGCTGTCCAGCCAATACTCCATATTGTGACAAGATGCACACACCAGTGACTAATCTCTCAACAAGTTCATGTGATAGCATTACAAGCTAACTGGTCATTTTTTACACACTGCAAAGGTCAATCAATTTTTATAATATGGATCAGCCAAATTGTAATGGAGGAACATGTTTCATGGCTGTACCTCCAGTCTAGAAAGAAAAAAATAGCCTGACAATATACCTGTGTGTACAACACTGATGCATTTTGATAATCCTGCTTCTTAAATGCTTCATCCCCTTGTTGTTTTAAGTCAGACATCTTCTTTTTCACAAAACTACCATCCTGGACAACTCACAATAACTTGAGTCAGACCTCTTATATACATATTCAACTTGGGAGGTCAGATGTGTGTGAGGAAGAATCATTACTCTACTAAGATGTTAAGGTGAAGTGAATGAATCCAAGAAATAGTTCTAATCAATGCAAGGTTTAAAAAATCAGTTCTCACTTGCTAAGCAGACTGGAAATGGAGAGAACTATTTAAGAAAATGAATCTGCCTCCTTGTTATTTTTTGAAAAAAAAAACAGATTTCATGAATTACAATTTGAGCACAGTGACATATGAGCAAAACAAGCTTTCCAATAAACATCATTCCAATAAAATAAGTTTTCAGAACAGAGCTTAAAGAGTGATGCAGATGCAAGAAAATACATGTGCGTTTGACGAGCAGGAATAGGAAACAGCTTCAGGAAATTCAGATTGTTGTTCTATGAAGTTTTAGTTAAACCCCTACTCGATGCCAACATTGTTCAGAGAGTTAAGGTGGACAAAATTGCCATGGGCATGCAAGAAAATTTCTACAACTACGTACCTCGAGTTGCTTGATTTCCATCTCCACATGCTTAATGATTCCATCAACAGTCCAATTGGCCACAGTTGAAATGGGAGAGGTGAAAGGAAAGAGAATCTCGACATCTTCTCGTGTACCATACTCAGCAGCCAACTCTATTGGCAATCTACCAAACTGGTGAGGGACAAGCGAAGCTTTAGCAAAGCGATATTCAACATTTAGGAAATAAGCAATGTTGTCGACACTACTACTTAAAACCATATTACTCAACTGACCAAATTAACAAAATACATGGCACAGACGGGGAAAGGCGAAACAGCGACAAGCTTATGTAGAAAAAATGCAACTTAGCATAATGTTGCTGTACTTACGTTATAACTGGTAAGGATGTTACATATTAATTTAAGACATGTGTACTGAAACTACAAAGCCAAGCAAGACACAAGAATATGTGACAAAAAGAGAGCATTCTCACCCTGTCAATCACATTTGGGTTTGCACCAGCTTCCACCAAACACTTAATAGCTTCAGTTAAGCCCTTCTCTGCAGCCTTTGCCAAATGATTATCACCGTTCACATTAGTCCCACCCTATCAGATGCAAATACATAAGACAAGCCCATGAAACAATTGTCTAGTCACTAATACAGAGATAACTAAATCAAACTTCGGTTTATAGAAATCCTATATTGCTACTGAAATCTAATTAATAAACAGGGGATACAGTACCTGAACCAATAGCTTCACACATGACACAAAGGATTTGTGTAATGCCATGTCTAAAGGTACAAACGCACCATTACCCTTGCTGGGCTGGAAAAATAAATTAAATAAATCAATTTCATGCCAAAATATGACCCAAGAGAAATATGGAACTTCTAAGGGGAAAAAAGCTGAGTTGATACTTCTTTTCTACAAGCATAGCTTATATAGTGTGGGTCGCCAGTGATTTTTCAAAGAGCAGAGCCTGCTTGACTAGTTTGCGAAGGTAGCTGATATTTGCCACAGTTTTTTCTAAGCATGACGATGATGAAAATGAGTGTCATACTTTGCCAAGCCTAAGGGAAGCCTACCACACTTTTTTGAGTCGGGGACATATGGGACCCATGTTGCAGGAAAAGAACATTGCGGCAAGCACAGATATCAAACAAACATGTAAATAACTAAGCCACCAACCCAAAAAGGCCTCAAATACAGGCGGTGCAATTGAACAACGTAGCAAAAAGCCAGCAACAAAGAGAACAGGAGTTAAAAGATGACATAACAAAAGATTTGAAAAGTACATCTGCATTGTGCTGCAAAAGGATCTTCAGAATACTAGCATGTCCTCTAAGAGAAGCAAGAGTGAGTGGTGTCCCAAGATCTGATTGTGCATCAACATCAGCTCCTTTAGAAAGAAGAAACTTTACTATTTCAGACCGCCCTGGAGAAAAAGAAGGAAAACAAAGATTATACCACTAATAATAGTACATGAAAACGTTTTTGGGCAAGAAAGTTTCAGTATGTAGAAGGGAAAAGCAATATTGCTGGTGTACAATTCCCTGAATAAGCATATGGAAAACAAAGAATTACCATCATCGGTTACCATAAGACATAGTCATAGTAAATAAACAGTCATCTGAGGGAAAACTACTTCTAACAGCTAGAACAAGATACTGTATCAAATAGTTATCTGGAAAGACTTGCATAAATAGACAGTTAACATACTAAGTAAACAGACATTTTTTGGGAACTTGTTTCACCTGCTAGAACAAAATAGTATGTGAAATAGATATTCCGCAAGAAGATCCACAGACAAATAAGGTATATATACAATGCCTAAAGAAATTGGTACCACCATGATGACAATGGAGTATTTTACATTTGTGAGAGATAGAAACCCAAATTAATGTGACAACTATGTTAAAAGTTTACGGCTAAAAAGACTCAATATGCAGATGCTGATGAACATGAGAAGCAAATAAGATCAGAGTTGTTTTAATTTATGGCAACAAGGAAACTATTCTTTTACAGCAGCATTTTTTTTGTATCTTAGGATAGCTTAGCTCTTGGTAAAGTAAATTCAAGTGTATCCCCGCAGCATTTATCTCCACATTCAACAGAAGGCTCTCCGACATAACGCCTGCTGGTACATGGTAGAATTCTACAACTGTTTTTGGGTAACCAGGTTTTCATAACATCGATAAGAAACAGAATAAGTAAACAGACATTTACTAGTTTCAATGGCTAGAACAAAATGAAATATGACATATATATATATAAGAAGAAAACAGACATTAGCAAGTTCCAGTTGCCGCTAGAACAAAATAAGGTATGGCATATAAGTATATATACCGACAAATGTGGTAAATATACTGCCTTCAAAAACTGGTAGCAATATGATGGCACATGGATTTTCATTTTTGCATATCTGAGAGCAGCAGAATTTTTTTACAAGATTGGCCGGCCCTTATGCGGATGCTGATAAACATGCGAAGCCAATAAGATCAGAGTTGTTTTAATTTAGAGCAACAAGAAAAGAAAAACTGTTCGGTTTACAGCAGTAGAAAAATTGTTTATCTTAGGTTAGCTTAGCCCTTGTAAAATGATTTCACTTCATCGCCACACCATTCGTCTCCACATTCAACCAACATGGTGGAGTTGTACGACTGTTTTGAGGCAACAAAGTTTCAGTAGCTAGAGGGGGGGAAGCAGCTTTGTTGGTTCACATTTCACTAAATAAACATACGGAACGCGAAGGATTACTATATATGATCAGTTACCATAAGTTGGTAGTCGTTTAGGTAGGTGTAAACTGCTTTTATAACAGCCTGAAGCAAACAGCTGGGACATATATCTCAGAAACCAATCCTAGCACTGAAGGAAGGCCAGATACATAACAACAAATTAAAGGGGAAAAGATCCTCTTGTCTGTACCATGAACTGCAGCTGTATGAAGAAGAGTGAGGCTGGAACGTTTCTGGTGTAGATCGGCGCCGTGGTCAAGAAGGTACCTGATGGCAGGGAGGTGTCCATTCTGGACAGCATACTCCAAGGGCGTAAAACCTAGCAGCGAGTTGATGGTTAACTCATAAATTAAACCCATTGTCTCACATTGTAGTAGTAAGTACTCCCTCTCTGTAAAGAAATATAAGATCATTTAGATCACTAAAGTAGTGATCTAAACGATCTTATATTTTGGTACAGAGGTAGTACATTTTATCTAAGATCAGAAAGAAATGCGCGTGTTCATTAGCAGAGATTACCCTGAGCAGTGTCGGGATTTCCGACGTCCATCTTGACCTCCTCGACGAGGTACCGGTAGACTGGCAGGCTGCCACAGCCGCCGGCGGCGTCCAGCACGTTCATTCCCATGTAGGTGGTGTTGGCCACCGTCGCCGGGATGCCGTGCCCATGCACATCCAGCTCCTTCGCAATCTCTGCAGTTCACAGACATGAAAAAGGGGGACACTTTTAGCTACGAATCGTAGAATGAATCCCATGGCATACTGCAATTCCATCAAATTGGAAAGAAATCATCACTGCTACAGTGCTACTGCCTCAGTTCCATATTACTCGTCGCTCATTTAGTACAAGCGACAAGTAATATGGAACGGAGGGAGTATTAATTAAGAAATGTCACTGATCTGCAACAAGACTGTAACTAGAAAAGCCCCCAAATTCCCAGCTTCGCTGCTAATCTTAGAAATCGTAGCAAGAATCACGTCCCGTCCCGTGCTACTTAAGAAATCGTCCCTTGTCTGCAGCTAGAAAACCCCAGCAGCATCAGGCACCCCGGAGCCGCTGCAAACCGGCCTACGAAATCGGAAGGCAGCGGCCGGCGCGCGCACGTATGGTGGCTGAATCGACCCTAAGCGCCCGGCCCGGTCAGATCTAGAGCAGACGGACGCGGCTTACTCTTGATTTTGCGGACGCTGCCGTCGTGGGCGGCGCAGATGAGCCTGGCCTCCAGCGGCCACCGGTCACGCTCTGCGAAAAAACAAGAAAATCAATCGAACGGTGAGACGTGCGGCCGGCCGGCGAAGGGAGGCATGGACAGAGCGATGGATTCACCTTTGCCGAGGAGGAGCTCGAAGCACGTCGGCAGCGGCAGCTCCCGGGTCCCCATCCCCCCTCCCTCTCTCTCTCTCTTCGCCGGCGATGAAGATGGCGGCGGGCGGCGGAGCCAGGCGAGGAACTGAGGAAGCTTCTGGAGTCGGGGAGAGAGTGGGGTGGGCTGGGAGATAAAAGGGCGGGAAACGGGGCAGGGAGTGGGTGGGGGACGCAATGGGGGGTCGACACGTGCCCTCCCGCTGACCGCACGATCTGACACTCGTGACAGCAGAAGCCACGGGCGCGCCCACCCCTCACTTTTGCTCCGCCACCTCGATTCAAATTTCGAAATTTGAACCTCCCTCTCGCCACCACTTACTTCTTGGACGGCGGTTGGGAGAGAAAACACGTTGGCTTTGATGGTTCAATACTTTTTTTTAGAGATTGATGGTTCAATACTTGTACCGAAAAGCGTCTTATATATTCCACACGAAAGGAGGAGTACTATATAAGAGCATCTACAATGGGACTTAGCAAGTCCGACCCCCTAAACATTCGCGGACGCGCCCGGACAGTGGCCGGGCGTGTCCGTTTTAAGCACCTATATTTATTCGTTCATACATCCCCACTTCACTTTTTTGTCCCTTATATGTTCGGTCACTTGCATGTGATTGATGGAGATGAAGAGAGAGAACGAAAAAAAATGAATAAAGAAAGAGGAAAGGTAGTCTAGGATGGGCCGGTCCTACATGGCGGACTGAACAGATGCATCCGCGAGCCCTCGTATCCTCCCTACATTTGTACTCAATGTGAGGGTTCGCGGAGAGCCCGGACGTATAAAGATGGTATGAGGGTTCCAATTGGGTCACTTTTTCTTTCCTTCTTTCTCCTGTCTGGTCACCGACTGAGCGCATCTGTGTATGTTTGGGGAGGATTTGACGATGCCGACTGCAAATGCTCTTATATCAAACTTGTGACAAGGAAACAGTGAGGTGAACATTAAAATGCCATTAACATTATTTGCTCTTTCCGAATTGTAAATAGTTGAGTTTAGGGCCTGTTTCTTCTCGTGTGCATAGTCTGGAGTCTCGGAGTAGTCGCTGAGCTGGCAGTGGATTACTCCTGGGGTTGAGCCAGCTTGAGCGATGAACTTCCGTGATTTTTTGTACCTTTTTAAGAAGGAATTATAAGGGGTGTTGTTACTAGGCCCATGGCTATAGCCATAGCTGCCCTAGGCATGTCTCGACCACTGCTTGAGAGGGTTTCGTGGCCGACAGCTGGACCTCCCTTCTGATCTTGCATGATCACTTTTGTGCTATGGATCGTCGTATCCCCAATAATGTAAGACGGGGTTCGTTTCGGATGAAAGGATCGATATGGTTGACTAGAGGGAGGGGGGGGCTGAATAGGCAACTAACAATTTTTAAGTTTTTTTGAGCAAATTAAAACTCACTGTTTTGGGGTGCCGAAGCGATTTCCACAGTTGTTGAACCCCAAGGTGTGTTTACGTGTCGGTCATAAACACTCACAGCTTTGGCCGATTCTGGCCCGTTTCGTGGACTATTACTCACTGTTTTGGGGTCCCGGTGATTTCCACGATTAACGAACCCTGGGTGCGTTTACGTGTCGGTCATCAACACTCGCAGTTTCGGCCGATTCTGACTCGTTTTGTGACTATTACTCAATGTTTTGGGGTCCCGGAGTGATTTCCACGATTAACGAACCCCGGGGTGCGTTTACGTGTCGGTCATCAACGCTCACGGTTTTTGTCGATTCTGACCCGTTTCGTGGACTATTACTCACCGTTATGGGGTCCCAAAGCGATTTCCATGGTTGTCGAACCCCAAGTTGCGTTTACGTGTAGGTCATCAACAATCGTAGTTTGGGCCGATTCTGGCCCATTTCTTGTACTATTACTTAGTTTTGGGGGTCCCGGAGTGATTTCCAGGATTTACGAACCCTCGTGTGCGTTTACGTGTCAGTCATCAACACTCGCGGTTTTTGTCGATTCTGACCCGTTTCGTGGAATATTACTCACCGTTTTGGTGTCCGAAAGCGATTTCCATCGTTGTTGAACCCCAAGGAGCGCTTAAGTGTAGGTCATCAACAATCGCAGTTTGGGCCGATTCTGGCCCGTTTCTTAGACTATTACTTAGTTTTGGGGGTCCCGGAGTGATTTCCACGATTTACGAACCCTCGTGTGCGTTTACGTGTTGGTCATCAACACTCACAGTTTTGTCCAATTCTGACGCGTTTCGTGGACTTTTACTCACCGTTTTGGGGTCCCGTAGTGATTTCCATAATTGCTGAACCCCAAGGTGTGCTTACGTGTCGATCATCAACACTCACAGTTTTGGCCAATTCTGACCCGTTTCGTGGACTATTACTCACTGTTTTGGGGTCCCGGTGTGATTTCCACGATTAACGAACCCTGGGGTGCGTTTACGTGTCGGTCATCAACACTCGCGGTTTTTGTCGATTCTGACCCGTTTCGTGGACTATTACTCACCGTTTTGGAGTCCCAAAGCGATTTCCATGGTTGTCGAACCGCAAGTTGCATTTACGTGTAGGTCATCAACAATCGCAATTTGGGCCGATTCTGGCCCATTTCTTGTACTATTACTTAGTTTTGGGGGTCCCGGAGTGATTTCCACGATTTACAAACCCCGTGGTACATTTACGTGTCGGTCATCAATAATCACAATTTTGGCCGATTCTGGCCCGTTTCGTGACCTATTATTCACTGTTTTGTGGTCCCGGAGTGATTTCCACGGTTAACGAACCGCGGGTTGCGTTTACGTGTCGGTCATCAACACTCAAAGTTTTGGCCGATTCTGCCCCGTTTTGTGGAGGATTACTCACTGTTTTGGTGTCCCGGGGTAATTTCCACGATTAACGAACCACGGGGTGCATTTACTTGTCGGTCATCAACACTCATGGTTTTGGCCGAGTCTGGCCCATGGAGTGATTTCCACGATTAACGAACCCCGGGGTGCCCTTACGTGTCGGTTATCAACACTCACGGGTTTTGTCGATTCTGACCCGTTTCGTGGAATATTACTCACCGTTTTGGGGTCCGAAAGCGATTTCCATCGTTGTTGAACCCCAAGGAGCGCTTAAGTGTAGGTCATCAACAATCACAGTTTGGGCTGATTCTGGCCCGTTTCTTGGACTATTACTTAGTTTTGGGGGTCCCGGAGTGATTTCCACGATTTACGAACCTTCGTGTGCGTTTACGTGTTGGTCATCAACACTCACAGTTTTGTCCAATTCTGACGCGTTTCGTGGACTTCTACTCACCGTTTTGGGGTCCCGAAGTGATTTCCATAATTGTTGAACCCCAAGGTGCGCTTACGTGTCGGTCATCAACACTCACAGTTTTGGCCATTTCTGACCCGTTTCGATGACTATTACTCACTGTTTTGGGGTCCCAGAGTGATTTTCACGGTTAACGAACCGCGAGGTGCGTTTACGTGTCGGTCATCAACACTCACAGTTTTGGCCGATTCTTTCCCGTTTTGTGGACTATTACTCACTGTATTGGTGCCCCGGAGTAATTTCCATGATTAACGAACCCCGGGGTGCGCTTACCTGCCGGTTATCAACCCTTGCGGTTTTTGTCGGTTCTGACCCGTTTCGTGGAATATTACTCACCGTTTTGGGGTCCCAAAGCGATTTCCATGGTTGTTGAACCCCAAGGTGCACTTAAGTGTAGGTCATCAATAATCGCAGTTTGGGCCGATTCTAGCCCGTTTATTGGACTATTACTTAGTTTTGGGTGACCCCAAGTGATTTCCACAATTTGTGAAACCCGTGGTGCGATTATGTGTCGGTCATCAACACTCATAAATTTGGCCGATTCTGGTCCGTTTCGTGCACTATTACTCACCGTTTTGGGGTCCCAGAGCGATTTCAATGGTTGTTGAACCCCAAGGTACACTCACGTGTCGGTCATCAACACTCACAGTTTTGGCCGATTCTGGCCTGTTTCGTGGACTATTACTCACTGTTTTGGGGTCCCGGAGTGATTTCCAGGGTTAACGAACTGTGGGGTGCGTTTACATGTCGGTCATCAACACTCACAGTTTTGGCCGATTCTGGCCCGTTTTGTGGAGTATTATTCACTGCTTTGGGGACCCGGGGTGATTTCCACGATTGACGAGCCGCGGGGTGCGTTTACGTGTCGGTCATCAACACTCACGGTTTTGGCCTATTCTGGCCCGTTTCATGGACTATTACTCACTGTTTTGGAGCCCCGGAGTGATTTCCACGATTAACGAACCCTGGGGTGCGCTTACCTGTCGGTTATCAACCCTCGCGGTTTTTGTCGATTCTGACCCGTTTCGAGGAATATTACTAACCGTTTTGGGGTCCGAAAGCGATTTCCATCGTTGTTGAACCCCAAGGTGCGCTTAAGTGTAGGTCATTAACAATCGCAGTTTGGGCTGATTCTAGCCCGTTTCTTGGACTATTACTTAGTTTTGGGGGTCCCGGAGTGACTTCCACGATTTACGAACACTCGTGTGCGTTTACGTGTCAGTCATCAACACTCACAGTTTTGGCCAATTCTGACGCGTTTTGTGGACTTTTACTCACCGTTTTGGGGTCCCAAAGTGATTTCCATAATTGTTGAACCCCAAGGTGCGCTTACGTGTCGGTCATCAACACTCACAGTTTTGGCCAATTCTGACCCGATTCGTGGACTATTACTCACTATTTTAGGGTCCCGGAGTGATTTTCACAGTTAACGAACCGCGAGGTGCGTTTACGTGTCGGTCATCAACTCACAGTTTTGGCCGATTCTGGCCCGTTTCGTGGACTATTACTCACTGTTTTGGGCTCCCAGAGTGATATCCATGATTAATGAACCACGGGCTGCGTTTACGTTTCGGTCATCAGCACTCGCAGTTTCGGCCGATTCTGGCCCGTTTCGTGGACTAATACTCACTATTTTGGGGTCCCGGAGTGATTTCCACGATTAATGAACCCCGGGGTGCGTTTACATGTAGGTCATAAACACTCACGGTTTTTGTCGATGCTGACCCGTTTCGTGGACTATTACTCAACCTTTTGGGGCCCAGAGCGATTTCCATGGTTGTTGAACCCCAAGGTGCGCTTACGTGTCGATCATCAACAATCGCAGTTTGGGTCGATTTTGGCCCGTTTCTTGCACTATTACTTAGTTTTGGAGGTCCCGGAGAGATTTCAACGATTGATGAGCTCCCGGGTGCGTTTACGTGTCGGTCATCAACACTCACAATTTTGGCCGATTCTAGTCCATTTCGTGCACTTTTACTCACCGTTTTGGCGTCCCAGAGCGATTTCCATGGTTGTTCAACCCCAAGGTGCACTCACGTGCCAGCCATCAACACTCATAGTTTTGGCCGATTCCGGCCCGTTTTGTGGACTATTACTCACTGTTTTGGCGTCCCGAAGAGATTTCCACGATTAACGAACCGCGGGGTGCGTTTACGTGTCAGTCATCAACACTCGCAGTTTTGGCCGATTCTTTCCTGTTTCATGGACTACTACTCACTGTTTTGGGGCCCCGGAGTGATTTCCACAATTAACGAACCCCGGGGTGCGCTTACTTGTCGGTGATCAACACTCGCGGTTTTTGTCGATTCTGACCCGTTTCGTGAAATATTACTCACCGTTTTGGGGTCCCAAAGCGATTTCCATGGTTGTTGAACCCCAAGGTGCACTTAAGTGTAGGTCATCAACAATCGCAGTTTGGGCCGATTCTGGCCCGTTTCTTGGACTATTACTTAGTTTTGGGGGTCCCGGAGTGATTTCCACAATTTGCGAACCCCGTGGTGCGTTTATGTGTCGGTCATCAACACTCACAATTTTGGCGGATTCTGGTCCGTTTCGTGCACTATTACTCACCGTTTTGGGGTCCCAGAGCGTTTTCCATGGTTATTGAACCCCAAGGTGCACTCACGTGTCGGTCATCAACACTCACAGTTTCGCCCAATTCTGGCTCGTTTCGTGGACTATAACTCACTGTTTTGGGGTCCCGGAGTGATTTCCACGGTTAACGAACCGCAGGGTGCGTTTACGTTTCGGTCATCAACACTCACAGTTTTGGCCGATTCTGGCCTGTTTTGTGGTGTATTACTCACTGTTTTGGGGTCCCGAGGTGATTTCCACGATCAACGAACCGCGGGGTGCGTTTACGTGTCGGTTATCAACACTCAAAGTTTTGGAGCCCCGGAGTAATTTCCATGATTAACGAACCCCGGGGTGCGCATACCTATCGGTTATCAGCACTCGCGGTTTTGTCGATTCTGACCCGTTTCATGGAATATTACTCACCGTTTTGGGGTCCGAAAGCGATTTTCATCGTTGTTAAACCCCAAGGTGCGCTTAAGTGTAGGTCATCAACAATCACAGTTTGGGCTGATTCTGGCCTGTTTCTTGGACTATTACTTAGTTTGGGGGTCCCGGAGTGATTTCCATGATTTACGAACCCTCGTGTGCGTTTACGTGTCGGTCATCAACACTCACAGTTTTGGGCAATTCTGACGTGTTTCGAGGACTTTTACTCACCGTTTTGGGGTCCCAAAGTGATTTCCATAATTGTTGAACCCCAAGGTGCGCTTACGTGTCGGTCATCAACACTCATAGTTTTGGCCAATTCTGACCCGTTTCGTGGACTATTACTCACTGTTTTGGGGTCCCGGAGTGATTTCACGATTAACGAACCGCGGGGTGCGTTTACGTGTGGGTCATCAACACTCACAGTTTTGGCCGATTCTGGCCCGTTTCGTGGACTATTACTCACTGTCTTGGGGTCCGAGAGTGATTTCCACGATTAACGAACCCTGGGGTGCCTTTACGTGTCTGTCATGAACACTCATAGTTTTGGCCGATTCTGGCCCGTTTCGTGGATTATTACTCACTGTTTTGGGATCCCGGTGTGATTTCCACGATTAACGAACTCCAAGGTGAACCCCAAGGTGCGCCTACGTGTAGGTCATCAACCATCGCAGTTTGGGCCGATTTTGGCCCATTTCTTGGACTATTACTTAGTTTCGGGGGTGCTGGAGTGATTTCTATGATTTACGGACCCCGTGGTGCGTCTACGTGTCGGTCATCAATAATCATAATTTTGGCCGATTCTGGTCTGTCTCGTGCACTATTACTCACCGTTTTGGGGTCCCAGAGCGATTTCCATGGTGGTTAAACCCCAAGGTGCCCTCACGTGTCGGCCATCAACACCCATAGTTTTGGCCGATTCTAGCCTGTTTCGTGGACAATTACTCACTCTTTTGGGATCCCAGAGTGATTTCCACGGTTAATGAACCGCGGGGTGCATTTACGTGTCGGTCATCAACACTCACAGTTTTGGCCGATACTAGCCCGTTTTGTGGACTATTACTCACTAGTTTGGGGTCCCCGAGTGATTTGGGGTCCCGGAGTGATTTCCATGATTAATGAACCGTGGGGTGTGTTTATGTGTCGGTCATCAACACTCACAGTGTTGGCCGATTCTTTCCCGTTTCGTGGACAACTACTCACTGTTTTGGGGCCCCGGAGTGATTTCCACGATTAACGAACCCCGGGGTGCGCTTACTGTCGGTTATCAACCCTCGCGGTTTTTGTCGATTCTGACCCGTTTCGTGGAATATTACTCACCGTTTTGGGGTCCCAAAGCAATTTCCATGGTTGTTGAACCCCAAGGTGCACTTAAGTGTAGGTCATCAACAATCGCAGTTTGGGCCAATTCTGGCCCGTTTCTTGGACTATTACTTAGTTTTGGGGGTCCCGGAGTGATTTCCACAATTTGCGAACCCCGTGGTGCGTTTATGTGTCGGTCATCAACACTCATAATTTTGGCCGATTCTGGTCCATTTCGTGCACTATTACTCACGGTTTTGGGGTCCCAGAGCGATTTCCATGGTTGTTGAACCCCAAGGTGCACTCACGTGTCGG
>NC_041389.1:8038804-8042781 GCF_002162155.2 Triticum dicoccoides
CTGGCCCGTTTTGTGGAGTATTACTCACTGTTTTGGGGTCCCGGGGTAATTTCCACGATTAACGAACCGCAGGGTGCGTTTACGTGTCGGTCATCAACATTCATGGTTTTGGCCGAGTCTGGCCCGTTTCATGCACTATTACTCACTGTTTTGGGGCCCCGGAGTGATTTCCACGATTAGCGAACCCCGGGGTGCGCTTACGTGTTGGTTATCAACACTCATAGTTTTGGCCATCAACACTCATAGTTTTGGCCAATTCTGACCCGTTTCGATGACTATTACTCACTGTTTTGGGGTCCCGGAGTGATTTTCACGGTTAATGAACCGCGAGGTGCGTTTATGTGTTGGTCATCAACACTCACAGTTTTGGCCGATTCTTTCCCGTTTTGTGGACTATTACTCACTGTTTTGGTGCCCCGGAGTAATTTCCACGATTAACGAACCCCGGGGTGCGCTTACCTGCCGGTTATCAACCCTTGCGGTTTTTGTCGGTTCTGACCCGTTTCGTGGAATATTACTCACCGTTTTGGGGACCCAAAGCGATTTCCACGGTTGTTGAACCCCAAGGTGCACTTAAGATCAACAATCGCAGTTTGGGCCGATTCTAGCCCGTTTATTGGACTATTACTTAGTTTTGGGGGTCCCGAAGTGATTTCCACAATTTGCGAAACCCGTGGTTTGTTTATGTGTCGGTCATCAACACTCATAATTTTGGCCGATTCTGGTCCGTTTCGTGCACTATTACTCACCGTTTTGGGGTCCTAGAGCGATTTCAATGGTTGTTGAACCCCAAGGTACACTCACGTGTCGGTCATCAACACTCACAGTTTTGGCCGATTCTGGCCCGTTTCGTGGACTATTACTCACTGTTTTCGGGTCCCGGAGTGATTTTCACGGTTAACGAACTATGGGGTGCGTTTACGTGTCGGTCATCAACACTCACAGTTTTGGCCGGTTCTGGCCCGTTTTGTGGAGTATTACTCACTGCTTTGGGGTCCCGGGGTGATTTCCATGATTGAGGAGCCACGGGCTGCGTTTACGTGTCGGTCATCAACACTCACGGTTTTGGCCTATTCTGGCCCGTTTCATGGACTATTACTCACTGTTTTGGAGCCTCGGAGAGATTTCCACGATTAACGAACCCTGGGGTGCGCTTACCTGTCGGTTACCAACCCTCGCGGTTTTTGTCGATTCTCACCCGTTTCGAGGAATATAACTCACCGTTTTGGGGTCCGAAAGCGATTTCCATCGTTGTTGAACCCCAAGGTGCGCTTAAGTGTAGGTCATTAACAATCGCAGTTTGGGCCGATTCTAGCCCGTTTCTTGGACTATTACTTAGTTTTGGGGGTCCCGGAGTGAGTTCCACGATTTACGAACACTCGTGTGCGTTTACGTGTCGGTCATCAACACTCACAGTTTTGGCCAATTCTGACGCGTTTCGTGGACTTTTACTCAGCGTTTTGGGGTCCCGAAGTGATTTCCATAATTGTTGAACCCCAAGGTGCGCTTACGTGTCGGTCACCAGCACTCATAGTTTTGGCCAATTCTGACCCGATTCGTGGACTATTACTCACTGTTTTGGGGTCCCGAAGTGATTTTCACGGTTAACGAACCGCGAGGTGCGTTTACGTGTCGGTCATCAACTCACAGTTTTGGCCGATTCTGGCCCGTTTCGTGGACTATTACTCACTGTTTTGGGGTCCCAGAGTGATATCCACGATTAACGAACCCCGGGCTGCGTTTACGTTTCAGTCATCAGCACTCGCAGTTTCAGCCGATTCTGGCCCGTTTCGTGGACTAATACTCACTCTTTTGGGGTCCCGGAGTGATTTCCGCGAGTAATGAACCCTGGGGTGCGTTTACGTGTAGGTCATAAACACTCACGGTTTTTGTCGATGCTGACCCGTTTCGTGGACTATTACTCAACCTTTTGGGGCCCAGAGCGATTTCCATGGTTGTTGAACCCCAAGGTGCGCTTACGTGTCGATCATCAACAATCGCAGTTTGGGTCGATTTTGGCCCGTTTCTTGCACTATTACTTAGTTTTGGAGGTCCCACAGTGATCTCAATGATTGATGAACTCCGGGGTGCATTTACGAGTCGGTCATCAACACTCACAATTTTGGCCGATTCTAGTCCGTTTTGTGCACTTTAACTCACCGTTTTGGCATCCCAGAGCGATTTCCACGACTGTAAATCCCCGGGATGCGTTTACGTGTCCGTTGTCAACAGTCACATTTTTGGCCATTTCTGACGCGTTTCGTGGACTATTACTCACCATTTTGGGGCCCCAAAGCGATTTCCATAGTTTTTGAACCCCAAGGTGCGTTTACGAGTCGGTCATGAACACTCACAGTTTTGGCCGATTCTGGCCCGTTTCGTGGACTATTACTCACTGTTTTGGGGTCCCAGAGTGATATCCACGATTAACGAACCACGGGCTGCGTTTTTGTTTCGGTCACCAGCACTAGCAGTTTCGGCCGATTCTGGCCCGTTTCGTGGACTAATACTCACTATTTTGGGGTCCCGAAGTGATTTTCACGATTAATGAACCTGGGGGTGCGTTTACGTGTAGGTCATAAACACTCACGGTTTTTGTCGATGCTGACCCGTTTCGTGGACTATTACTCAACCTTTTGGGTCCCAGAGCGATTTCCATGGTTGTTGAACCCCAAGGTGCGCTTACGTGTAGGTCATCAACAATCGCAGTTTGGGCCGATTCTGGCCCATTTCTTGGACTATTACTTAGTTTTGGGGTTCCCGGAGTGATTTCCATGATTTACGAACCCTGTGGTGCGTTAATATGTCGGTCATCAATAATCACAATTTTGGCCGATTCTGGTCCGTTTCATGCACAATTACTCACCGTTTTGGGCTCCCAGAGCGATTTCCATGGTTGTTCAACCCCAAGGTGCACTTATGTGCCGGCCATCAACACTCATAGTTTTGGCCGAATCTGGCCCGTTTTGTGGACTATTACTCACTATTTTGGTGTCCCGAAGATATTTCCATGATTAACGAACCGCGGGGTGCGTTTACGTGTCAGTCATCAACACTCACAGTTTTGGCCAATTCTTTCCTGTTTCATGGACTACTACACACTGTTTTGGGGCCCCAGAGTGATTTCCACGATTAACGAACCCCGGGGTGCGCTTACTTGTCGGTGATCAACGCTCGCGGTTTTTGTCGATTCTGACCCGTTTCGTGAAATATTACTCACCGTTTTGGGGTCCCAAAGCGATTTCCATGGTTGTTGAACCCCAAGGTGCACTTAAGTGTAGGTCATCAACAATCGCAGTTTGGGCCGATTCTGGCCCGTTTCTTGGACTATTACTTAGTTTTGGGGGTCCCGGAGTGATTTCCAGAATTTGCGAACTCTGTGGTGCGTTTATGTGTCGGTCATCAACACACAATTTTGGATGATTCTGGTCCGTTTCATGCACTATTACTCATCGTTTTGGGGTCCCAGAGCGATTTCCATCGTTGTTGAACCCCAAGGTGCACTCACGTGTCGGTCATCAACACTCACAGTTTCGGCCAATTCTGGCTCGTTTCGTGGACTATAACTCACTGTTTTGGGGTCCCGGAGTGATTTCCACGGTTAACGAACCGCGGGGTGCGTTTACGTGTCGGTTATCAACACTCACGATTTTGGCCGATCCTGGCCCGTTTCATGGACTATTACTCACTGTTTTGGAGCCCCGTAGTAATTTCCATGATTAACGAACCCCGGGGTGCGCATACCTGTCGGTTATCAACACTCGCGGTTTTGTCGATTCTGACCCGTTTCATGGAATATTACTCACCGTTTTGGGGTCCGAAAGCGATTTCCATCGTTGTTAAACCCCAAGGTGCGCTTAAGTGTAGGTCATCAACAATCACAGTTTGGGCTGATTCTGGCCTGTTTCTTGGACTATTACTTAGTTTGGGGGTCCTGGAGTGATTTCCATGATTTACGAACCCTCATGTTCGTTTAC
>NC_041389.1:8044968-8054125 GCF_002162155.2 Triticum dicoccoides
GTGATCAACGCTCGCGGTTTTTGTCGATTCTGACCCGTTTCGTGAAATATTACTAACCGTTTTGGGGTCCCAAAGCGATTTCCATGGTTGTTGAACCCCAAGGTGCACTTAAGTGTAGGTCATCAACAATCGCTGTTTGGGCCGATTCTGGCCCGTTTCTTGGACTATTACTTAGTTTTGGGGGTCCCGGAGTGATTTCCAGAATTTGCGAACTCTGTGGTGCGTTTATGTGTCGGTCATCAACACTCACAATTTTGGATGATTCTGGTCCGTTTCATGCACTATTACTCATCGTTTTGGGGTCCCAGAGCGATTTCCATCGTTGTTGAACCCCAAGGTGCACTCACGTGTCGGTCATCAACACTCACAGTTTCGGCCAATTCTGGCTCGTTTCGTGGACTATAACTCACTGTTTTGGGGTCCCGGAGTGATTTCCACGGTTAACGAACCGCGGGGTGCGTTTACGTGTCGGTTATCAACACTCACGATTTTGGCCGATCCTGGCCCGTTTCATGGACTATTACTCACTGTTTTGGAGCCCCGTAGTAATTTCCATGATTAACGAACCCCGGGGTGCGCATACCTGTCGGTTATCAACACTCGCGGTTTTGTCGATTCTGACCCGTTTCATGGAATATTACTCACCGTTTTGGGGTCCGAAAGCGATTTCCATCGTTGTTAAACCCCAAGGTGCGCTTAAGTGTAGGTCATCAACAATCACAGTTTGGGCTGATTCTGGCCTGTTTCTTGGACTATTACTTAGTTTGGGGGTCCTGGAGTGATTTCCATGATTTACGAACCCTCATGTTCGTTTACGTGTCGGTCATCAACACTCACAGTTTTGGCCAATTCTGACGTGTTTCGAGGACTTTTACTCACCGTTTTGGGGTCCCAAAGTGATTTCCATAATTGTTGAACCCCAAGGTGCTCTTACGTGTCGGTCATCAACACTCATAGTTTTGGCCAATTCTGACCCGTTTCGTGGACTATTACTCACTGTTTTGGGGTCCCGGAGTGATATTCACGGTTAACGAACCGCGAGGTGCGTTTACGTGTCGGTCATCAACTCACAGTTTTGGCCGATTCTGGCCCGTTTCGTGGACTATTACTCACTGTTTTGGGGTCCCAGAGTGATATCCACGATTAACGAACCCCGGGCTGCGTTTACGTTTCGGTCATCAGCACTCGCAGTTTTAGCCGATTCTGGCCCGTTTCGTGGACTATTACTCACTGTTTTGGGGTCCCAGAGTGATATCCATGATTAACGAACCCCGAGCTGCGTTTACGTTTCGGTCATCAGCACTCGCAGTTTCAGCTGATTCTGGCCCGTTTCATGGACTAATACTCACTATTTTAGGGTCCCGGAGTGATTTCCGCGATTAATGAACCCTGGGGTGCGTTTACGTGTAGGTCATAAACACTCACGGTTTTTGTCGATGCTGACCCGTTTCGTGGACTATTACTCAACCTTTTGGGGCCCAGAGCGATTTCCATGGTTGTTGAACCCCAAGGTGCGCTTACGTGTCGATCATCAACAATCGCAGTTTGGGTCGATTTTGGCCCGTTTCTTGCACTATTACTTAGTTTTGGAGGTCCCAGAGTGATTTCAATGATTGATGAACTCCGGGGTGCATTTACGTGTCGGTCATCAACACTCACAATTTTGGCCGATTCTAGTCCGTTTTGTGCACTTTTACTCACCGTTTTGGCATCCCAGAGCGATTTCAACGACTGTAAATCCCCGGGATGCGTTTACGTGTCCGTTGTCAACAGTCACATTTTTGGCCATTTCTGACGCGTTTCGTGGACTATTACTCACCATTTTGGGGTCCCGAAGCGATTTCCATAGTTTTTGAACCCCAAGGTGCGTTTACGAGTCGGTCATGAACACTCACAGTTTTGGCCGATTCTGGCCCGTTTCGTGGACTATTACTCACTGTTTTGGGGTCCCAGAGTGATATCCACGATTAACGAACCGCGGGCTGCGTTTTTGTTTCGGTCACCAGCACTCGCAGTTTCGGCCGATTCTGGCCCGTTTCGTGGACTAATACTCACTATTTTGGGGTCCCGAAGTGATTTTCACGATTAATGAACCCGGGGGTGCGTTTACGTGTAGGTCATAAACACTCACGGTTTTTGTCGATGCTGACCCGTTTCGTGGACTATTACTCAACCTTTTGGGGCCCAGAGCGATTTCCATGGTTGTTGAACCCCAAGGTGCGCTTACGTGTAGGTCATCAACAATCGCAGTTTGGGCCGATTCTGGCCCATTTCTTGGACTATTACTTAGTTTCTGGGTTCCCGGAGTGATTTCCATGATTTACGAACCCTGTGGTGCGTTAATGTGTCGGTCATCAATAATCACAATTTTGGCCGATTCTGGTCCGTTTCGTGCACAATTACTCACCGTTTTGGGCTCCCAGAGCGATTTCCATGGTTGTTCAACCCCAAGGTGCACTTACGTGCCGGCCATCAACACTCATAGTTTTGGCCGATTCTGGCCCGTTTTGTGGACTATTACTCACTGTTTTGGGGTCCCGATGTGATTTCCACGATTAACGAACCGCAGGGTGCGTTTACGTGTCAGTCATCAACACTCACAGTTTTGGCCGATTCTTTCCAGTTTCATGGACTACTACTCACTGTTTTGGGGCCCTAGAGTGATTTCCACGATTAACGAACCCCGGGGTGCGCTTACCCTTCGGTGATCAACGCTCGCGGTTTTTGTCGATTCTGACCCGTTTCGTGAAATATTACTAACCGTTTTGGGGTCCCAAAGCGATTTCCATGGTTGTTGAACCCCAAGGTGCACTTAAGTGTAGGTCATCAACAATCGCAGTTTGGGCCGATTCTGGCCCGTTTCTTGGACTATTACTTAGTTTTGGGGGTCCCGGAGTGATTTCCAGAATTTGCGAACCCTGTGGTGCGTTTATGTGTCGGTCGTCAACACTCACAATTTTGGATGATTCTGGTCCGTTTCATGCACTATTACTCATCGTTTTGGGGTCCCAGAGCGATTGCCATGGTTGTTGAACCCCAAGGTGCACTCACGTGTCGGTCATCAACACTCACAGTTTTAGCCAATTCTGGCTCGTTTCGTGGACTATAACTCACTGTTTTGGGGTCCCGGAGTGATTTCCACGGTTAACGAACCGCGGGGTGCGTTTACGTGTCGGTTATGAACACTCACGATTTTGGCCGATCCTGGCCCGTTTCATGGACTATTACTCACTGTTTTGGAGCCCCGTAGTAATTTCCATGATTAACGAACCCCGGGGTGCGCATACCTGTCGGTTATCAACACTCGCGGTTTTGTCGATTCTGACCCGTTTCATGGAATATTACTCACCGTTTTGGGGTCCGAAAGCGATTTCCATCGTTGTTAAACCCCAAGGTGCGCTTAAGTGTAGGTCATCAACAATCACAGTTTGGGCTGATTCTGGCCTGTTTCTTGGACTATTACTTAGTTTGGGGGTTGTCGTGGTTCTAAGCCTGACAGTAGAGTGGGGGGTAGGTATGGAGAGGCAAGGTTCTAGCTATAGAGAGGTTGTAAGCACAAAGGATGTACGAGTTCAGGCCCTTCTCGGAAGAAGTAACAGCCCTACGTCTCGGAGCCCGGAGGCGGTCGAGTGGATTATGAATGTGTGAATTACAAGGTGCCGAACCCCTCTGCCTGTGGAGGGGGGTGGCTTATATAGAGTGCGCCAGCACCCCAGCCAGCCCACGTAGGAGAGGGTTTAAGGAGGGTTAAGTCTGGGGCGTTACTGGTAACGCCCCACATAAAGGCCTTTACTATCATAAAGTCTACTTGATTACAGGCCGTTGCAGTGCAGAGTGCCTCTTGACCTCCTGGTGGTCGAGTGAGTCTTCGTGGTCGAGTCCTTCAGACCAGTCGAGTGAATCCTCGTTGGTCGACTGGAAGGCGACCTCTTCTAAGGATGTCCTGGGGTAAGTTACTTGGATCAGGTCCATGACCCTACCCTAGGTACATAACCCCATCATTAGCCCCCGAATGGATTGAGGCTTCGAGTGAAGAAGGAGTTGATGTCGTTTCCGATTAATCTTTGTGCTCCGGTTGTGCGCTGTTCTGGACCAAAGAATTCCTTTGTCGACAGGAAACAACTTGCCTTCAGTCGACTTGATCCATTCTGCTTTTGCGTCGAGTGATCTTTCAGGCTTCGACGATCTCCGAGCGACGGATCGCCGAAAACACCGCGCCTGACAGACTGATCTGTTGCTCGCGGATTCCGCGGGATGCGAAATTTTGGGGCGCGCGCGAAGCGGGGCGGACCGCGGCGTTCGGATGGGACGGGGCATGGACGCCTCGATCTCCGCGCCGCCTTTTTCGCCACGTATCCCGTCTGCATAACTGTTCCAGATATGATTAGATCGACCGGGCCCACCTGTCATCCACTCGGAAGGGACCTTATAAATGTGCCCGGCGAGGATTTCTGTGCTGCGCCTTAGCATTCTCCCTCTCTCTCTGCTTCCTTCCTCCCTGCTCAGCGTGCTTGCTCTCGCCCCCGCAGCACTTCTCTTCGCGCATCTCGCCGGCGACCATGGCCAAGGAGAAGACGGTGGCGCTGGAGCGTGCAAAGAAGGCGTCGGCGTCGGAGAAGGCGAAAGGAAGGTCCACCAGCCGCGGAGGGTCCTCGTCCAGATCCCGCCTGCCGAAGGGCTGGGTCCAAGGAGACTGGATCCAGTCGACTATCACGGAGAACGACCTCCTCGACATGGCCAACGAAGGCTTGATCCCCCACCGGAGCTGCGAGGCTTCCGGGGAAGGAGTGGCAGCCCCAGCCAGAAGAGGGTGAGTGTGTGCTTTTGGCCACCCATGTTGATCGCGGGTTTTCCTTGCCACCGAGTGTTTTCTTTCGTGGCTTTTTTAACTTCTTCGGAGCGCAACTCCACCACTTTACCCCAAACTCCATTGCCTATCTTGCCGCGTTCGTGTCCATGTGTGAGGGTTTCTTGGGCTGTCGACCGCACTGGGGTTTGTTCAAACATATATTCACGTGTCGATCTCAGACCGTGAAGAAGGCGAGCCCAGGTGATGAAAAAACCCGAGTCGTCCAAATGTGCGGAGGCCTGGGGATTCAGGTGAGGAATAAGAGCACCTTCCCGCCCATGACCTTTCCCGAGTCCGTCAGAGGCTGGCAGTCGACTTGGTTTTACTGCCAGGTCCAGTCGACGCCAGGGCAGTCGAGTGGACTCCCTCCGTTCACCATGGACCGAGTGCGCAAGCCTTCCCCTCTGAAGCTGATTCCGGAGGAGAAAGCTGACGTGAAGATGTTGATGGAGCGCGTGGTGCAGTTGGTTCAGGAGGGAGTGACGGGCATGGATCTCCTGGAGGTCTTCCTCAGGCGTCGCATCCAGCCCCTCCAGTTCAGGAGCCACTGCATGTGGTTGTACTGTGGGACCGAAGACGAGACTAGAGTCCATCCAGAAGCAGTCGACGATGCCACTCTGGAAAGATGGATGGCAGCCGTCACCGGAAACAAGGACAACCCACGCGGAGCCAGAAGGATTCCTCCACTCGACCACAACAGTGATCCAAATAAGGTACACTTGCCCTGCTCTCCACTGCATTCTTGTCGCATTCATCTCTGTTTACTCTGCCGACTGGTCGACTGATCATTGTCTTGATATCTGCTAGGCCCTCACCGAGCTGTACTCGATGCCCAACGGGGCACAAACTCCGACTGAGGAGGGTGAGGCGAGTGGGGGCGAGAGCCAGGACGAGGAGGAATGGGACTCGGACGTTGCAGGGGACGACGACGACGATGATGATGACGATGGCGATGATGATGATGCCGAAGACGAGGAGGAAGAGGAGGAGGTCGTGCCGCCGCGCTCGGAAAGGCGGTCGAAGCTCGTCCACGACCCTTCGACTGAACGTGGCAAGGGGGTTGCGACGCAGTCGACCAAGCGCCCTAGGACCACTTCTCCAGCGCCGACTGAAAAGGCGCCGAAGCAGCTTAGGGGGGCTCCGCCAAAGCCGACCAAGCTCCTGCCGAAGATGAAGGTGTCCATCCCCACCATATCAGGGTAATTGTGCTGCTCATATTTTCTTATTCTGTGCGAACTTTATCTCTGGTCGACGCTGAAGTTAGTCGACCGATCCTTTGGAGTTGCAGTGCTGCTACTTCTGAGACCTCGGCCCGGGCAGATGACCACGAGATGGAGGATGCAGCAACTTCGAACCCAGGTACTGTATTCTTAACATCGTTCTTAGTCGACTGACTCGCGATCTCTGATCCTGATTCTTCTCCGCAGCTCCACCCAATACTGTTATCAATCTCCCTGATGACGACGAGGATGAAGAAACACTGGCACGCAGGAGGAGTCGGAAAGCGTCCGCCAGTAAGGTGCCTCAGGATGTGACGGCGCCTGAGATTCTGACTGTGGAAGAAGAGAACATCACTCGACACACGGTGTCCTTCGCAAATCCACTGACGAGTGCTCAGCAGCCCTCCCTCTTCACGACGCACCACGTCCCAGAGGACCAAGCTGGCGCAGCGAAGGAGGCAATACGCCAGGCGGGACTCATGATGGAGCAGCTGAAGACTATCCGGGATGCGAGCCAGGCAGCTTATGACGCCAGCTCTGCCCTCCAAATCAATGTTCAGGTCAGTCGACCGCTGTTTGTTCTGTTGGATATGCTACCAAAAACTTTTCTTTTCCGGAATTTATAGTAATCACCCACTGGGGGTGTCGAATAAACTCCGTGTTAGCGGGGGCACGCTGAGTGCACCCGCTGGGTGTAGTCCCCAAGGCTAAGGTCGACTGCTGGCAGTCGGCCTTAGGCTTTATAATGTCAATCTTTCTGTCAGTCGACTGGTCGACTGGATTTCACAAACCGGTGGGGGCACGCTGAGTGCACCCACTGGGTGTAGTCCCCAAGGCTAAGGTCGACTGTTGGCAGTCGGCCTTAGGCTTTATAATGTCAATCTTTCTGTCAGTCGACTGGTCGACTGGATTTCACAAACCGGTGGGGGCACGCTGAGTGCACCCACTGGGTGTAGTCCCCGAGACTGTGGTCGACTGCTTGCAGTTGATCACAGTCTTAGAGAATGCATCTCGCACATTTTTTTTTGAGGTCGACTGGTCGACTTTGTCTTCAACAGGATTAGTGGGGGCACGCTGAGTGCACCCACTGGGTGTAGTCCCCGAGACTACGGTCGAATGCTTGTATTTGGCTGTAGTCTTAGAAACGTGTGTTTATCCCTTTTTCACTCGGAAGTGAATTATATTTGACATTTAGTTGATTGGTTCTTCACAGAACTCCTGTGATCTTGTGGCTCGCTACTCAGAGCTGGAACAAAAACATACTCAAGTCGAGCTGAGCTTGAGGCTGGTTCAGGAGAAGCTGACAAAGGCAAAGGAGGAGACCGAAGGTATGTTTGGTGAGACCCTGACGACTGCTTTTCCCCTTGCTTGTTTCAGCATCTGATCTTGCTGTAACTTGCAGGTAAGGTAAGGGAGGCCCAGCAGAAGAAAGACCTTGAGCTAGCTGAGAAGATCAAGCTTGCTGACGAGAAGTTAGCTTCAGTTACCAAGCTCGAACAAGACAATACAAATCTGAAAGCTGCTCTTGGGATTGCCAACAAGGAGGTCAGTTGACTGAAAACTGACAAAGCTGCCCTGACCGACCAAGTCAGCAAATTGACTGAGAAGAAAACTGAATTGGAGGCCTTCCTGAGCGGCCTTGCCAAAAAGTTGTTCCTTATGCTTGAAGGTAAACCTCCATGTTTGGCAAATATTTCCAATTGTGGTTTTTTCCATTCGACTATCTCCTTGACTTAGTGATCACCCTTGCAGAATTTTGTCAAAACTTTGAAGAAGAAACCAGCCGACTGGAGCCAAACCTTGACCCCGTCAATTCTCCGGTGAACGACGAAGTTGCCATGGATGTTTTCCGACTGGAGTCTCGTGTTGCAGCTGTCGTGGACTATCTCGCAAGGCTGAAGGCCGCCACATCTCGCATCGACTCGACGCTCTGGCCTGAGGAGACACTTCAGAATGACCTTGAGTCGCTGATGGCCCGCTTGAACACGATCCCTGGTCGAGTGCAGGAGTGGAAGAAGTCCTCGGCTCGGTGTGGTGCAGATGTCGCTCTGTGTCTGGCCCGAGTCCACTGCAAAGATGCGCGAGAAGAGAAGCTGGCGGCCCTTCGGGTGGCCAATACCAAGAAGCACGACTTCAGATCCTTTATGGAAACTTTCCTTGCAGCTGCCACTCGGATCGCCGACGGGATTGACCTTGATGAATTTGTTGCACCTTCCAGCCCTCCACAGGAGGGGTAAAAAACTTCTTCTGGCTCGACGCTTTAAATTTGCCTCGGTATGCCGAGTGAAATTGTAACCGACAAACCTTACCAGGCTTGACGCCTGAGCACTTTCGGTTCCTTTAGATGTCGATTCAAACTTGGATTTGGTGCTTGAATACGATTGCCTTCGGCTCGGAATGTCTTTTGCAGGTTCAAGGCAAGGTGCCCGTGCTGCAATCGATTTATTCTTTAGTCCACTTAGACGAGCACTGGGCTGCAGCTAAGCCCCCGAGTGAGAGGGTTGCTCTTCACTCGGTAGGATTTTTATAACTTAGGCGAGTGCTTGGACTGCAGCTAAGCCCCCGAGTGAGAGGGTTGCTCTTCACTCGGTAGGATTTTTATAACTTAGGCGAGCACGAGGCTGTAGCTAAGCCTCCGAGTGGAAGGCTGGCTTACCACTCGGTAGGATTTTCACAACTTAGGCGAGTGCTTGGACTGCAGCTAAGCCCCCGAGTGAGAGGGTTGCTCTTCACTCGGTAGGATTTTTATAACTTAGGCGAGCACGAGGCTGCAGCTAAGCCTCCGAGTGGAAGGCTGGCTTACCACTCGGTAGGATTTTGATAACTTAGGCGAAACGGATTCGCAGCTAAGCCTCCGAGTGGGAGTCTGGCTCACCACTCGGTAGGATTTTGATAACTTAGGCGAAACGGATTCGCGGCTAAGTCACCCACTGAGGGGAATTTCATTGGACAAAAAATAAAAAGTGACAGATATTATGGAGGAACTATGACACTTATTATTTTGAGGTCCATGAACTACAGAAGTACTTTATTGCAACTCATCCGAGTGATAAAGCTTAAGTGTAAAACGGGCGGAGTAGCTCCGCGT
>NC_041389.1:8054135-8069074 GCF_002162155.2 Triticum dicoccoides
AACTTAGGCGAGCACGAGGCTGCAGCTAAGCCTCCGAGTGGAAGGCTGGCTTACCACTCGGTAGGATTTTCACAACTTAGGCGAGTGCTTGGACTGCAGCTAAGCCCCCGAGTGAGAGGGTTGCTCTTCACTCGGTAGGATTTTTATAACTTAGGCGAGCACGAGGCTGCAGCTAAGCCTCCGAGTGGAAGGCTGGCTTACCACTCGGTAGGATTTTCACAACTTAGGCGAGTGCTTGGACTGCAGCTAAGCCCCCGAGTGAGAGGGTTGCTCTTCACTCGGTAGGATTTTTATAACTTAGGCGAAACGGATTCGCAGCTAAGCCTCCGAGTGGGAGTCTGGCTCACCACTCGGTAGGATTTTGATAATTTAGGCGAAACGGATTCGCGGCTAAGCCTCCGAGTGGGAGTCTGGCTCACCACTCGGTAGGATTTTTACAAACTTAGGCGAAACGGATTCACAGCTAAGTCACCCACTGAGGGGAATTTCATTGGACAAAAAATAAAAAGTGACAGATATTATGGAGGAACTATGACGCTTATTATTTTGAGGTCCATGAACTACAGAAGTATTTTATTGCAACTCATCCGAGTGATAAAGCTTAAGTGTAAAACGGGCGGAGTAGCTCCGTGTTCCAAGCTCGGGGCTCGTCGATATTATGCTTGATGTTGTAAAGACGGTACGCCCCGTTGTGGAGAACCTTGGTGACGATGAAGGGGCCTTCCCAAGAAGGAGCAAGCTTGTGTGGTTTGTGCTGATCCACTCGGAGAACCAAATCCCCTTCCTGGAAGGCTCGACCTCTCACGTTTCGGGCGTGGAAACGCCGCAGATCTTGTTGGTAGATGGTCGACCGGATCAGAGCCATCTCCCTTTCTTCCTCTAAAAGGTCGACTGCGTCCTGCCGCGCTTGTTCAGCTTCTGCTTCGTTGTAGATTTCAACTCGAGGAGCATTGTGGAGAAGATCACTCGGCAAGACCGCTTCAGCTCCATAGACCAAGAAGAATGGAGTTCTTCCGGTCGACCGATTAGGCGTGGTCCGCAGTCCCCAGAGTACAGATGGAAGTTCGTCGACCCAAGCTCCAGCCGCGTGTTTGAGATCACGCATCAGTCGTGGCTTCAGTCCCTTGAGAATCAGTCCATTAGCTCGCTCTGCTTGTCCATTCGACTGCGGATGGGCGACTGATGCGTAGTCGACCCGTGTGCCCTGGGAGTCGCAGAAAGCTCTGAATTCCTCTGAGTCAAAGTTCGACCCATTATCCGTAATGATGCTGTGCGGTACTCCATATCTGAATATTAGTTCCCTGATGAAGCTAACAGCAGTACCAGTGTCAAGGCTTTTGATTGGTTTAGCCTCGATCCACTTGGTGAACTTGTCGACTGCCACCAGTAAATGCGTGAAGCCACTTCGTCCTGTTCTCAAAGGACCAATCATGTCCAGCCCCCAAACTGCAAAAGGCCAGACGAGCGGGATGGTCTTCAAAGCTGACGCAGGCTTGTGCGACATATTCGAGTAGAACTGACATCCCTCGCACTTATCTACTATCTCTTTTGCCATCTCATTCGCCTTGGGCCAGTAAAATCCGGCTCGGTATGCTTTGGCCACGATGGTCCGAGAGGACGCGTGATGACCACAGGTCCCCGAGTGAATATCATTGAGGATGAGTCGACCTTCTTCTGGTGTTATGCACTTCTGACCGACTCCAGTCGCGCTTTCTCTGTATAATTGTCCTTTGATTACGGTAAAGGCCTTAGATCGACGGACGATCTGTCGAGCCTCTTCCTCATCCTCCGGAAGTTCTTTCCTCAAGATATATGCGACATACGGAATCGTCCAGTCGGGAATGACCACCAAAACCTCCATGATCAAGTCGACTACCGCTGGGATTTCAACTTCAGTCGGATCTGTGGCGCCCTTGGGCTGCGGAGTTTCTTCGGTGAAAGGATCTTCTTTGACTGACGGAGTGTGTATATGCTCCAAGAACACACCACTCGGAATGGCTTCTCTCTTGGAACCTATCTTTGCTAGATCATCAGCTGCTTGATTTTTCAGTCGGGGTATATGATGGAGCTCCAACCCCTCGAACTTCTTCTCCAGCTTCCTCACTGCACTGCAGTATCCAGTCATGGCTGGGCTTCTCACGTCCCACTCTTTCATCACCTGATTGACCACTAAATCCGAGTCGCCATAGACCATTAGGCGACAGACGCCGAGTGAAATGGCCATGCGCAACCCATATAGGAGGGCCTCATATTCTGCCTCATTGTTGGAGGAATCAAAGTGAATCTGGAGCACATATCTGAGCTTATCTCCTCTGGGGGAAACCAGGACAACCCCAGCACCGGAACCATTCAACATCTTAGAGCCATCGAAAAACATGGTCCAATGCTCCGAGTGAACTTCAGTCGGCTGCTGTTGTTCAATCCACTCGGCGAGGAAATCTGCTATCGCCTGGGACTTAATGGCTTTCTTTGCCTCAAACTTGATATCAAGGGGAAGAAGTTCAATCGCCCATTTAGCCACTCGACCAGTTGCGTCTCTGTTATGCAAAATCTCTGATAGTGGAGCGTCGCTGATGACTGTGATGGAATGGTCAGAGAAATAATGAGCAACCTTCTTTGTGGTCATGTATATTCCATACACAAGCTTCTGATAATGAGGATATCTCTGCTTGGATGGAGTCAAGACTTCAGACAAATAATACACTGGGCGCTGAACTTTGAGAGCTTTTCCTTCTTCTTCCCGCTCGACCGTTAGCACAGTACCGACGACTTGTCCTGTGGCTGCGATGTAGAGCAACAGAGGCTCTTTGCTGATTGGAGCAGCAAGCACCGGCTGGGTGGAGAGCAGAGCTTTTAGCTCGGCAAATGCTGCATCAGCTTCTGGAGTCCACTCGAACTTGTCAGCCTTCTTCATCAGTCGGTAAAGAGGCAGTGCCTTTTCACCGAGTCGTGAGATGAATCGACTTAATGCGGCCAAGCATCCAGTAAGCTTCTGGACATCGTGCACTCGCACAGGGCGTTTCATTCGGAGAATAGTGCCAATCTTCTCTGGGTTAGCGTCGATTCCCCGTTCGGAAACGAGAAAACCGAGTAACTTGCCACCAGGAACTCCAAATGTGCACTTTGATGGATTGAGCTTGATATCATACCTTCTGAGGTTGGCAAATGTTTCGGCGAGGTCAGCGAGCAGGTCGGAACCTTTTCGTGACTTGACTACAATATCATCCATATACGCTTCCACATTCCGACTGATTTGGGTGAGTAGACACTTCTGAATCATTCGCATAAATGTGGCTCCGGCATTCTTGAGGCCGAATGGCATGGTGATATAGCAGAAGCACCCGAATGGAGTGATGAAAGCTGTTTTTACCTCATCGGGCCCGTACAGACGGATCTGGTGGTACCCGGAGTAAGCATCTAAAAAAGACAACCTCTCGCATCCCGCGGTCGAGTCAACAATTTGATCTATGCGAGGGAGAGGAAAGTGATCTTTCGGGCAGGCCCGGTTGATGTGCTTGAAATCAATGCACATTCGGAGCGACTTGTCCTTCTTAGGAACCATGACGACATTAGCGAGCCACTCGGAGTGGTATATCTCTCGGATAAATCCTGCCGCCAACAGTCGAGCCACTTCTTCACCGATGGCCTTTCTCTTCTGGACGGCGGACCGCCGAAGATGCTCTTTGACTGGCTTTGCAGACGAGTCGACTCTTAGGCGATGCTCAGCCAGTCCCCTGGGAACACCTGGCATGTCAGCGGGCTTCCATGCAAAAATGTCCCAGTTCTCACGGAGGAACTGGATGAGCGCTTCTTCCTATTTTGGGTCGAGTGTTGTGGAGATGCGGGTCGGAGCTGCTTCGGGGTCGGTCGGGTGAATGTGAACAGGCTTCGTCTCACCGGACGACTGGAATGCAGACTCTGTGGTGGGCTTCTTGGATCGCAGCAAGTCACTCGGATCTGCGTTTTGCTTGTATTCTTCGAACTCGACCGCTGTCACTTGGGAATCGGCAATCTTGGAGCCCTTCTGAAAGCACTCCTCTGCCTTTTTCCTATCACCGGTGACAGTGATCACACCTTTGGGACCGGGCATCTTCAGTTTGAGGTACACGTAACATGGTCGAGCCATGAACCGTGCATAGGCTGGTCTCCCCAAAATGGCATGATATGCACTTTGAAAATCCATGACCTCAAACGTCAACTTTTCTTTGCGAAAATGCTTCGAATCACCAAACACTACGTCCAAAGCTATCTGGCCGAGTGACTCGGCCTTCTTCCCTGGTATAACTCCATGGAAGCTCATGTTACTAGTGCTCAGTCGGGACATCGGAATGCCCATACCTTTCAATGTGTCTGCATATAATAAGTTCAGCCCACTTCCACCATCCATCAGCACCTTTGTCAGTCGAGTGCCTTCGACAACTGGATCGACCACCAAAGCTTGCCTCCCGGGGGTGGCAATATGAGTCGGGTGATCAGATTGGTCGAATGTGATGGGTGTTTGAGACCACTTCAGATAATTTGCCTTTGCTGGGGCAACCATGTTCACCTCTCGGTTAATCACTTTCAGTCGACTTCTGCTTTCCACATCTGCAAAGATCATCAGAGTGGAGTTGATATGCGGATATCCTCCCTCACTGTCCTCTTTGTCTTCGGCCTTGTCCGACCCCTTCTCCTTGTCCTTAGACTGTTTTCCCTGAAACTGCTGGATCAGGAGTCGACATTGGCGAGTGGTGTGCTTTGGGTAAATGATATTCCCCTCTTCACCTTTCTTAGTGTGAATGTGACATGGCATATCCATCACGTCATTCCCTTCTTTATCCTTTACCTTCTTGGGGTTCCAGGATCCTTTTGGTTTCCCCTTAAACTTTCCTTGAGTCACGGCCAGAGCCTCTCCAGGAGCTGCCGGTTCAGCCTTCCGCTTCTGTTTCCGACTGGTGTTTCCTTTTTCCGACTGACTCGGCTTGTGCTTGCCGCTTCGGAGTCGGTCTTCTTCTTCGCCGTTGGCGTACTTGGTAGCAATCTCCATCATCCGACTCAAGGTCATGTCACCGGTTCGACCAAATTTCAAACTCAGTTCTCTGTTCTTGACGCCGTCTTTGAAGGCGCATACTGCCTGATGATCAGAGACATTTTCCACAGTGTGATGCAAAGTGATCCACCTCTGAATATACTCTCTGAGAGTCTCATTAGTTTTCTGCACGCAGACTTGCAACTCTGTCAACCCCGCTGGTCGCTTGCAAGTCCCTTCAAACGTTCTGACGAACACTCGGGACAGATCTTCCCAAGTGTAAATGCTGCTAGGAGGTAATTGAGTCAACCATGCCCTGGCAGAACCTTCCAACATGAGGGGCAAATGCTTCATGGCCACCTCGTCGTTCCCACCACCGATCTGAACTGCCACTCGGTAGTCTTCGAGCCAAGTTTCAGGCTTAGACTCACCAGTGAACTTGCTGACTCCTGTTGCCAACCTGAAATTGGGGGGGATAACTGCGGCTCTGATAGCTCTGCTGAAACATTCAGGACCAGAAACATGTACTCGACTGCTCGTGGGTACATCTCTGTCGAGTGCGCCTCGATGGGCTCTGTTCCGGTCGACCAACCCTTGCACGATAATGGATCGCGCGTCGAAGCCTGGCTCTCTGGGGTCAACTGGAACCCTACGCCCTGTACTGTACTGACGCCTATCATCTGGCTGCCGAGGAGCGTAAGACCCACCCCTCGGAGGGGAATAGGGCACTCGACGCCTATCATCTCGGTCGAGTCTGTCGCCATATTGATCTCGCCGATTCTCACGCCCTTCGCGCCGCGGAGGCGATCTGGGGCTGTGAGCCGACCGAACCGTATTCACAGTGACAGATCGACTGTGAATTCTGTTGCGCGACTGAGACACGGCTGAATTCTGATCTCCTGCTGCCCGGAGCAGATCCCTGATCTGCAGCAAACCTCTGCCAGCTTCCGACTGCGAAGGCTGAATGGACTCTGCTATACGGGTCGCAGCTGCTAAATTCTGAATTGGGGTTCGATATACCTGAGTCGGCGGGAAGAGTTGACGTCGACTGGTGTCGGGAACTCGTTGCCGCGCGCGCTCGTCGAGTGCTCGCTGAAGGTTCTCCAGTCGAGTGCGCTCGGCCAAATTGGCCAGACGCGCCTCCTCCAAGGCACGAGCCTCGGGGGTTTCTCCTGCGATGGGAATACGCAGGGGATCCTCGTTCCTGCGGCGAAGCTCTTCTCTTTGCAGAGAGTCGAGTGGCTCGGGCTGGTACTCTTCGTAGTCTCGTGCAGGGTCACCGCCGTCACCTGCTCCACCGCCACGGGCGAAGCCAGGAGGGCTGTGGGGCCCGTCGACCATTAAGATTTCCGCCGCTGGATCACTGCTTCCGCACTCGGATGCAGTCTCTCCGGAGCCAGTCGACTGATCGAACAAGCCGTAGAGAGATTCGTTGGGCTCGATTGCCGCAACTTGTGTAGTGGCCGATTGGCGAGCCACCGCGTGACTCACCCATCGTTGAAGCCTCGACCGGCCCGAGCGCTTGCGCTGGCGGGAGACCGGGAGGGTGGACGATGGAGGAGCCGACCGATACTGGGTCGACGGTTGCCGTAGCAGAACGCCGCGGACACATGCGCGAAAATGCGTCGCACCACGGACGGGGAGCGCGTCTACGTCGAGTGGAGCCTCCTGGAGCCATGCGGAGTCGTCGGCGATGAAGGTGAGAGTGCCGAGACGGATCTCTTGACCCTTGACCAAAACTCCAGCAGACACCATGATGAGAGTACTCGGAAGAATCGCAACTTCTCCACAAAATCGCTAAAACACCTGCCCCACGGTGGGCGCCAACTGTCGTGGTTCTAAGCCTGACAGTAGAGTGGGGGGTAGGTATGGAGAGGCAAGGTTCTAGCTATAGAGAGGTTGTAAGCACAAAGGATGTACGAGTTCAGGCCCTTCTCGGAAGAAGTAACAGCCCTACGTCTCGGAGCCCGGAGGCGGTCGAGTGGATTATGAATGTGTGAATTACAAGGTGCCGAACCCCTCTGCCTGTGGAGGGGGGTGGCTTATATAGAGTGCGCCAGCACCCCAGCCAGCCCACGTAGGAGAGGGTTTAAGGAGGGTTAAGTCTGGGGTGTTACTGGTAACGCCCCACATAAAGGCCTTTACTATCATAAAGTCTACTTGATTACAGGCCGTTGCAGTGCAGAGTGCCTCTTGACCTCCTGGTGGTCGAGTGAGTCTTCGTGGTCGAGTCCTTCAGACCAGTCGAGTGAATCCTCGTTGGTCGACTGGAAGGCGACCTCTTCTAAGGATGTCCTGGGGTAAGTTACTTGGATCAGGTCCATGACCCTACCCTAGGTACATAACCCCATCAGGGGTCCCGGAGTGATTTCCATGATTTACGAACCCTCGTGTGCGTTTACGTGTCGGTCATCAACACTCACAGTTTTGGCCAATTCTGACGTGTTTCGAGGACTTTTACTCACCGTTTTGGGGTCCCAAAGTGATTTCCATAATTGTTGAACCCCAAGGTGCGCTTACGTGTCGGTCATCAACACTCATAGTTTTGGCCAATTCTGACCTGTTTCGTGGACTATTACTCACTGTTTTGGGGTCCCGGAGTGATTTTCACGGTTAACGAACCGCGAGGTGCGTTTACGTGTCGGTCATCAACTCACAGTTTTGGCCGATTCTGGCCCGTTTCGTGGACTATTACTCACTGTTTTGGGGTCCCAGAGTGATATCCATGATTAACGAACCCCGAGCTGCGTTTACGTTTCGGTCATCAGCACTCGCAGTTTCAGCCGATTCTGGCCCGTTTCATGGACTAATACTCACTATTTTGGGGTCCCGGAGTGATTTCCGCGATTAATGAACCCTGGGGTGCGTTTACGTGTAGGTCATAAACACTCACGGTTTTTGTCGATGCTGACCCTTTTCGTGGACTATTACTCAACCTTTTGGGGCCCAGAGCGATTTCCATGGTTGTTGAACCCCAAGGTGCGCTTACGTGTCGATCATCAACAATCGCAGTTTGGGTCGATTTTGGCCCGTTTCTTGCACTATTACTTAGTTTTGGAGGTCCCAGAGTGATTTCAATGATTGATGAACTCCGGGGTGCATTTACGTGTCGGTCATCAACACTCACAATTTTGGCCGATTCTAGTCCGTTTTGTGCACTTTTACTCACCGTTTTGGCATCCCAGAGCGATTTCAACGACTGTAAATCCCCGGGATGCGTTTACGTGTCCGTTGTCAACAGTCACATTTTTGGCGATTTCTGACGCGTTTCGTGGACTATTACTCACCATTTTGGGGTCCCGAAGCGATTTCCATGGTTTTTGAACCCCAAGGTGCGTTTACGAGTCGGTCATGAACACTCACAATTTTGGCCGATTCTTGCCCGTTTGTGGACTATTACTCACTGTTTTGGGGTCCCAGAGTGATATCCACGATTAACGAACCGCGGGCTGCGTTTTTGTTTCGGTCACCAGCACTCGCAGTTTCGGCCGATTCTGGCCCGTTTCGTGGACTAATACTCACTATTTTGGGGTCCCGAAGTGATTTTCACGATTAATGAACCCGGGGGTGCGTTTACGTGTAGGTCATAAACACTCACGGTTTTTGTCGATGCTGACCCGTTTCGTGGACTATTACTCAACCTTTTGGGGCCCAGAGCGATTTCCATGGTTGTTGAACCCCAAGGTGCGCTTACGTGTAGGTCATCAACAATCGCAGTTTGGGCCGATTCTGGCCCATTTCTTGGACTATTACTTAGTTTTGGGGTTCCCGGAGTGATTTCCATGATTTACGAACCCTGTGGTGCGTTAATGTGTCGGTCATCAATAATCACAATTTTGGCCGATTCTGGTCCGTTTCGTGCACAATTACTCACCGTTTTGGGCTCCCAGAGCGATTTCCATGGTTGTTCAACCCCAAGGTGCACTTACGTGCCGGCCATCAACACTCATAGTTTTGGCCGATTCTGGCCCGTTTTGTGGACTATTACTCACTGTTTTGGGGTCCCGGTGTGATTTCCACGATTAACGAACCGCAGGGTGCGTTTACGTGTCAGTCATCAACACTCACAGTTTTGGCCGATTCTTTCCAGTTTCATGGACTACTACTCACTGTTTTGGGGCCCTAGAGTGATTTCCACGATTAACGAACCCCGGGGTGCGCTTACCCTTCTGTGATCAACGCTCGCGGTTTTTGTCGATTCTGACCCGTTTCGTGAAATATTACTAACCGTTTTGGGGTCCCAAAGCGATTTCCATGGTTGTTGAACCCCAAGGTGCACTTAAGTGTAGGTCATCAACAATCGCAGTTTGGGCCGATTCTGGCCCGTTTCTTGGACTATTACTTAGTTTTGGGGGTCCCGGAGTGATTTCCAGAATTTGCGAACCCTGTGGTGCGTTTATGTGTCGGTCATCAACACTCACAATTTTGGATGATTCTGGTCCGTTTCATGCACTATTACTCATCGTTTTGGGGTCCCAGAGCGATTGCCATGGTTGTTGAACCCCAAGGTGCACTCACGTGTCGGTCATCAACACTCACAGTTTTAGCCAATTCTGGCTCGCTTCGTGGACTATAACTCACTGTTTTGGGGTCCCGGAGTGATTTCCACGGTTAACGAACCGCGGGGTGCGTTTACGTGTCGGTTATGAACACTCACGATTTTGGCCGATCCTGGCCCGTTTCATGGACTATTACTCACTGTTTTGGAGCCCCGTAGTAATTTCCATGATTAACGAACCCCGGGGTGCGCATACCTGTCGGTTATCAACACTCGCGGTTTTGTCGATTCTGACCCGTTTCATGGAATATTACTCACCGTTTTGGGGTCCGAAAGCGATTTCCATCGTTGTTAAACCCCAAGGTGCGCTTAAGTGTAGGTCATCAACAATCACAGTTTGGGCTGATTCTGGCCTGTTTCTTGGACTATTACTTAGTTTGGGGGTCCCGGAGTGATTTCCATGATTTACGAACCCTCGTGTGCGTTTACGTGTCGGTCATCAACACTCACAGTTTTGGCCAATTCTGACGTGTTTCGAGGACTTTTACTCACCGTTTTGGGGTCCCAAAGTGATTTCCATAATTGTTGAACCCCAAGGTGCGCTTACGTGTCGGTCATCAACACTCATAGTTTTGGCCAATTCTCACCCGTTTCGTGGACTATTACTCACTGTTTTGGGGTCCCGGAGTGATTTTCACGGTTAACGAACCGCGAGGTGCGTTTACGTGTCGGTCATCAACTCACAGTTTTGGCCGATTCTGGCCCGTTTCGTGGACTATTACTCACTGTTTTGGGGTCCCAGAGTGATATCCATGATTAACGAACCCCGAGCTGCGTTTACGTTTCGGTCATCAGCACTCGCAGTTTCAGCCGATTCTGGCCCGTTTCATGGACTAATACTCACTATTTTGGGGTCCCGGAGTGATTTCCGCGATTAATGAACCCTGGGGTGCGTTTACGTGTAGGTCATAAACACTCACGGTTTTTGTCGATGCTGACCCGTTTCGTGGACTATTACTCAACCTTTTGGGGCCCAGAGCGATTTCCATGGTTGTTGAACCCCAAGGTGCGCTTACGTGTCGATCATCAACAATCGCAGTTTGGGTCGATTTTGGCCCGTTTCTTGCACTATTACTTAGTTTTGGAGGTCCCAGAGTGATTTCAATGATTGATGAACTCCGGGGTGCATTTACGTGTCGGTCATCAACACTCACAATTTTGGCCGATTCTAGTCCGTTTTGTGCACTTTTACTCACCGTTTTGGCATCCCAGAGCGATTTCAACGACTGTAAATCCCCGGGATGCGTTTACGTGTCCGTTGTCAACAGTCACATTTTTGGCCATTTCTGACGCGTTTCGTGGACTATTACTCACCATTTTGGGGTCCCGAAGCGATTTCCATGGTTTTTGAACCCCAAGGTGCGTTTACGAGTCGGTCATGAACACTCACAGTTTTGGCCGATTCTGGCCCGTTTCGTGGACTACTACTCACTGTTTTGGGGTCCCAGAGTGATATCCATGATTAACGAACCGCGGGCTGCGTTTTTGTTTCGGTCACCAGCACTCGCAGTTTCGGCCCATTCTGGCCCGTTTCGTGGACTAATACTCACTATTTTGGGGTCCCGAAGTGATTTTCACGATTAATGAACCCGGGGGTGCGTTTACGTGTAGGTCATAAACACTCACGGTTTTTGTCGATGCTGACCCGTTTCGTGGACTATTACTCAACCTTTTGGGTCCCAGAGCGATTTCCATGGTTGTTGAACCCCAAGGTGCGCTTACGGTCATCAACAATCGCAGTTTGGGCCGATTCTGGCCCATTTCTTGGACTATTACTTAGTTTTGGGGTTCCCGGAGTGATTTCCATGATTTACGAACCCTGTGGTGCGTTAATGTGTCGGTCATCAATAATCACAATTTTGGCCGATTCTGGTCCGTTTCGTGCACAATTACTCACCGTTTTGGGCTCCCAGAGCGATTTCCATGGTTGTTCAACCCCAAGGTGCAGTTACGTGCTGGCCATCAACACTCATAGTTTTGGCCGATTCTGGCCCGTTTTGTGGACTATTACTCTCTGTTTTGGTGTCCCGAAGAGATTTCCACGATTAACGAACCGCGGGGTGCGTTTCGTGTCAGTCATCAACACTAACAGTTTTGGCCGATTCTTTCCTGTTTCATGGACTACTACTCACTGTTTTGGGGCCCCAGAGTGATTTCCACGATTAACGAACCCCGGGGTGCGCTTACTTGTCGGTGATCAACGCTCGCGGTTTTTGTCGATTCTGACCCGTTTCGTGAAATATTACTCACCGTTTTGGGGTCCCAAAGCGATTTCCATGGTTGTTGAACCCCAAGGTGCACTTAAGTGTAGGTCATCAACAATCACAGTTTGGGCCGATTCTGGCCCGTTTCTTGGACTATTACTTAGATTTGGGGGTCCCGGAGTGATTTCCAGAATTTGCGAACCCTGTGGTGCGTTTATGTGTCGGTCATCAACACTCGCGGTTTTGTCGATTCTGACCCGTTTCGTGGAATATTACTCACCGTTTTGGGGTCCGAAAGCGATTTCCATCGTTGTTAAACCCCAAGGTGCGCTTAAGTGTAGGTCATCAACAATCACAGTTTGGGCTGATTCTGGCCTGTTTCTTGGACTATTACTTAGTTTGGGGGTCCCGGAGTGATTTCCATGATTTACGAACCCTCGTGTGCGTTTACGTGTCGGTCATCAACACTCACAGTTTTGGCCAATTCTGACGTGTTTCGAGGACTTTTACTCACCGTTTTGGGGTCCCAAAGTGATTTCCATAATTGTTGAACCCCAAGGTGCGCTTACGTGTCGGTCATCAACACTCATAGTTTTGGCCAATTCTGACCCGTTTCGTGGACTATTACTCACTGTTTTGGGGTCCCGGAGTGATTTTCACGGTTAACGAACCGCGAGGTGCGTTTACGTGTCGGTCATCAACTCACAGTTTTGGCCGATTCTGGCCCGTTTCGTGGACTATTACTCACTGTTTTGGGGTCCCAGAGTGATATCCACGATTAACGAACCCCGGGCTGCGTTTACGTTTCGGTCATCAGCACTCGCAGTTTCAGCCGATTCTGGCCCGTTTCGTGGACTAATACTCACTATTTTGGGGTCCTGGAGTGATTTCAGCGATTAATGAACCCTGGGGTGCGTTTACGTGTAGGTCATAAACACTCACGGTTTTTGTCGATGCTGACCCGCTTCGTGGACTATTACTCAACCTTTTGGGGCCCAGAGCGATTTCCATGGTTGTTGAACCCCAAGGTGCGCTTACGTGTCGATCATCAAAATCGCAGTTTGGGTCAATTTTGGCCTGTTTCTTGCACTATTACTTAGTTTTGGAGGTCCCAGAGTGATTTCAATGATTGATGAACTCCGGGGTGCATTTACGTGTCGGTCATCAACACTCACAATTTTGGCCGATTCTAGTCCGTTTTGTGCACTTTTACTCACCGTTTTGGCATCCCAGAGCGATTTCCATGACTGTAAATCCCCGAGATGCGTTTACGTGTCCGTTGTCAACAGTCACATTTTTGGCCATTTCTGACGCGTTTCGTGGACTATTACTCACCATTTTGGGGTCCCGAAGCGATTTCCATAGTTTTTGAACCCCAAGGTGCGTTTACGAGTCGGTCATGAACACTCACAGTTTTGGCCGATTCTGGCCCATTTCGTGGACTATTACTCATTGTTTTGGGGTCCCAGAGTGATATCCACGATTAACGAACCGCGGGCTGCGTTTTTGTTTCGGTCACCAGCACTCGCAGTTTCGGCCGATTCTGGCCCGTTTCGTGGACTAATACTCACTATTTTGGGGTCCCGAAGTGATTTTCACGATTAATGAACCCGGGGGTGCGTTTACGTGTAGGTCATAAACACTCACGGTTTTTGTCGATGCTGACCCGTTTCGTGGACTATTACTCAACCTTTTGGGGCCCAGAGCGATTTCCATGGTTGTTGAACCCCAAGGTGCGCTTACGTGTCGATCATCAACAATCGCAGTTTGGGCCGATTCTGGCCCGTTTCTTGCACTATTACTTAGTTTTGGAGGTCCCAGAGTGATTTCAATGATTGATGAACTCCGGGGTGCATTCACGTGTCGGTCATCAACACTCACAATTTTGGCCGATTCTAGTCCGTTTTGTGCACTTTTACTCACCGTTTTGGCATCCCAGAGCGATTTCAACGACTGTAAATCCCCGGGATGCGTTTACGTGTCCGTTGTCAACAGTCACATTTTTGGCCATTTCTGACGCGTTTCGTGGACTATTACTCACCATTTTGGGGTCCCGAAGCGATTTCCATGGTTTTTGAACCCCAAGGTGCGTTTACGAGTCGGTCATGAACACTCACAGTTTTGGCCGATTCTGGCCCGTTTCGTGGACTATTACTCACTGTTTTGGGGTCCCAGAGTGATATCCACGATTAACGAACCGCGGGCTGCGTTTTTGTTTCGGTCACCAGCACTCGCAGTTTCGGCCGATTCTGGCCCGTTTCGTGGACTAATACTCACTATTTTGGGGTCCCGAAGTGATTTTCACGATTAATGAACCCGGGGGTGCGTTTACGTGTAGGTCATAAACACTCACGGTTTTTGTCGATGCTGACCCGTTTCGTGGACTATTACTCAACCTTTTGGGGCCCAGAGCGATTTCCATGGTTGTTGAACCCCTAGGTGCGCTTACGTGTAGGTCATCAACAATCGCAGTTTGGGCCGATTCTGGCCCATTTCTTGGACTATTACTTAGTTTTGGGGTTCCCGGAGTGATTTCCATGATTTACGAACCCTGTGGTGCGTTAATGTGTCGGTCATCAATAATCACAATTTTGGCCGATTCTGGTCCGTTTCGTGCACAATTACTCACCGTTTTGGGCTCCCAGAGCGATTTCCATGGTTGTTCAACCCCAAGGTGCACTTACGTGCCGGCCATCAACACTCATAGTTTTGGCCGATTCTGGCCCGTTTTGTGGACTATTACTCTCTGTGTTGGTGTCCCGAAGAGATTTCCACGATTAACGAACCGCGGGGTGCGTTTCGTGTCAGTCATCAACACTCACAGTTTTGGCCGATTCTTTCCTGTTTCATGGACTACTACTCACTGTTTTGGGGCCCCAGAGTGATTTCCACGATTAACGAACCCCGGGGTGCGCTTACTTGTCGGTGATCAACGCTCGCGGTTTTTGTCGATTCTGACCCGTTTCGTGAAATATTACTCATCGTTTTGGGGTCCCAAAGCGATTTCCATGGTTGTTGAACCCCAAGGTGCACTTAAGTGTAGGTCATCAACAATCGCATTTTGGGCCGATTCTGGCCCGTTTCTTGGACTATTACTTAGATTTGGGGGTCCCGGAGTGATTTCTAGAATTTGCGAACCCTGTGGTGCGTTTATGTGTCGGTCATCAAC
>NC_041389.1:8069521-8073813 GCF_002162155.2 Triticum dicoccoides
TGGAATATTACTCACCGTTTTGGGGTCCGAAAGCGATTTCCATCGTTGTTAAACCCCAAGGTGCGCTTAAGTGTAGGTCATCAACAATCACAGTTTGGGCTGATTCTGGCCTGTTTCTTGGACTATTACTTAGTTTGGGGGTCCCGGAGTGATTTCCATGATTTACGAACCCTCGTGTGCGTTTACGTGTCGGTCATCAACACTCACAGTTTTGGCCAATTCTGACGTGTTTCGAGGACTTTTACTCACCGTTTTGGGGTCCCAAAGTGATTTCCATAATTGTTGAACCCCAAGGTGCGCTTACGTGTCGGTCATCAACACTCATAGTTTTGGCCAATTCTGACCCGTTTCGTGGACTATTACTCACTGTTTTGGGGTCCCGGAGTGATTTTCACGGTTAACGAACCGCGAGGTGCGTTTACGTGTCGGTCATCAACTCACAGTTTTGGCCGATTCTGGCCCGTTTCGTGGACTATTACTCACTGTTTTGGGGTCCCAGAGTGATATCCATGATTAACGAACCCCGGGCTGCGTTTACGTTTCGGTCATCAGCACTCGCAGTTTCAGCCGATTCTGGCCCGTTTCATGGACTAATACTCACTATTTTGGGGTCCCGGAGTGATTTCCGCGATTAATGAACCCTGGGGTGCGTTTACGTGTAGGTCATAAACACTCACGGTTTTTGTCGATGCTGACCCGTTTCGTGGACTATTACTCAACCTTTTGGGGCCCAGAGCGATTTCCATGGTTGTTGAACCCCAAGGTGCGCTTACGTGTCGATCATCAACAATCACAGTTTGGGTCGATTTTGGCCCGTTTCTTGCACTATTACTTAGTTTTGGAGGTCCCAGAGTGATTTCAATGATTGATGAACTCCGGGGTGCATTTACGTGTGGGTCATCAACACTCACAATTTTGGCCGATTCTAGTCCGTTTTGTGGACTTTTACTCACCGTTTTGGCATCCCAGAGCGATTTCAACGACTGTAAATCCCCGGGATGCGTTTACGTGTCCGTTGTCAACAGTCACATTTTTGGCCATTTCTGACGCGTTTCGTGGACTATTACTCACCATTTTGGGGTCCCGAAGCGATTTCCATGGTTTTTGAACCCCAAGGTGCGTTTACGAGTCGGTCATGAACACTCATAGTTTTGGCCGATTCTGGCCCGTTTCGTGGACTACTACTCACTGTTTTGGGGTCCCAGAGTGATATCCATGATTAACGAACCGCGGGCTGCGTTTTTGTTTCGGTCACCACCACTCGCAGTTTCGGCCGATTCTGGCCCGTTTCGTGGACTAATACTCACTATTTTGGGGTCCCGAAGTGATTTTCACGATTAATGAACCCGGGGGTGCGTTTACGTGTAGGTCATAAACACTCACGGTTTTTGTCGATGCTGACCCGTTTCGTGGACTATTACTCAACCTTTTGGGTCCCAGAGCGATTTCCATGGTTGTTGAACCCCAAGGTGCGCTTACGTGTAGGTCATCAACAATCGCAGTTTGGGCCGATTCTGGCCCATTTCTTGGACTATTACTTAGTTTTGGGGTTCCCGGAGTGATTTCCATGATTTACGAACCCTGTGGTGCATTAATGTGTCGGTCATCAATAATCACAATTTTGGCCGATTCTGGTCCGTTTCGTGCACAATTACTCACCGTTTTGGGCTCCCAGAGCGATTTCCATGGTTGTTCAACCCCAAGGTGCAGTTACGTGCTGGCCATCAACACTCATAGTTTTGGCCGATTCTGGCCCGTTTTGTGGACTATTACTCTCTGTTTTGGTGTCCCGAAGAGATTTCCACGATTAACGAACCGCGGGGTGCGTTTCGTGTCAGTCATCAACACTAACAGTTTTGGCCGATTCTTTCCTGTTTCATGGACTACTACTCACTGTTTTGGGGCCCCAGAGTGATTTCCACGATTAACGAACCCCGGGGTGCGCTTACTTGTCGGTGATCAACGCTCGCGGTTTTTGTCGATTCTGACCCGTTTCGTGAAATATTACTCACCGTTTTGGGGTCCCAAAGCGATTTCCATGGTTGTTGAACCCCAAGGTGCACTTAAGTGTAGGTCATCAACAATCACAGTTTGGGCCGATTCTGGCCCGTTTCTTGGACTATTACTTAGATTTGGGGGTCCCGGAGTGATTTCCAGAATTTGCGAACCCTGTGGTGCGTTTATGTGTCGGTCATCAACACAGTCGGTTTTGTCGATTCTGACCCGTTTCGTGGAATATTACTCACCGTTTTGGGGTCCGAAAGCGATTTCCATCGTTGTTAAACCCCAAGGTGCGCTTAAGTGTAGGTCATCAACAATCACAGTTTGGGCTGATTCTGGCTTGTTTCTTGGACTATTACTTAGTTTGGGGGTCCCGGAGTGATTTCCATGATTTACGAACCCTCGTGTGCGTTTACGTGTCAGTCATCAACACTCACAGTTTTGGCCAATTCTGACGTGTTTCGAGGACTTTTACTCACCGTTTTGGGGTCCCAAAGTGATTTCCATAATTGTTGAACCCCAAGGTACGCTTACGTGTCGGTCATCAACACTCATCGTTTTGGCCAATTCTGACCCGTTTCGTGGACTATTACTCACTGTTTTGGGGTCCCGGAGTGATTTTCACGGTTAACGAACCGCGAGGTGCGTTTACGTGTCGGTCATCAACTCACAGTTTTGGCCGATTCTGGCCCGTTTCGTGGACTATTACTCACTGTTTTGGGGTCCCAGAGTGATATCCACGATTAACGAACCCCGGGCTGCGTTTACGTTTCGGTCATCAGCACTCGCAGTTTCAGCCGATTCTGGTCCGTTTCGTGGACTAATACGCACTATTTTGGGGTCCTGGAGTGATTTCCGCGATTAATGAACCCTGGGGTGCGTTTACGTGTAGGTCATAAACACTCACGGTTTTTGTCGATGCTGACCCGCTTCGTGGACTATTTCTCAACCTTTTGGGGCCCAGAGCGATTTCCATGGTTGTTGAACCCCAAGGTGCGCTTACGTGTCGATCATCAAAATCGCAGTTTGGGTCAATTTTGGCCCGTTTCTTGCACTATTACTTAGTTTTGGAGGTCCCAGAGTGATTTCAATGATTGATGAACTCCGGGGTGCATTTACGTGTCGGTCATCAACACTCACAATTTTGGCCGATTCTAGTCCGTTTTGTGCACTTTTACTCACCGTTTTGGCATCCCAGAGTGATTTCCATGACTGTAAATCCCCGAGATGCGTTTACGTGTCCGTTGTCAACAGTCACATTTTTGGCCATTTCTGACGCGTTTCGTGGACTATTACTCACCATTTTGGGGTCCCGAAGCGATTTCCATGGTTTTCGAACCCCAAGGTGCGTTTACGAGTCGGTCATGAACACTCACAGTTCTGGCCGATTCTGGCCCGTTTCGTGGACTATTACTCACTGTTTTGGGGTCCCAGGGTGATATCCACGATTAACGAACCGCGGGCTGCGTTTTTGTTTCGGTCACCAGCACTCGCAGTTTCGGCCGATTCTGGCCCGTTTCGTGGACTAATACTCACTATTTTGGGGTCCCGAAGTGATTTTCACGATTAATGAACCCGGGGGTGCGTTTACGTGTAGGTCATAAACACTCACGGTTTTTGTCGATGCTGACCCGTTTCGTGGACTATTACTCAACCTTTTGGGGCCCAGAGCGATTTCCATGGTTGTTGAACCCCAAGGTGCGCTTATGTGTAGGTCATCAACAATCGCAGTTTGGGCCGATTCTGGCCCATTTCTTGGACTATTACTTAGTTTTGGGGTTCCCGGAGTGATTTCCATGATTTACGAACCCTGTGGTGCGTTAATGTGTCAGTCATCAATAATCACAATTTTGGCCGATTCTGGTCCGTTTCGTGCACAATTACTCACCGTTTTGGGCTCCCAGAGCGATTTCCATGGTTGTTCAACCCCAAGGTGCACTTACGTGCCGGCCATCAACACTCATAGTTTTGGCCGATTCTGGCCCGTTTTGTGGACTATTACTCTCTGTGTTGGTGTCCCGAAGAGATTTCCACGATTAACGAACCGCGGGGTGCGTTTCGTGTCAGTCATCAACACTCACAGTTTTGGCCGATTCTTTCCTGTTTCATGGACTACTACTCACTGTTTTGGGGCCCCAGAGTGATTTCCACGATTAACGAACCCCGGGGTGCGCTTACTTGTCGGTGATCAACGCTCGCGGTTTTTGTCGATTCTGACCCGTTTCGTGAAATATTACTCATCGTTTTGGGGTCCCAAAGCGATTTCCATGGTTGTTGAACCCCAAGGTGCA
>NC_041389.1:8074371-8087245 GCF_002162155.2 Triticum dicoccoides
ATTACTCACCGTTTTGGGGTCCGAAAGCGATTTCCATCGTTGTTAAACCCCAAGGTGCGCTTAAGTGTAGGTCATCAACAATCACAGTTTGGGCTGATTCTGGCCTGTTTCTTGGACTATTACTTAGTTTGGGGGTCCCGGAGTGAGTTCCATGATTTACGAACCCTCGTGTGCATTTACGTGTCGGTCATCAACACTCACAGTTTTGGCCAATTCTGACGTGTTTCGAGGACTTTTACTCACCGTTTTGGGGTCCCAAAGTGATTTCCATAATTGTTGAACCCCAAGGTGCGCTTACGTGTCGGTCATCCACACTCACAGTTTTGGCCAATTCTGACCCGTTTCGTGGACTATTACTCACTGTTTTGGGGCCCCGGAGTGATTTTCACGGTTAACGAACCGCGAGGTGCGTTTACGTGTCGGTCATCAACTCACAGTTTTGGCCGATTCTGGCCCGTTTTGTGGACTATTACTCACTGTTTTGGGGTCCCAGAGTGATATCCACGATTAACGAACCCCGGGCTGCGTTTACGTTTCGGTCATCAGCACTCGCAGTTTCAGCCGATTCTGGCCCGTTTCGTGGACTAATACTCACTATTTTGGGGTCCTGGAGTGATTTCCGCGATTAATGAACCCTGGGGTGCGTTTACGTGTAGGTCATAAACACTCACGGTTTTTGTCGATGCTGACCCGCTTCGTGGACTATTACTCAACCTTTTGGGGCCCAGAGCGATTTCCATGGTTGTTGAACCCCAAGGTGCGCTTACGTGTCGATCATCAAAATCGCAGTTTGGGTCAATTTTGGCCCGTTTCTTGCACTATTACTTAGTTTTGGAGGTCCCAGAGTGATTTCAATGATTCATGAACTCCGGGGTGCATTTACGTGTCGGTCATCAACACTCACAATTTTGGCCGATTCTAGTCCGTTTTGTGCACTTTTACTCACCGTTTTGGCATCCCAGAGCGATTTCCATGACTGTAAATCCCCGGGATGCGTTTACGTGTCCGTTGTCAACAGTCACATTTTTGGCCATTTCTGACGCGTTTCATGGACTATTACTCACCATTTTGGGGTCCCGAAGCGATTTCCATAGTTTTTGAACCCCAAGGTGCGTTTACGAGTCGGTCATGAACACTCACAGTTTTGGCCGATTCTGGCCCATTTCGTGGACTATTACTCACTGTTTTGGGGTCCCAGAGTGATATCCACGATTAACGAACCGCGGGCTGCGTTTTTGTTTCGGTCACCAGCACTCGCAGTTTCTTCCGATTCTGGCCCGTTTCGTGGACTAATACTCACTATTTTGGGGTCCCGAAGTGATTTTCACGATTAATGAACCCGGGGGTGCGTTTACGTGTAGGTCATAAACACTCACGGTTTTTGTCGATGCTGACCCGTTTCGTGGACTATTACTCAACCTTTTGGGCCCCAGAGCGATTTCCATGGTTGTTGAACCCCAAGGTGCGCTTACGTGTAGGTCATCAACAATCGCAGTTTGGGCCGATTCTGGCCCATTTCTTGGACTATTACTTAGTTTTGGGGTTCCCGGAGTGATTTCCATGATTTACGAACCCTGTGGTGCGTTAATGTGTCGGTCATCAATAATCACAATTTTGGCCGATTCTGGTCCGTTTCGTGCACAATTACTCACCGTTTTGGGCTCCCAGAGCGATTTCCATGGTTGTTCAACCCCAAGGTGCACTTACGTGCCGGCCATCAACACTCATAGTTTTGGCCGATTCTGGCCCGTTTTGTGGACTATTACTCTCTGTTTTGGTGTCCCGAAGAGATTTCCACGATTAACGAACCGCGGGGTGCGTTTCGTGTCAGTCATCAACACTCACAGTTTTGGCCGATTCTTTCCTGTTTGATGGACTACCACTCACTGTTTTGGGGCCCCAGAGTGATTTCCACGATTAACGAACCCCGGGGTGCGCTTACTTGTCGGTGATCAACGCTCGCGGTTTTTGTTGATTCTGACCCGTTTCGTGAAATATTACTCACCGTTTTGGGGTCCCAAAGCGATTTCCATGGTTGTTGAACCCCAAGGTGCACTTAAGTGTAGGTCATCAACAATCGCATTTTGGGCCGATTCTGGCCCGTTTCTTGGACTATTACTTAGTTTTGGGGGTCCCGGAGTGATTTCCACAATTTGCGAACCCCGTGGTGCGTTTATGTGTCGGTCATCAACACTCACAATTTTGGATGATTCTGGTCCGTTTCATGCACTATTACTCATCGTTTTGGGGTCCCAGAGCGATTTCCATGGTTGTTGAACCCCAAGGTGCACTCACGTGTCGGTCATCAACACTCACAGTTTCTGGCTCGTTTCGTGGACTATAACTCACTGTTTTGGGGTCCCGGAGTGATTTCCACGGTTAACGAACCGCGGGGTGCGTTTACGTGTCGGTTATCAACACTCACGATTTTGGCCGAGCCTGGCCCGTTTAATGGACTATTACTCACTGTTTTGGAGCCCCGTAGTAATTTCCATGATTAACGAACCCCAGGGTGCGCATACCTGTCGGTTATCAACACTCGCGGTTTTGTCGACTCTGACCCGTTTCATGGAATATTACTCACCGTTTTGGGGTCCGAAAGCGATTTCCATCGTTGTTGAACCCCAAGGTGCGCTTAAGTGTAGGTCATCAACAATCACAGTTTGGGCTGATTCTGGCCCGTTTCTTGGACTATTACTTAGTTTTGGGGGTCCCGGAGTAATTTCCATGATTTACGAACCCTCGTGTGCGTTTACGTGTCGGTCATCAACACTCATAGTTTGGCCAATTCCGACGTGTTTCGAGGACTTTTACTCACCGTTTTGGGTCCCAAAGTGATTTCCATAATTGTGGAACCCCAAGGTGCACTTACGTGTCGGTCATCAACACTCACAGTTTTGGCCAATTCTGACCCGTTTCGTGGACTATTACTCACTGTTTTGGGGTCCCGGAGTGATTTCACGATTAACGAACCGCGGGGTGCGTTTATGTATTGGTCATCAACGCTCACAGTTTTGGCCGATTCTGGCCCGTTTCGTGGCCTATTACTCACTGTCTTGGGGTCCGAGAGTGATTTCCACGATTAACAAACCCGGGGGTGCGTTTACGTGTCGGTCATGAACACTCACAGTTTTGGCCGATTCTGGCCCATTTCGTGGATTATTACTCACTGTTTTGGGATCCCGGTGTGATTTCCATGATTAACGAACCCCAAGGTGCGCCTACGTGTAGGTCATCAACAATCGCAGTTTGGGCCGATTCTGGCCCATTTCTTGGACTATTACTTAGTTTCGGGGGTGCCGGAGTGATTTCTATGATTTACGGACCCCGTGGTGCGTCTACGTGTCGGTCATCAATAATCATAATTTTGGCCGATTCTGGTCTGTTTCGTGCACTATTACTCACTATTTTGGGGTCCCAGAGCGATTTCCATGGTGGTTAAACCCCAAGGTGCGCTCACGTGTCGGCCATCAACACCCATAGTTTTGGCCGATTCTAGCCCGTTTCATGGACAATTACTCACTCTTTTGGGATCCCAGAGTGATTTCCACGGTTAATGAACCGCGGGGTGCATTTACGTGTCGGTCATCAACACTCACAGTTTTGGCCGATACTGGCCAGTTTTGTGGACTATTACTCACTGGTTTGGGGTCCCCGAGTGATTTGGGGTCCCGGAGTGATTTCCACGATTAACGAACCGTGGGGTGCGTTTATGTGTCGGTCATCAACACTCACAGTTTTGGCCGATTCTTTCCCGTTCCGTGGACTCTTACTCACTGTTTTGGGGCCCCGGAGTGATTTCCACGATTAACCAAACCCGGGGTGCGCTTACTGTCGGTTATCAACCCTCGCGGTTTTTGTCGATTCTGACCCGTTTCGTGGAATATTACTCACCGTTTTGGGGTCCCAAAGCAATTTCGATGGTTGTTGAACCCCAAGGTGCACTTAAGTGTAGGTCATCAACAATTGCAGTTTGGGCCAATTCTGGCCCGTTTCTTGGACTATTACTTAGTTTTGGGGGTCCCGGAGTGATTTCCACAATTTGCGAACCCCGTGGTGCGTTTATGTGTCGGTCATCAACACTCATAATTTTGGCCGATTCTGGTCCGTTTCGTGCACTATTACTCATGGTTTTGGGGTCCCAGAGCGATTTCCACGGTTGTTGAACCCCAAGGTGCACTCATGTGTCGGTCATAACCACTCATAGTTTTGGCCGATTCTGTCCCGTTTCATGGACTATTACTCACTGTTTTGGGGTCCCGGAGTGATTTCCACGATTAACGAACCGCGGGGTGCATTTACATGTCGGTCATCAACACTCAAAGTTTTGGACGATTCTGGCCTGTTTTGTGGAGTATTACTCACTGTTTTGGGGTCCCGGGGTGATTTCCACGATTAACAAACCGCAGGGTGCGTTTACGTGTCGGTCATCAACACTCATGGTTTTGGCCGAGTCTGGCCCGTTTCATGGACTATTACTCACTGTTTTGGGGCGCCGGAGTGATTTCCACGATTAACGAACCCCGGGGTGCGCTTACATATTGGTTATCAACACTCGCGGTTTTTGTCGATTCTGACCCGTTTCGTAGAATATTGCTCACCGTTTTGGGTCCGAAAGCGATTTCCATTGTTGTTGAACCCCAAGGTGCGCTTAAGTGTAGGTCATCAAAAAACGCAGTTTGGGCCGATTCTTGGACTATTACTTAGTTTTGGGGGTTCCGGAGTGATTTCCACGATTTACGAACCCTCGTGTGCATTTACGTGTCGATCATCAGCACTGACAGTTTTGTCCAATTCTGACGCGTTTCATGGACTTTTACTCACCGTTTTGGGGTCCCGAAGTGATTTCCATAATTGTTGAACCCCAAGGTGTGCTTACGTGTCGGTCATCAACACTCATAGTTTTGGCCAATTCTGACCCGTTTCGATGACTATTACTCACTGTTTTGGGGTCCTGGAGTGATTTTCACGGTTAACAAACCGCGAGGTGCGTTTACATGTTGGTCATCAACACTCACAGCTTTTGCCGATTCTTTGCCGTTTTGTGGACTATTACTCACTGTTTTGGTGCCCTAGAGTAATTTCCACGATTAACGAACCCCAGGGTGCGCTTACCTGCCGGTTATCAACCCTTGCGGTTTTTGTCGATTCTGACCCGTTTCGTGGAATATTACTCACCGTTTTGGGGTCCCAAAGCGATTTCCATGGTTGTTGAACCCCAAGGTGCACTTAAGTGTAAGTCATCAACAATCGCAGTTTGGGCCGATTCTAGCCCATTTATTGGACTATTACTTAGTTTTGGGGGTCCCAAAGTGATTTCCACAATTTGCGAAACCCGTGGTGCGTTTATGTGTCGGTCATCAACACTCATAATTTTGGCCGATTCTGGTCCGTTTCGTGAAATATTACTCACCATTTTGGGGTCCCAAAGCGATTTCCATGGTTGTTGAAACCCAAGGTGCACTTAAGTGTAGGTCATCAACAATCGCAGTTTTGGCCGATTCTGGCCCGTTTCTTGGACTATTACTTAGTTTTGGGGGTCCCGGAGTGATTTCCAGAATTTGCAAACCCTGTGGTGCGTTTATGTGTCGGTCATCAACACTCACAATTTTGGATGATTCTGGTCCGTTTCATGCACTATTACTCATCGTTTTGGGGTCCCAGAGCGATTTCAATGGTTGTTGAACCCCAAGGTGCACTCACGTGTCGGTCATCAACACTCACAGTTTTGGCCGATTCTGGCCCGTTTCATGGACTATTACTCACTGTTTTGGAGCCCCGGAGTGATTTCCACGATTAATGAACCCTGGGGTGCGCTTACCAGTCGGTTATCAACCCTCGCGGTTTTTGTCGATTCTGACCCGTTTCGAGGAATATTGCTCACTGTTTTGGGGTCCGAAAGCGATTTCCATCGTTGTTGAACCCCAAGGTGCGCTTAAGTGTAGGTCATCAACAATCGCAGTTTGGGCCGATTCAAGCCCGTTTTGGACTATTACTTAGTTTTGGGGGTCCCGTAGTGACTTCCATGATTTACGAACACTCGTGTGCGTTTACGTGTCGGTCATCAACACTCACAGTTTTGGCCAATTCTGACGCGTTTTGTGGACTTTTACTCACCGTTTTGGGGTCCCAAAGTGATTTCCATAATTGTTGAACCCCAAGGTGTGCTTACGTGTCGGTCATCAACACTCATAGTTTTGGCCAATTCCGACCCGTTTCGATGACTATTACTCACTGTTTTGGGGTCCCGGAGTGATTTTCACGGTGAACGAACCGCGAGGTGCGTTTACGTGTTGGTCATCAACACTCACAGTTTTTGCTGATTCTTTCCCGTTTTGTGGACTATTACTCACTGTTTTTGGTGCCCCGGAGTAATATCCACGATTAACGAACCCCGGGCTGCGTTTATGTTTCGGTCATCAGCACTCGCAGTTTCGGCCGATTCTGGCCCGTTTCGTGGACTAATACTCACTATTTTGGGGTCTCGAAGTGATTTCCACGATTAATGAACCCCGGGGTGCGTTTACGTGTAGGTCATAAACACTCACGGTTTTTGTCGATGCTGACCCGTTTCGTGGACTATTACTCAACCTTTTGCGGCCTAGAGCGATATCCATGGTTGTTGAACCAAAAGGTGCGCTTACGTGTCGATCATCAATAATCGCAGTTTGGGCCGATTTTGGCCCGTTTCTTGCACTATTACTTAGTTTTGGAGGTCCCGGAGTGATTTCAATGATTGATGAACTCTGGGTGTGTTTACGTGTCGGTCATCAACACTCACAATTTTGGCCGATTCTAGTCCGTTTCGTGCAATTTAATCACCGTTTTGGCATCCCAGAGCGATTTCCACGACTGTAAATCCCCGGGGTGCGTTTACGTGTCCATTGTCAACAGTCACGGTTTTGGCCAATTCTGACGCGTTTCGAGGAGTATTACTCACCATTTTGGGGTCCCGAAGCGATTTCCATAGTTTTTGAACCCCAAGGTGCGTTTACGAGTCGGTCATGAACACTCACAGTTTTGGCTGATTCTGGCCCGTTTCGTGGATTATTACACACTGTTTTGGGGTCCCGTTGTGATTTCCACGATTAACAAACCCCGGGGTGCGTTTACGTGTCGGTCATCAACACTCGCAGTTTCGGCCGATTCTGGCTCGTTTGTGACTATTACTCACTCTTTTGGGGTCCCGAAGTGATTTCCCTGATTAATGAACCCCGGGGTGAGTTTACCTGTCGGTCATCAACACTCGCGGTTTTTGTCGATTCTGACCCATTTCGTGGACTATTACTCACCATTTTGTGATCCCAGAGCGATTTCCATGGTTGTTGAACCCCAAGGTGCGCTTACGTGTAGGTCATCAACAATCGCAGTTCGGGCTGATTCTGGCCCATTTCTTGGACTATTACTTAATTTTGGGGTTCCCGGAGTGATTTCCATGATTTACGAACCCCGTGGTGCGTTAATGTGTCGGTCATCAATAATCACAATTTTGGCCGATTCTGGTCTGTTTCGTGCACAATTACTCACCGTTTTGGGGTCCCAGAGCGATTTCCATGGTTGTTCAACCCCAAGGTGCACTCACGTGCCGGCCATCAACACTCATAGTTTTGGCCGATTATGGCCCGTTTTGTGGACTATTACTCACTGTTTTGGCGTCCCGAAGAGATTTCCACGATTAACAAACCGCGGGGTGCGTTTACGTGTCAGTCATCAACACTCACAGTTTTGGCCGATTCTTTCCTGTTTCATGGACTACTACTCACTGTTTTGGGGCCCTGGAGTGATTTCCACGATTAACGAACCCTGGGGTGCGCTTACTTGTCGGTGATCAACACTCGCGGTTTTTGTCAATTCTGACCCGTTTCGTGAAATATTACTCACCGTTTTGGGGTCCCAAAGCGATTTCCATGGTTGTTGAACCCCAAGGTGCACTTCAGTGTAGGTCATCAACAATCGCAGTTTGGGCCGATTCTGGCCCGTTTCTTGGACTATTACTTAGTTTTGGGGGTCCCGGATTGATTTCCACAATTTGCGAACCCCGTGGTGCGTTTATGTGTCGGTAATCAACACTCACAATTTTGGCTGATTCTGGTCCGTTTCATGCACTATTACTCACCGTTTTGGGGTCCCAGAGCGATTTCCATGGTTGTTGAACCCCAAGGTGCACTCACGTGTCGGTCATCAACACTCACAGTTTCGGGCAATTCTGGCTCGTTTCGTGGACTATAACTCACTGTTTTGGGGTCCCGGAGTGATTTCCACGGTTAACGAACCGCGGGGTGCGTTTACGTGTCGGTCATCAACACTCACAGTTTTGGCCGATTCTTTCTCGTTTCGTGGAATATTACTCACTGTTTTGGGGACCCGGAGTGATTTCCACGATTAATGAACCCCGGGGTGCGTTTACTGTCGGTTATCAACCCTCGCGGTTTTTCTCGATACTGACCCGTTTCGTGGAATATTACTCACCGTTTTGGGGTCCCAAAGCGATTTCCATGGTTGTTGAACCCCAAGGTGCCCTTAAGTGTAGGTCATCAACAATCGCAGTTTGGGCCAATTATGGCCCGTTTCTTGGACTATTACTTAGATTTGGGGGTCCCGGACTGATTTCCACAATTTGTGAACCCCGTGGTGCGTTTGTGTGTCGGTCATCAACACTCATAATTTTGGCCGATTCTTGTCCGTTTCATGCACTATTACTCACGGTTTTGGGGTCCGAGAGCGATTTCCATAGTTCTTGAACCCCAAGGTGCACTCACGTGTCGGTCATCAACACTCACAGTTTTGGCCGATTCTGGCCCGTTTCATGGACTAAGACTCACTGTTTTGGGGTCCCAGAGTGATTTCCACGATTAACCAACCGCGGGGTGCATTTACGTGTCGGTCATCAACACTCACAGTTTTGGACGATTCTGGCCTGTTTTGTGGAGTATTACTCACTGTTTTGGGGTCCCGGGGTGATTTCCATGATTAACGAACCGCAGGGTGCGTTTACTTGTCGGTCATCAACACTCACGGGTTTGGCCAATTCTGGCCCATTTCATGGACTATTACTCACTGTTTTGGGGCCCCGGAGTGATTTCCACGATTAACGAACCCCAGGGTGCGCTTACGTGTTGGTTATCAACACTCGCGGTTTTTGTCGATTCTGACCTGTTTAATAGAATATTGCTCTCCATTTTGGGTCCGAAAGCGATTTCCATTGTTGTTGAACCCCAAGGTGCGCTTAAGTGTAGGTCATAAAAAATCGTAGTTTGGGCTGATTCTGGTCCGTTTCTTGTACTATTACTTAGTTTTGGGGGTCCCGGAGTGATTTCCATGATTTACGAACCCTCGTGTGCGTTTACGTGTTGGTCATCAACACTCACAGTTATGGCCAATTCTAACGCGTTTTGTGGACTTTTACTCACCGTTTTGGGGTCCCGAAGAGATTTCCATAATTGTTGAACCCCAAGGTGCGCTTATGTGTCGGTCATCAACACTCACAGTTTTGGCCAATTCTGACCCGGTTCGTGGACTATTACTCACTGTTTTGGGGTCCCGGAGTGATTTTCACGGTTGACGAACCGCGAAGTGCGTTTACGTGTTGGTCATCAACTCACAGTTTTTGCCGATTCTGGCCCGTTTTATGGACTATTACTCACTGTTTGGGGGTCCGAAAGCGATTTCCATCGTTGTTGAACCCCAAGGTGCGCTTAAGTGTAGGTCATCAACAATCGTAGTTTGGGCCGATTCAAGCCCGTTTTGGACTATTACTTAGTTTTGGGGGTCCCGGAGTGACTTCCACGATTTACGAACACTCGTGTGCGTTTACGTGTCGGTCATCAACACTCACAGTTTTGGCTAATTCTGACGCGTTTTGTGGACTTTTACTCACCGTTTTGGGGTCCCAAAGTGATTTCCATAATTGTTGAACCCCAAGGTGTGCTTACGTGTCGGTCATCAACACTCATAGTTTTGGCCAATTCTGACCCATTTCGATGACTATTACTCACTGTTTTGGGGTCCCGGAGTGATTTTCATGGTTAACGAGCCGTGAGGTGCGTTTACGTGTTGGTCATCAACACTCACAGTTTTTGCTGATTCTTTCCCGTTTTGTGGACTATTACTCACTGTTTTGGTGCCCCGGAGTAATATCCACGATTAACAAACCCCGGGCTGCGTTTACATTTCGGTCATCAGCACTCACAGTTTCGGCCGATTCTGGCCCGTTTCGTGGACTAATACTCACTATTTTGGGGTCTCGAAGTGATTTCCACGATTAATGAACCCCGGGGTGCGTTTACGTGTAGGTCATAAACACTCACGGTTTTTGTCGATGCTGACCCGTTTCGTGGACTATTACTCAACCTTTTGGGGCCCAGAGCGATATCCATGGTTGTTGAACCAAAAGGTGCGCTTACGTGTCGATCATCAATAATCGCAGTTTGGGCCGATTTTGGCCCGTTTCTTGCACTATTACTTAGTTTTGGAGGTCCCGGAGTGATTTCAATGATTGATGAACTCTGGGTGCGTTTACGTGTCGGTCATCAACACTCACAATTTTGGCCGATTCTAGTCCGTTTCGTGCAATTTTACTCACCGTTTTGGCATCCCAGAGCGATTTCCACGACTGTAAATCCCCGGGGTGCGTTTACGTGTCCATTGTCAACAGTCACGGTTTTGGCCAATTCTGACGCGTTTCGAGGACTATTACTCACCATTTTGGGGTCCCGAAGCGATTTCCATAGTTTTTGAACCCCAAGGTGCGTTTACGAGTCGGTCATGAACACTCACAGTTTTGGCTGATTCTGTCCCGTTTCGTGGATTGTTACTCACTGTTTTGGGGTCCCGGTGTGATTTCCACGATAAACGAACCCCGGGGTGCGTTTACGTGTCGGTCATCAACACTAATGGTTTTGGCCGAGTCTGGCCCGTTTCATGGACTATTTCTCACTCTTTTGGAGCCACGGAGTGATGTCCACGATTAACGAACCCCAGGGTGTATTTACGTGTCGGTCATCAACACTCGCGGTTTTTGTCGATTCTGACCCGTTTCGTGGACTATTACTCACCATTTTGTGATCCCAGAGCGATTTCCATGGTTGTTGAACCCCAAGGTGCGCTTACGTGTAGGTCATCAACAATCGCAGTTTGGGCCGATTCTGGCCCATTTCTTGGACTATTACTTAGTTTTGGGGTTCCCGGAGTGATTTCCATGATTTACGAACCCCGTGGTGCGTTAATGTGTCGGTCATCAATAATCACAATTTTGGCCGATTTTGGTCCGTTTCGTGCACAATTACTCACCATTTTGGGGTCCCAGAGCGATTTCGATGGTTGTTCAACCCCAAGGTGCACTCACGTGCCGGCCATCAACACTCATAGTTTTATCCCATTCTGGCCCGTTTTGTGGACTATTACTCACTGTTTTGGCGTCCCGAAGAGATTTCCACGATTAACGAACCGCGGGGAGCGTTTACGTGTCAGTCATCAACACTCACAGTTTTGGCCGATTCTTTCCTGTTTCATGGACTACTACTCACTGTTTTGGGCCCTGGAGTGATTTCCACGATTAACGAACCCTAGGGTGCGCTTACTTGTCGGTGATCAACACTTGCGGTTTTTGTCGATTCTGACCCGTTTCATGAAATATTACTCACCGTTTTGGTGTCCCAAAGCGATTTCCATGGTTGTTGAACCCCAAGGTGCACTTAAGTTTCGGTCATCAACAATCGCAGTTTGGGCCGATTATGGCCCGTTTCTTGGACTATTACTTAGTTCTGGGGGACCCGGAGTGATTTCCACAATTTGCGAACCCCGTGGTGCGTTTATGTGTCGGTCATCAACACTCACAATTTTGGCCGATTCTGGTCCGTTTCGTGTACTATTACTTACCGTTTTGGGGTCCCAGAGTGATTTCCATGGTTGTTGAACCCCAAGGTGCACTCACGTGTCAGTCATCAACGCTCACAGTTTCGGCCGATTCTGGCTTGTTTCATGGACTATTAATCACTATTTTGGGGTCCCGGAGTGATTTCCACGGTTAACGAACTGCGGGGTGCGTTTACGTGTCGGTCATCAACACTCACAGTTTTGGCCGATTCTGGCCCGTTTTGTGGTGTATTACTCACAGTTTTGGGTCCCGGGGTGATTTCCACGATTAATGAGCCGCGGAGTGCGTTTACGTGTCGGTCAACACTCACGATTTAGGCCGATTCTGGCCCGCTTCATGGACTATTACTCACTGTTTTGGAGCCCCGAAGTAATTTCCATGATTAACGAACCCTGGGGTGCGCTTACCTGTCTGGTATCAACACTCGCGGTTTTGTCGATTTTGACCCGTTTCGTGGAATATTACTCACCGTTTTGGGGTCCGAAAGCGATTTCCATCGTTGTTGAACCCCAAGGTGCGCTTAAGTGTAGGTCATCAACAATCGCAGTTTGGGCTGATTCTGGCCCGTTTGTTGGACTATTACTTAGTTTTGGGGGTCCCGGAGTGATTTCCATCATTTATGAACCCTCATGTGCGTTTACGTGTCGGTCATCAACACTCACAGTTTTGTCCAATTCTGACGCGTTTCGTGGACTTTTAGTCATCGTTTTGGGGTCCCAAAGTGATTTCCATAATTGTTGTACCCAAGGTGCGCTTACGTGTCGGTCATTAACACTTACAGTTTTGGCCAATTCTGACCCGTTTCGTGGACTATTACTCACTTTTTTGGGGTCCCGGAGTGATTTCACGATTAACGAACCGCGGGGTGTGTTTACGTGTCGGTCATCAACACTCACAGTTTTGGCCGATTCTGGCCCGTTTCATGGACTATTACTCACTGTTTTGGGGTCCGAGAGTGATTACCACGATTAACGAACCCCGGGGTGCGTTTACGTGTCG
>NC_041389.1:8087428-8088789 GCF_002162155.2 Triticum dicoccoides
AACACTCACAATTTGGCCGATTCTGGCCCGTTTCGTGGATTATTACTCACTGTTTTGGGGTCCCGGTGTGATTTCCACGATTAACGAACCCCGGGGTGCGTTTACGTGTCGGTCATCAACACTCATGGTTTTGGCCGAGTCTGGCCCGTTTCATGGACTATTACTCACTGTTTTTGGAGCCACGGAGTGATTTCCACGATTAACGAACCCCAGGGTGCGTTTACGTGTCGGTCATCAACATTCGCGGTTTTTGTCGATTCTGACCCGTTTCGTGGACTATTACTCACCATTTTGTGATCCCAGAGCGATTTCCATGGTTGTTGAACCCCAAGATGAGCTTACGTGTAGGTCATCAACAATCGCAGTTTGGGCCGATTCTGGCCCATTTCTTGGACTATTATTTAGTTTTGGGGTTCCCGGAGTGATTTCCATGATTTACGAACCCCGTGGTGCATTAATGAGTCGGTCATCAATAATCACAATTTTGGCCGATTCTGGTCCGTTTCGTGCACAATTACTCACCATTTTGGGGTCCCAGAGCGATTTCCATGGTTGTTCAACCCCAAGGTGCACTCACGTGCCGGCCATCAACACTCATAGTTTTGGCCAATTCTGGCCCGTTTTGTGGACTATTACTCACTGTTTTGGCGTCCCGAAGAGATTTCCACGATTAACGAACCGCCGGGTGCGTTTACGTGTCAGTCATCAACACTCACAATTTTGGCCGATTCTTTCCTATTTCATGGACTACTACTCACTGTTTTGGGGCCCTGGAGTGATTTCCACGATTAACGAACCCCGAGGTGCGCTTACTTGTCGATGATCAACACTCGCGGTTTTTGTCGATTCTGACCCGTTTCGTGAAATATTACTCACCGTTTTGGGGTCCCAAAGCATTTCCATGGTTGTTGAACCCCAAGGTGCACTTAAGTTTAGGTCATCAGCAATCGCAGTTTGAGCCGATTCTGGCCCGTTTCTTGGACTATTACTTAGTTTTGGGGGTCCCAGAGTGATTTCCACAATTTGCGAACCCCGTGGTGCGTTTATGTGTCGGTCACCGTTTTGGGGTCCCAGAGCGATTTCCATGGTTGTTCAACCCCAAGGTGCACTCACGTGTCAGTCATCAACGCTCACAGTTTCGGCCGATTCTGGCTTGTTTCGTGGACTATTACTCACTATTTTGGGGTCCCGGAGTGATTTCAATGGTTAACGAACTGCGGGGTGCGTTTACGTGTCGGTCATCAACACTCACAGTTTTGGCCGATTTTGACGCATTTTGTGGACTTTTACTCATCGTTTTGGGGTCCCAAAGTGATTTCCATAATTGTTGAACCCAAGGTGCGCTTACGTGTCGGTCATTA
>NC_041389.1:8090038-8092055 GCF_002162155.2 Triticum dicoccoides
ACAATTTTGGCCGATTCTGGCCCGTTTCGTGGATTATTACTCACTGTTTTGGGGTCCCGGTGTGATTTCCACGATTAACGAACCCCGGGGTGCGTTTACGTGTCGGTCATCAACACTCATGGTTTTGGCCGAGTCTGGCCCGTTTCATGGACTATTACTCACTATTTTTGGAGCCACGGAGTGATTTCCACGATTAACGAACCCCAGGGTGCGTTTACGTGTCGGTCATCAACAGTCGCGGTTTTTGTCGATTCTGACCCGTTTCGTGGACAATTACTCACCATTTTGTGATCCCAGAGCAATTTCCATGGTTGTTGAACCCCAAGGTGCGCTTACGTGTAGGTCATCAACAATCGCAGTTTGGGCCGATTCTGGCCCATTTCTTGGACTATTATTTAGTTTTGGGGTTCCCAGAGTGATTTCCATGATTTACGAACCCCGTGGTGCATTAATTTGTCGGTCATCAATAATCACAATTTTGGCCGATTCTGGTCCGTTTCGTGCACAATTACTCACCGTTTTGGGGTCCCAGAGTGATTTCCATGGTTGTTCAACCCCAAGGTGCACTCACGTGCCGGCCATCAACACTCACAGTTTTGGCCAATTCTGGCCCGTTTTGTGGACTATTACTCACTGTTTTGGCGTCCCAAAGAGATTTCCACGATTAACGAACCGCGGGGTGCGTTTACGTGTCAGTCATCAACACTCACAATTTTGGCCGATTCTTTCCTGTTTCATGGACTACTACTCACTGTTTTGGGGCCCTGGAGTGATTTCCATGATTAACGAACCCCGAGGTGCGCTTACTTGTCGGTGATCAACACTCGCGGTTTTTGTCGATTCTGACCCATTTCATGAAATATTACTCACCGTTTTGGGGTCCCAAAGCGATTTCCATGTTTGTTGAACCCCAAGGTGCACTTAAGTTTAGGTCATCAACAATCGCAGTTTGGGCCGATTTTGGCCCGTTTCTTGGACTATTACTTAGTTTTGGGGGTCCCGGAGTGATTTCCACAATTTGCGAACCCCGTGGTGCGTTTATGTGTCGGTCACCGTTTTGGGGTCCCAGAGCGATTTCCATGGTTGTTCAACCCCAAGGTGCACTCACGTGTCAGTCATCAACGCTCACAGTTTTGGCCGATTCTGGCTTGTTTCCTGGACTATTACTCACTATTTTGGGGTCCCGGAGTGATTTCCATGGTTAACGAACTGCGGGGTGCGTTTACGTGTCGGTCATCAACACTCACAGTTTTGGCCGATTCTGGCCCGTTTTGTGGTGTATTACTCACTGTTTTGGGGTCCCGGGGTGATTTCCACGATTAACAAACCGCGGAGTGCGTTTACGTGTCGGTTATCAACACTCACGATTTTGGCCGATTCTGGCCCGTTTCATGGACTATTACTCACTGTTTTGGAGCCCGGAGTAATTTCCATGATTAACGAACCCCGGGGTGCGCTTACCTGTCTGGTATCACCACTCGCGGTTTTGTCGATTCTGACCCGTTTCGTGGAATATTACTCTCCGTTTTGGGGTCCGAAAGCGATTTCCATCGTTGTTGAACCCCAAGGTGCGCTTAAGTGTAGGTAATCAACAATCGCAGTTTGGGTTGATTCTGGCCCGATTCTTGGACTATTACTTAGTTTTGGGGGTCCCCGAATGATTTCCATGATTTATGAACCCTCGTGTGCGCTTACGTGTCGGTCATCAACACTCACAGTTTTGGCCAATTCTGACGCGTTTCGTGGACTTTTACTCATCATTTTGGGGTCCCAAAGTGATTTCCATAATTGTTGAACCCAAGGTGCGCTTACGTGTCAGTCATTAACACTCACAGTTTTGGCCAATTCTGACCCGTTTCGTGGACTATTACTCACTGTTTTGGGGTCCCGGAGTGATTTCACGATTAACGAACCGCGGGGTGCGTTTACGTGTCGGTCATCAACACTCACAGTTTTGGCCGATTCTGGCCCGTTTCGTGGACTATTACTCACTGTTTTGCGGTCCGAGAGTGATTTC
>NC_041389.1:8092065-8093477 GCF_002162155.2 Triticum dicoccoides
CGTGTCGGTCATGAACACTCACAATTTTGGCCGATTCTGGCCCGTTTCGTGGATTATTACTCACTGTTTTGGGGTCCCGGTATGATTTCCACGATTAACGAACCCCGGGGTGCGTTTACGTGTCGGTCATCAACACTCATGGTTTTGGCCGAGTCTGGCCCGTTTCATGGACTATTACTCACTGTTTTGGAGCCACTGAGTGATTTCCACGATTAACGAACCCCAGGGTGCGTTTACGTGTCGGTCATCAACACTCGCGGTTTTTGTCGATTCTGACCCGTTTCGTGGACTATTACTCACCATTTTGTGATCCCAGAGCAATTTCCATGGTTGTTGAACCCTAAGGTGCGCTTACGTGTAGGTCATCAACAATCGCAGTTTGGGCCGATTCTGGCCCATTTCTTGGACTATTATTTAGTTTTGGGGTTCCCGGAGTGATTTCCATGATTTACGAACCCCGTGGTGCATTAATGTGTCGGTCATCAATAATCACAATTTTGGCCGATTCTGGTCCGTTTCGTGCACAATTACTCACCGTTTTGGGGTCCCAGAGCGATTTCCATGGTTGTTCAACCCCAAGGTGCACTCACGTGCCGGCCATCAACACTCACAGTTTTGTCCAATTCTGGCCCGTTTTGTGGACTATTACTCACTGTTTTGGCGTCCCGAAGAGATTTCCACGATTAACGAACCGCGGGGTGCGTTTACGTGTCAGTCATCAACACTCACAATTTTGGCCGATTCTTTCCTGTTTCATGGACTACTACTCACTGTTTTGGGGCCCTGGAGTGATTTCCACGATTAACGAACCCTGAGGTGCGCTTACTTGTCGGTGATCAACACTCGCGGTTTTTGTCGATTCTGACCCGTTTCATGAAATATTACTCACCGTTTTGGGGTCCCAAAGCGATTTCCATGGTTGTTGAACCCCAAGGTGCACTTAAGTTTAGGTCATGAACAATCACAGTTTGGGCCGATTCTGGCCCGTTTCTTGGACTATTACTTAGTTTTGGGGGTCCCGGAGTGATTTCCACAATTTGCGAACCCCGTGGTGCATTTATGTGTCGGTCACCGTTTTGGGGTCCCAGAGCGATTTCCATGGTTGTTCAACCCCAAGGTGCACTCACGTGTCAGTCATCAACGCTCACAGTTTCGGCCGATTCTGGCTTGTTTCGTGGACTATTACTCACTATTTTGGGGTCCCGGAGTGATTTCCATGGTTAACAAACTGCGGGGTGCGTTTACGTGTCGGTCATCAACACTCACAGTTTTGGCCGATTCTGACGCGTTTTGTGGACTTTTACTCATTGTTTTGGGGTCCCAAAGTGATTTCCATAATTGTTGAACCCAAGGTGCGCTTACGTGTCGGTCATTAACACTCACAGTTTTGGCCAATTCTGACCCGTTTCGTG
>NC_041389.1:8093487-8097883 GCF_002162155.2 Triticum dicoccoides
CGGTGTGATTTCCACAATTAACGAACCCCGGGGTGCGTTTACGTGTCTATCATCAACACTCATGGTTTTGGCCGAGTCTGGCCCGTTTCATGGACTATTACTCACTGTTTTTGGAGCCACGGAGTGATTTTCACGATTAACGAACCCCAGGGTGCGTTTACGTGTCGGTCATCAACACTCACGGTTTTTGTCGATTCTGACCCGTTTCGTGGACTATTACTCACCATTTTGTGATCCCAGAGCAATTTCCATGGTTGTTGAACCCCAAGGTGCGCTTACGTGTAGGTCATCAACAATCGCAGTTTGGGCCTATTCTGGCCCATTTCTTGGACTATTATTTAGTTTTGGGGTTCCCGGAGTGATTTCCATGATTTACGAACCCCGTGGTGCATTAATGTGTCGGTCATCAATAATCACAATTTTGGCCGATTCTGGTCCGTTTCGTGCAGAATTACTAACCGTTTTGGGGTCCCAGAGCGATTTCCATGGTTGTTCAACCCCAAGGTGCACTCACGTGCCGGCCATCAACACTCACAGTTTTGTCCAATTCTGGCCCGTTTTGTGGACTATTACTCACTGTTTTGGCGTCCCGAAGAGATTTCCACGATTAACGAACCGCGGGGTGCGTTTACGTGTCAGTCATCAACACTCACAATTTTGGCCAATTCTTTCCTGTTTCATGGACTACTACTCACTGTTTTGGGGCCCTGGAGTGATTTCCACGATTAACGAACCCCGAGGTGCGCTTACTTGTCGGTGATCAACACTCGCGGTTTTTGTCGATTCTGACCCGTTTCATGAAATATTACTCACCGTTTTGGGGTCCCAAAGTGATTTCCATGGTTGTTGAACCCCAAGGTGCACTTAAGTTTAGGTCATCAACAATCGCAGTTTGGGCCGATTCTGGCCCGTTTCTTGGACTATTACTTAGTTTTGGGGGTCTGTCAGGACCCCGACTCAATGCCACATCGATCTAGCATGTAACACCTCATATCACTTTGCGGCCTCACGCACGGTATTTCCACGGGTGTCACCTTACCTTTGCCCGGGACCGTTTGCGTCTTTTGGCACACGTATATGATAGTGTCGCTAGCATCCATATGATAAGGAGCCCGGGCTGACATGGCTAGTCGTAAACCCAAAGTGGCACAGACTTACAGGGACAGGCATCCATGACCCAGCATCGAACGTGTCGGTCATCAGCGAGTGAATCCAGGCTGTAGCACTGGGCTAGCAGGACTCCGGTGGACCGGGCTGTAGCGGGCTAACAGGACTCTGGTATTCATCGCGTGACATTTCCCCGAAGGGACAGACACAGGAACGAAGAAGGACACATGCCGGCCAGCCTAAGTGTTCCGGAGCAGTAGCAAGCTACCATGGCCCGGTGGAAGCACTAGGAGACATTTCCTGGTAAGAGAGGCTACTAAAGATAAACAACTAGATAGTCAGATCCCACACATACCAAGCATTTCAATATCATACACACAATATGCTCGATATGTGCAACATACAACATGGCATCACAACATGACTCTACGACTCAAGTAATTTATTCAATAGGCTCCAAGGAGCAAGATATTACAAACAGGGGTCTCACGACCCAACATTCAGAGCATACAAGCCAAAGCACAAGCGGAAGCTATCATGTCTGAGTACAGACATCTAGAAATGAAAAAGGCTGAGAAGCCTGACTATCTACCAGATCCTGCCAAGGGCACAAGATCGTAGCTGAGGTAACAAGCTAAACGTCGAAGTCCACGCGGTACTACTAGCGAGACCGAAATCTCTCTGCAAAAATATAAAATAGGCAAACATGAGTACAAATGTACCCAGCAAGACTTACATCAGAACTAACTACATATGCATCATTATCAACAAAGGGATGGTGGGGTTTAACTGCAGCAAGCCAGCTTTGACTCGGTGGCTATCCTGAACTACGACTGCAAGTAACTCTTTTGAGGTGGCGCACACGAGTCCACATATTCACCATATCAATACACCACTATGGATCCGCTCCCGTCTCCCTACGAGAACGCCATCCATAGCACTCACGCTTATCTTGCGTATTTTAGAGTATCCACTTTTACTTGTCTATGAACTGATATAAGCAACCCAGAAGTCCTTTACCGCGGACACGGCTATTCGAATAGATGATATTAACCCTGCAGGGGTGTACTTCTACATACATGTTTCCACCACTTAGTGTCTGCACACGACATGTGCTCGGCAGACTTCAAGCGAAAGCCGACGTGGGTGTAGACCACGACCTACCTAAACACTCAAGTCTCTAGTCCAGGTTTATCGCCTATTCGGGTTCCATCCATGAGGAGATCCGGCCGGAGTTTCGCTCACAGCCCCAAACGATGTGAACAGGGTTCCCGAGATACCAAACGGGCATCCGGTACACCGTGCCACGTACCTACCACATCACAGCCCACCCCTACGGTCAGCGCTGTCCACGGCCTCCAGTAAGCTACAAACACCAGAAACTACTTGCAACTCCTGGACAGAGGACAAGGGTGAATAAGAAGTCGAGCGGGGTCATATTTCAGGGCCCAATGTATGGTAGTAGCTGAATCATGGATCACAAACACAGAACTCAGTTCCTGAGGACAGCTTCAATGAGACAACCCACCATGTACTCCTACATGGCCTCTCACCGACACCTTTTACCAAACCGTGTTCACACACTTAGCTCGCACACAGTAGGACATGTTCACACACCTCTGATTCATCCCCGATGAATCAGACCTGACTCAACTCTAAGTAGTAGCAGGCATGACAAACAAGCATGAATGAGTAGGCACAACAGGGCTCAAACAACTCCTACTCATACTAGTGGGTTTCAATCTATTTACTGTGGCAATGACAGGTCATGCAGAGGATAAAGGGGTTCACCTACCGCAGCAAGTAACAGTTGAATCGTTGTTGTCCTAATGCAGTAAAAGAGAGCAGGAGCGAGAGAGTGGGATTGTATCGGAATGAACAAGGGGGTTTTGCTTGCCTGGCACTTCTGAAGATAACATTGAGTCTTCATCAGTGTCAACGATCACATCATCGGTATCACGTCTATCGAGAGGGGACAAATACCGGCAACACAGAATAAACACAATCAATGCAATGCACAATATGATGCATGCTATGACATGGCAATATGAATGTGTTTTGGGCTAATGCACCTAAAACCAGATTAAATGAAGTTGGTTTGAATCCAAGATTCAAATTCAAACTCCATATGTGGTTATTTAAATGTCATTCACTTCATTTGTCCTAAACAGTAGTGATAAGTTGTTCTAACATGCATGAAAATGGTACAGATGGATTCCTTGAATTTTTCTGATAATTTTTCATATATAAATTATTTAATTTGGAGTTACGGTTAATTTTCTATGATTTATTGAAGTTTTAGGCATTTTCTGGAATTTCCTGAATAATATTAAATCCAGAAAATACTTATTGCGTCAGCCCCACGTCACAGTGACGTCAGCAGGGTCAACTGGGCTGGCTCGGGTCAAACCTGACCAGTGGGGCCCACTGGTCAGTGTCTCAGGTCTGGATTGAGTGAATGACAGGTGGGACCGGTCAACGATGACTGGGCCAGAGTCAAAGCTGACACGTGGGGTCCACGACACTAACACTAATTTAACAGAATAATTATATTAACCTAATTAAGCGCAGGGGCCCACATGGCAGTGGCTCTGGGGGTGTTTAGCGGGGTTATTAGCACTAATTAACCGGCGCCACGTCAGCAGGTGACGCCGGCGACCACAGCCGCGGCGGGAACTCGCCGGAGTTGGTCGAGGCGGCGCTACGGGCTGCGGTTGGGCACCCTGAGGGCACCAGGAGGGAGCCCGTGCTCCCGCGCGTCTAGGGGCGCACGCAGCGGGGCACAGGGAGGCCGGGGTCGACGACGGCGACCAGAACGGCGGCGGCCGGAGCTTCGGGTTCGGGCGGGGCGAGGCCACAGAGGACGGGAGGGATGGCTAAGGGGCTCGCCGAGCTCCTAAAGATGCTAGGAGCACGGTGTCGTGCTCGGTTTCGAGCCTTGCTGGCTGCAGTGACGGCGGCGACATCGCCGGCGGCGTGGGGTTCTCGGCTCGTTGTGAACGGCGGCTAGAGAGGGGGGTAGGGCACGGGGAGAGGGGGAATCAGGTCAAGGGCTCACCGCGGAGCTGCAGGGAGGGTTAGTGGGCTCGGGGGCGCGCCGGAGTGGCCGAATCGACGGAGAAGGGCGCCGGGGCCGAAGCTTGGAGATGACGACGATGGCGGCTGCTCGGGGCCCTTCTGGTCGCGTGAGACGTCGAGGAGGTCGAGGGAGGCACTGCGGAGCTTGGGAGCGCGTCGGGGAGGAGAGGGGAGACCGGTGGCGGCGGCTATGGCGAACGGCGGCGATGGG
>NC_041389.1:8098240-8106299 GCF_002162155.2 Triticum dicoccoides
GGCGTCGTTCCAGGCGTCGAGGAGGGAGGCAACCAGGCAGGAGGTGGCCAGGGGGGAAGCAGGAGGTGGCCGAGGCCTCTCGGGCGCGCGCCACGCCTCGCCTCTGTTCGTCCTCCTGGCAGAGGAGGAAGAGGACAAGGGGGAGGAGGTGGGCTGGGCCGGCCAGATGGAGTGGGCCAGGTAAGTGGCGCCAGGTAAGTGGCCCAGGTGGCCTTCTCTCCCTCTCTCTGTTTTTTTCCTATTTCTGTTCTGTTTTATATTTTTCTTCTGTTTTGTTTTTATTTAATCTTTTTGCCACTGTTTTGAATTTTAAAATAATTCAAACAATGCCAAAAACTCCTCTGAATATTTTATATTGCTAGATGGACTTTTCCAAAAGCTTATAAAATATTTCAGGGGTATTTGAAATTATATTCTAATTATATGAATATAATTCAAATTCAAATAGCTAATGAATTAAATCCAAAGTCCCAAAAATAAATCCTTAAAAATGTTCAATATTTTGGTTGGGACCAGAACCCTTACCAAAAATTATCAAACATTTAAGAAGAGCATTTTGGAGCAATGAATGAGATTTTTAGGGTTTTTGCCCCTCTTTTATTTAGGGTTTTGAGGCTTCCAATCCCTTAGTTCAAATTTCAGAATTTAAACATGATGCACACATGACTAGCTAGCTCAGAGCAAACCAGAAGCTAGGGATGTGACAACTCACCCCCACTAAACAAGAATCTCGTCTCGAGATTCAAGCGTAGGGTAAGGTGAAGGGTAACGCAGACTAGTACAATCTTCACGATCCAGGGTGCACTTCAAATGAACGTTGATTCAAACACCATCATTGTCTTGAAATCTTGCTCTGAGAAATCCTGTCAACATGACATGGAGGGAAGAAGGAGACTCTAGAAGGGTCGATCTCCTCGAAGATCGAACAACTCAGGATTAACTCACGGAATGAGACATAGAACCATCTCTCGGGTTGAGACACGAGATACACATCAAGAGGGATGGAAAGAAACGGATGACGAAGGTTCACTAGGTAGACAACAATTCCACACCTAAGAAGGTGGTAAACGATTGTCAACGTAGCGAGGAGTTGAGTTGCCATGATACCACGGCGAAACATCCTGGAGGAGGGTGATTCGTAGATTATTACCTTAAGTGGCAAAAAGAATTACTTTTGATTCAGAGATCATTGAGACTCTCTATATCAGCCTAAGGCAAATCACAGCAATCGATTGGCGGGGGTCGGTAGAATGGCATACTCGGACTTGGATGATGTGGATTACCTTGTTGAAGACAACGTAATGGATGAATTTGCTTATCACCGGAAATGGAAGAGACCCATGGTAGAATGACACATTGGCGGTGCAAGCTAGGAACAAAATGCAAATGCTGGGAATGATTCTAGTAACTGGGGAAGAACCCAACAACAGAGAGTGAATTCACTGTTTGAAAAGATCATAGCATTGCCGAGGAAACTGAGAGCAAACCCAGTTAGTGCCGATGATAACACCTAGCGCTTGTGCGTGCTCTCAAGAACTTGAGCATTTCCATATTCATCAAGGTTTTACCACATCCGTGGCAAGGATCCTGGCAACACAACATACCACCATGATGAACAACGATGGACGATGCAGATGCATAGGAAGATAACATCAACTCAGATTTCACCTTAGCGAGGCCAAGGAAACAAAATCTGGATGATCGACCGAGAGACATTTAGCACTCCACTTCTAATGTTCTCCTTGACGTGCTAGTATAACCCATTCATGGATATGGTTTGCTAACTAGAACATCAAGTAAAGGTCGGACTTCGGGAGCACAAGAATCCATAAGGAACAACTAGGGAGGTAAATCCTATGAAATCCTTATGGGAGGGTGGCCAACTTCCTCAAACAAGATACCACAATAATAGGTCTTCCGGCTGGGTGTGTTGGCCACGACATCCACTTTACTGGTTATCAAGGGACCAATATTATAGTTCTTGGGAAATGTTCCAACCATCATATCTGCCTGAGATTCAGATCTGGTTGGTGTCAGGATATTCCAGACTCATCGAGTCTAGGAAGAAAAATGAAAGTTTGCAACACAAATCGATGAAATGACGTTGCGAGATTCTCGGGAAATGAACTATGATAGCAAGCTCCAAAACACGAGCTGGTTCTGCTACACATGTGTGAACACGCTGCCTCAGACAAACATGAGCACATGGTAGTCTTACAATAAAACACTACCGAGTTCTGGTAGGGAACCATCATCGAGGATATAGGAATCTTGTGCATGAACTAGTATTTGCACAATAACTCCTTTTCCTTGAACAAATCAATCAGTGGCTTGGTGTGCTAGGGATACATATGGAATGAAGATGATCAGTCTATCAGACCATAGAATACTTCGCACATGCATGACTGATTTGGGATGATTCCAAAGGAAACAACATTGACTTTCTCGAATCCACGGCGGCAACTTGCATCAAATGCACATGGACTGGAGGAAGTCACTTCTTACATCCGAACATATGCTTCATGAACTAGCATGAAGAAATGCTTTCAAAAGTTTCCAACACTAGCTTAATGTTCAACAAATCATGGAGGGAATAAGGATGTTGTCAATGGGCTCAACAACAATTCATCCGGGTTTCCTTTTAAAAGGAATTCCATAGTTAAGTGAACACGGTGATAGCATTGGTCAGACCAGAGAATATAATGGTGTATGCTCGAGGAAAAACCACGAGTAAGACAACATTACGAATATCGTTGGTTCTGATTTGATTTGACGATAGCCCATACTCAATCAAAGGTTTAGGTAAGATGATAGATCCAACAATTGATCACGAGGATCAACCAATAAAGAGATCATCTTTCTTCTACACACACAACCACAAGATATCCCTTTTGAGAAATGAACTAAGTTGGGCAAGCTTTTATCTTCCAACTCTCCAAGTTGTTGTTTAGCTTGACCAACTAGCTCAGGGGTATCCCACACAGATTCTTGGAGAAGAGGTGGTTTACAGGAGACCATCTTGATCATGGACTCAACATAGCGGTCAGGTGACAACCTGGTAATACTTCTAAGAAGATATTCAGAAAATCACGAACCACCGGTATGTTACTAAGCTCGAGAACAATCTTGCTTTTCAGGGCAAGATGATATGATCAATAGAGCAAGGATTTGAAATAATCCTAACTCATCGATCGAGGAGTGAACCAGGTGAACGGACTAGGTAGCACGATCAATCTTAGAGTGATGATTCAATAACTAACACACTAAGAATGAAATTATTGTCCTTTAACTACCCAACAACGAGGTTGCTAGGCGTATTGATTTCACACATCACAATTCATTTGTCGGTATTCCGGTTGCACCAACACGAAGACCGAGGAATGACTAATGATGGCAAGAAGTATCACTGTACCAAGAGTTCATAGGATGGTGTGCAATTCCTATAACAATCCCGATATAAAGATGGTAATACTCCAAGGTAGAACAGAACAAAAGCTGGAGTAGCAATTTGATCTGCGGAGCACAACTTCTTTGACCCAATCCTGGATATGGAAGAGGTACTGGAGTTTGTTTCTCCTAGTCATTCTGCGATAGAATGGCTTGACGGACCACAAGAGTAATAGGCATCGATAAACGAACGCACGCATACTCTTGACTATCAATTGATAGACGAAGGTCAGAATGCAACTAAAGAGAACAACTCAAAGGAACATATAATTTTCTGAGTTGTGGATGCATAGATTAGTATGTCGAACCAAGTTCAACATATTTCTTCCGGATAACCCATGCAGAAAGGTAGAGCTGGCAGAGTCACGATTTATGAATGGAGAACTCCTCAAGAATAATCCTGTTGTGATATTTCAGTTCAACGAGGAACTTCTGCCATAAGTAGTTCATGGTATCTGGAAGAAGAAGATACCACGGACTTCAAGGACTATCGCAAAGGTTACTAATATCCTAAAGGCGCTAGCAATTACTATCAACATGAAGTAAGTAGAGTGAATCTCGGGTTCAAGAACCCAGGAATAGAATACCTACTACTAAGTAGCATCACGGGATGCTTTCGAGAATGATGGCCAGAATCATCACACTGGGAACACAAATCATGGCTAAATTACTAGATGATCCCCTAAGACACCTAGGGTCATAATAATATCTCCAACATATATGTCAAGGTAACGGAGTACCTCAACTCACTGATTAGTGCGGTTAATCTGGCCCATGGGAACATTGAAACGGGAAGAAAGGATTTGCAAATGCATCAGACTACTTAGAAACCTGGGATGACTCGGACAGCATAACGGCTGTAAATGCTCAAAAAGATTTGGGACATTCACAAAAATGGTGGCATAACCACTCAGAAGCACAATATCAAGGTTTCGGGATCAACAGTTAACGTACGGAAGTAGTAGAAACCGAACTCAAGCTTAAATCCAACAATCTATAAGTCTACGGATTAGTAACACGTGATCCTGATAGAAAGAAAGGATAGCCTAGTTCTTAATCCCCGCAGGAAAGATAAGATGACTCAGATCAGAAGGCATAAGGTATAAGGAGTAAAAGGAGCCTTACGTTCCATCCCACAATCAATTCCCTTATATAACTAAAGAATTTCTAGACTCAACTTCGACCAGTTTGGCTTGGTAATCCTACAGGCAGTCAAGCTCTGATACCAACGCTGTCAGGACCCCGACTCAATGCCACATCAATCTAGCATGTAACACCCCATATCACTTTGCGGCCTCACGCACGGTATTTCCACGGGTGTCGCCTTACCTTTGCCCGGGACCGTTTGCGTCTTTTGGCACACGTATATGATAGTGTCGCTAGCATCCATATGATAAGGAGCCCGGGCTGACATGGCTAGTCGTAAACCCAAAGTGGCACAGACTTAGAGGGACAGGCATCCATGACCCAGCATCGAACGTGTCGGTCATCAGCGAGTGAATCCAGGCTGTAGCACTGGGCTAGCAGGACTCCGGTGGACCGGGCTGTAGCGGGCTAACAGGACTCTGGTATTCATCGCGTGACATTTCCCCGAAGGGACAGACACAGGAACGAAGAAGGACACATGCCGGCCAGCCTAAGTGTTCCGGAGCAGTAGCAAGCTACCATGGCCCGGTGGAAGCACTAGGAGACATTTCCTGGTAAGAGAGGCTACTAAAGATAAACAACTAGATAGTCAGATCCCACACATACCAAGCATTTCAATATCATACACACAATATGCTCGATATGTGCAACATACAACATGGCATCACAACATGACTCTACGACTCAAGTAATTTATTCAATAGGCTCCGAGGAGCAAGATATTACAAACAGGGGTCTCACGACCCAACATTCAGAGCATACAAGCCAAAGCACAAGCGGAAGCTATCATGTCTGAGTACAGACATCTAGAAATGAAAAAGGCTGAGAAGCCTGACTATCTACCAGATCCTGCCAAGGGCACAAGATCGTAGCTGAGGTAACAAGCTAAACGTCGAAGTCCACGCGGTACTACTAGCGAGACCGAAATCTCTCTGCAAAAATATAAAATAGGCAAACGTGAGTACAAATGTACCCAGCAAGACTTACATCAGAACTAACTACATATGCATCATTATGAACAAAGGGATGGTGGGGTTTAACTGCAGCAAGCCAGCTTTGACTCGGTGGCTATCCTGAACTACGACTGTAAGTAACTCTTTTGAGGTGGCGCACACGAGTCCACATATTCACCATATCAATACACCACTATGGATCCGCTCCCGTCTCCCTACGAGAACGCCATCCATAGCACTCACGCTTATCTTGCGTATTTTAGAGTATCCACTTTCACTTGTCTATGAACTGATATAAGCAACCCAGAAGTCCTTTACCGCGGACACGGCTATTCGAATAGATGATATTAACCCTGCAGGGGTGTACTTCTAGATACATGTTTACACCACTTAGCGTCTGCACACGACATGTGCTCGGCAGACTTCAAGCGAAAGCCGACGTGGGTGTAGACCACGACCTACCTAAACACTCAAGTCTCTAGTCAAGGTTTATCGCCTATTCGGGTTCCATCCATGAGGAGATCCGGCCGGAGTTTCGCTCACAGCCCCAAACGATGTGAACAGGGTTCCCGAGATACCAAACGGGCATCCGGTACACCGTGCCACGTACCTACCGCATCACAGCCCACCCCTACGGTCAGCGCTGTCCACGGCCTCCAGTAAGCTACAAACACCAGAAACTACTTGCAACTCCTGGACAGAGGACAAGGGTGAATAAGAAGTCGAGCGGGGTCATATTTCAGGGCCCAATGTATGGTAGTAGCTGAATCATGGATCACAAACACAGAACTCAGTTCCTGAGGACGGCTTCAATGAGACAACCCACCATGTACTCCTACATGGCCTCTCACCGACACCTTTTACCAAACCGTGTTCACACACTTAGCTCGCACACAGTAGGACATGTTCACACACCTCTGATTCATCCCCGGTGAATCAGACCTGACTCAACTCTAAGCAGTAGCAGGCATGACAAACAAGCATGAATGAGTAGGCACAACAGGGCTCAAACAACTCCTACTCATACTAGTGGGTTTCAATCTATTTACTGTGGCAATGACAGGTCATGCGGAGGATAAAGGGGTTCAGCTACCGCAGCAAGTAACAGTTGAATCGTTGTTGTCCTAATGCAGTAAAAGAGAGCAGGAGCGAGAGAGTGGGATTGTATCAGAATGAACAAGGGGGTTTTGCTTGCCTGGCACTTCTGAAGATAACATTGAGTCTTCATCAGTGTCAACGATCACATCATCGGTATCACGTCTATCGAGAGGGGACAAATACCGGCAACACAGAATAAACACAATCAATGCAATGCACAATATGATGCATGCTATGACATGGCAATATGAATGTGTTTTGGGCTAATGCACCTAAAACCAGATTAAATGAAGTTGGTTTGAATCCAAGATTCAAATTCAAACTCCATATGTGGTTATTTAAATGTCATTCACTTCATTTGTCCTAAACAGTAGTGATAAGTGGTTCTAACATGCATGAAAATGGTACAGATGGATTCCTTGAATTTTTCTGATAATTTTTCATATATAAATTATTTAATTTGGAGTTACGGTTAATTTTCTATGATTTATTGAAGTTTTAGGCATTTTCTGGAATTTCCTGAATAATATTAAATCCAGAAAATACTTATTGCGTCAGCCCCACGTCACAGTGACGTCAGCAGGGTCAACTGGGCTGGCTCGGGTCAAACCTGACCAGTGGGGCCCACTGGTCAGTGTCTCAGGTCTGGATTGAGTGAATGACAGGTGGGACCGGTCAACGATGACTGGGCCAGAGTCAAAGCTAACACGTGGGGTCCACGGCACTAACACTAATTTAACAGAATAATTATATTAACCTAATTAAGCGCAGGGGCCCACATGGCAGTGGCTCTGGGGGTGTATAGCGGGGTTATTAGCACTAATTAACCGGCGCCACGTCAGCAGGTGACGCCGGCGACCACAGCAGCGGCGGGAACTCGCCGGAGTTGGTCAAGGCGGCGCTACGGGCTGCGGTTGGGCACCCTGAGGGCACCAGGAGGGAGCCCGTGCTCCCGCGCGTCTAGGGGCGCACGCAGCGGGGCACAGGGAGGCCGGGGTCGACGGCGGCGACCAGAACGGCGGCCGCCGGAGCTTCGGGTTCGGGCGGGGCGAGGCCACAGAGGACGGGAGGGATGGCTAAGGGGCTCGCCGAGCTCCTGAAGATGCTAGGAGCACGGTGCCGTGCTCGGTTTCGAGCCTTGCTGGCTGCAGTGACGGCGGCGACATCGCCGACGGCGTGGGGTTCTCGGCTCGTTGTGAACGGCGGCTAGAGAGGGGGGTAGGGCACGGGGAGAGGGGGAATCGGGTCAAGGGCTCACCGCGGAGCTGTAGGGAGGGTTAGTGGGCTCGGGGGCGCGCCGGAGTGGCCGAATCGACGGAGAAGGGCGCCGGGGCCGAAGCTTGGAGATGACGACGATGGCGGCTGCTCGGGGCCCTTCTGGTCGCGTGAGACGTCGAGGAGGTCGAGGGAGGCAC
>NC_041389.1:8106518-8107680 GCF_002162155.2 Triticum dicoccoides
GAGGAGGGAGGCAACCAGGCAGGAGGTGGCCAGGGGGGAAGCAGGAGGTGGCCGAGGCCTCTCGGGCGCGCGCCACGCCTCGCCTCTGTTCGTCCTCCTGGCAGAGGAGGAAGAGGACAAGGGGGAGGAGGTGGGCTGGGCCGGCCAGATGGAGCTGGGCCAGGTAAGTGGCGCCAGGTGGCCTTCTCTCCCTCTCTCTGTTTTTTTCCTATTTCTGTTCTGTTTTATATTTTTCTTCTGTTTTGTTTTTATTTAATCTTTTTGCCACTGTTTTGAATTTTAAAATAATTCAAACAATGCCAAAAACTCCTCTGAATATTTTATATTGCTAGATGGACTTTTCCAAAAGCATATAAAATATTTCAGGGGTATTTGAAATTATATTCTAATTATATGAATATAATTCAAATTCAAATAGCTAATGAATTAAATCCAAAGTCCCAAAAATAAATCCTTAAAAATGTTCAATATTTTGGTTGGGACCAGAACCCTTACCAAAAATTATCAAACATTTAAGAAGAGCATTTTGGAGCAATGAATGATATTTTTAGGGTTTTTGCCCCTCTTTTATTTAGGGTTTTGAGGCTTCCAATCCCTCAGTTCAAATTTCAGAATTTAAACATGATGCACACATGACTAGCTAGCTCAGAGCAAACCAGAAGCTAGGGATGTGACAGGGTCCCGGAGTGATTTCCACAATTTGCGAACCCCGTGGTGCATTTATGTGTCGGTCACCGTTTTGGGGTCCCAGAGCGATTTCCATGGTTGTTCAACCCCAAGGTGCACTCACGTGTCAGTCATCAACGCTCACAATTTCGGCCGATTCTGGCATGTTTTGTGGACTATTACTCACTATTCTGGGGTCCCGGAGTGATTTCCATGGTTAACAAACTGCGGGGTGCGTTTACGTGTCGGTCATCAACACTCACAGTTTTGGCCTATTCTGACGCGTTTTGTGGACTTTTACTCATCGTTTTGGGGTCCCAAAGTGATTTCCATAATTGTTGAACCCAAGGTGCGCTTACGTGTCGGTCATTAACACTCACAGTTTTGGCCAATTCTAACCCGTTTCGTGGACTATTACTCACTATTTTGGGGTCCCGGAGTGATTTCACGATTAACGAACCGCGGGGTGCGTTTACGTGTCGGTCATCAACACTCA
>NC_041389.1:8108500-8109966 GCF_002162155.2 Triticum dicoccoides
GAACACTCACAATTTTGGCCGATTCTGGCCCGTTTCGTGGATTATTACTCACTGTTTTGGGGTCTCGGTGTGATTTCCACGATTAACGAACCCCCGGGTGCGTTTACATGTCGGTCATCAACACTCATGGTTTTGGCCGAGTCTGGCCCGTTTCATGGACTATTACTCACTGTTTTTGGAGCCACGGAGTGATTTCCACGATTAACGAACCCCAGGATGCGTTTACGTGTCGGTCATCAATAGTCGCGGTTTTTGTCGATTCTGACCCGTTTCGTGGACTATTACTCACCATTTTGTGATCCCAGAGCAATTTCCATGGTTGTTGAACCCCAAGGTGCGCTTACGTGTAGGTCATCAACAATCGCAGTTTGGGCCGATTCTGGCCCATTTCTTGGACTATTATTTAGATTTGGGGTTCCCGGAGTGATTTCCATGATTTACGAACCCCGTGGTGCATTAATTTGTCGGTCATCAATAATCACAATTTTGGCCGATTCTGGTCCGTTTCGTGCACAATTACTCACCGTTTTGGGGTCCCAGAGCGATTTCCATGGTTGTTCAACCCCAAGGTGCACTCACGTGCCGGCCATCAACACTCATAGTTTTGGCCAATTCTGGCCCGTTTTGTGGACTATTACTCACTGTTTTGGCGTCCCGAAGAGATTTCCACGATTAACGAACCGCGGGGTGCGTTTACGTGTCAGTCAGCAACACTCACAATTTTGGCCGATTCTTTCCTGTTTCATGGACTACTACTCACTGTTTTGGGGCCCTGGAGTGATTTCCACGATTAACGAACCCCGAGGTGCGCTTACTTGTCGGTGATCAACACTCGCGGTTTTTGTCGATTCTGACCCGTTTCATGAAATATTACTCACCGTTTTGGGGTCCCAAAGCGATTTCCATGGTTGTTGAACCCCAAGGTGCACTTAAGTTTAGGACATCAACAATCGCAGTTTGGGCCGATTCTAGCCCGTTTCTTGGACTATTACTTAGTTTTGGGGGTCCCGGAGTGATTTCCACAATTTGCGAACCCCGTGGTGCGTTTATGTGTCGGTCACCATTTTGGGGTCCCAGAGCGATTTCCATGGTTGTTCAACCCCAAGGTGCACTCACGTGTCAGTCATCAACACTCACAGTTTCGGCCGATTCTAGCTTGTTTCGTGGACTATTACTCACTATTTTGGGGTCCCGGAGTGATTTCCATGGTTAACAAACTGCGGGGTGCGTTTACGTGTCGGTCATCAACACTCACAGTTTTGGCCGATTCTGACGCATTTTGTGGACTTTTACTCATCGTTTTGGGGTCCCAAAGTGATTTCCATAATTGTTGAACCCAAGGTGCGCTTAGGTGTCGGTCATTAACACTCACAGTTTTGGCCAATTCTGACCCGTTTCGTGGACTACTACTCACTATTTTGGGGTCCCGGAGTGATTTCACGATTAACGAACCGCGGGGTGCGTTT
>NC_041389.1:8110413-8113470 GCF_002162155.2 Triticum dicoccoides
CGTGTCGGTCATGAACACTCACAATTTTGGCCGATTCTGGCCCGTTTCGTGGATTATTACTCACTGTTTTGGGGTCCCGGTGTGATTTCCACGATTAATGAATCCCGTGGTGCGTTTACGTGTCTGTCATCAACACTCATGGTTTTGGCCGAGTCTGGCCCGTTTCATGGACTATTACTCACTGTTTTTGGAGCCACGGAGTGATTTCCACGATTAACGAACCCCAGGGTGCGTTTACGTGTCGGTCATCAACACTCGCGGTTTTTGTCGATTCTGACCCGTTTCGTGGACTATTACTCACCATTTTGTGATCCCAGAGCAATTTCCATGGTTGTTGAACCCCAAGGTGCGCTTACGTGTAGGTCATCAACAATCGCAGTTTGGGCCGATTCTGGCCCATTTCTTGGACTATTATTTAGTTTTGGGGTTCCCGGAGTGATTTCCATGATTTACGAACCCCGTGGTGCATTAATGTGTCGGTCATCAATAATCACAATTTTGGCTGATTCTGGTCCGTTTCGTGCACAATTACTAACCGTTTTGGGGTCCTAGAGCGATTTCCATGGTTGTTCAACCCCAAGGTGCACTCACGTGCCGGCCATCAACACTCACAGTTTTGTCCAATTCTGGCCCGTTTTGTGGACTATTACCCACTGTTTTGGCATCCCGAAGAGATTTCCACGATTAACGAACCGCGGGGTGCGTTTACGTGTCAGTCATCAACACTCACAATTTTGGCCAATTCTTTCCTGTTTCATGGACTACTACTCACTGTTTTGGGGCCCTGGAGTGATTTCCACGATTAACGAACCCCGAGGTGCGCTTACTTGTCGGTGATCAACACTCGCAGTTTTTGTCGATTCTGACCCGTTTCATGAAATATTACTCACCGTTTTGGGGTCCCAAAGTGATTTCCATGGTTGTTGAACCCCAAGGTGCACTTAAGTTTAGGTCATCAACAATCGCAGTTTGGGCCGATTCTGGCCCGTTTCTTGGACTATTACTTAGTTTTGGGGGTCCCGGAGTGATTTCCACAATTTGCGAACCCCGTGGTGCATTTATGTGTCGGTCACCGTTTTGGGGTCCCAGAGCGATTTCCATGGTTGTTCAACCCCAAGGTGCACTCACGTGTCAGTCATCAACGCTCACAGTTTCGGCCGATTCTGGTATGTTTCGTGGACTATTACTCACTATTCTGGGGTCCCGGAGTGATTTCCATGGTTAACGAACTGCGGGGTGCGTTTACGTGTCGGTCATCAACACTCACAGTTTTGGCCGATTCTGACGCGTTTTGTGGACTTTTACTCATCGTTTTGGGGTCCCAAAGTGATTTCCATAATTGTTGAACCCAAGGTGCGCTTACGTGTCGGTCATTAACACTCACAGTTTTGGCCAATTCTGACCCGTTTCGTGGACTATTACTCACTATTTTGGGGTCCCGGAGTGATTTCACGATTAACGAACCGCGGGGTGCGTTTACGTGTCGGTCATCAACACTCACAGTTTTGGCCGATTCTGGCCCGTTTCATGGACTATTACTCACTGTTTTGGGGTCCGAGAGTGATTTCCACGATTAACGAACCCCGGGGTGCGTTTACGTGTCGGTCATGAACCCTCACAATTTTGGCCGATTCTTGCCCGTTTCGTGGATTATTACTCACTGTTTTGGGGTCTCGGTGTGATTTCCACGATTAACGAACCCCGGGGTGCGTTTACGTGTCGGTCATCAACACTCATGGTTTTGGCCGAGTCTGGCCCGTTTCATGGACTATTACTCACTGTTTTTGGAGCCACGGAGTGATTTCCACGATTAACGAACCCCAGGATGCGTTTACGTGTCGGTCATCAACAGTCGCGGTTTTTGTCGATTCTGACCCGTTTCGTGGACTATTACTCACCATTTTGTGATCCCAGAGCAATTTCCATGGTTGTTGAACCCCAAGGTGCGCTTACGTGTAGGTCATCAACAATCGCAGTTTGGGCCGATTCTGGCCCATTTCTTGGACTATTATTTAGTTTTGGGGTTCCCGGAGTGATTTCCATGATTTACGAACCCCGTGGTGCATTAATTTGTCGGTCATCAATAATCACAATTTTGGCCGATTCTGGTCCGTTTCGTGCACAGTTACTCACCGTTTTGGGGTCCCAGAGCGATTTCCATGGTTGTTCAACCCCAAGGTGCACTCACGTGCCGGCCATCAACACTCACAGTATTGGCCAATTCTGGCCCGTTTTGTGGACTATTACTCACTGCTTTGGCGTCCCGAAGAGATTTCCACGATTAACGAACCGCGGGGTGCGTTTACGTGTCAGTCATCAACACTCACAATTTTGGCCGATTCTTTCCTGTTTCATGGACTACTACTCACTGTTTTGGGGCCCTGGAGTGATTTCCACGATTAACGAACCCCGAGGTGCGCTTACTTGTCGGTGATCAACACTCGCGGTTTTTGTCGATTCTGACCCGTTTCATGAAATATTACTCACCGTTTTGGGGTCCCAAAGCGATTTCCATGGTTGTTGAACCCCAAGGTGCACTTAAGTTTAGGTCATCAACAATCGCCGTTTGGGCCGATTCTGGCCCGTTTCTTGGACTATTACTTAGTTTTGGGGGTCCCGGAGTGATTTCCACAATTTGCGAACCCCGTGGTGCGTTTATGTGTCGGTCACCGTTTTGGGGTCCCAGAGCGATTTCCATGGTTGTTCAACCCCAAGGTGCACTCACGTGTCAGTCATCAACACTCACAGTTTCGGCCGATTCTAGCTTGTTTCGTGGACTATTACTCACTATTTTGGCGTCCCGGAGTGATTTCCATGGTTAACAAACTGCGGGGTGCGTTTACGTGTCGGTCATCAACACTCACAGTTTTGGCCGATTCTGATGCGTTTTGTGGACTTTTACTCATCGTTTTGGGGTCCCAAAGTGATTTCCATAATTGTTGAACCCAAGGTGCGCTTACGTGTCGGTCATTAACACTCACAGTTTTGGCCAATTCTGACCCGTTTCGTGGACTACTACTCACTATTTTGGGGTCCCGGAGTGATTTCACGAGTAAC
>NC_041389.1:8113775-8114642 GCF_002162155.2 Triticum dicoccoides
TTTACGTGTCTGTCATCAACACTCATGGTTTTGGCCGAGTCTGGCCCGTTTCATGGACTATTACTCACTGTTTTTGGAGCCACGGAGTGATTTCCACGATTAACGAACCCCAGGGTGCGTTTACGTGTCGGTCATCAACACTCGCGGTTTTTGTCGATTCTGACCCGTTTCGTGGACTATTACTCACCATTTTGTGATCCCAGAGCAATTTCCATGGTTGTTGAACCCCAAGGTGCGCTTACGTGTAGGTCATCAACAATCGCAGTTTGGGCCGATTCTGGCCCATTTCTTGGACTATTATTTAGTTTTGGGGTTCCCGGAGTGATTTCCATGATTTACGAACCCCGTGGTGCATTAATGTGTCGGTCATCAATAATCACAATTTTGGCCGATTCTGGTCCGTTTCGTGCACAATTACTAACCGTTTTGGGGTCCCAGAGCGATTTCCATGGTTGTTCAACCCCAAGGTGCACTCACGTGCCGGCCATCAACACTCACAGTTTTGTCCAATTCTGGCCCGTTTTGTGGACTATTACTCACTGTTTTGGCGTCCCGAAGAGATTTCCACGATTAACGAACCGCGGGGTGCGTTTACGTGTCAGTCATCAACACTCACAATTTTGGCCAATTCTTTCCTGTTTCATGGACTACTACTCACTGTTTTGGGGCCCTGGAGTGATTTCCACGATTAACGAACCCCGAGGTGCGCTTACTTGTCGGTGATCAACACTCGCGGTTTTTGTCGATTCTGACCCGTTTCATGAAATATTACTCACCGTTTTGGGGTCCCAAAGTGATTTCCATGGTTGTTGAACCCCAAGGTGCACTTAAGTTTAGGTCATCAACAATCGCAGTTTGGGCCGATTC
>NC_041389.1:8114739-8115168 GCF_002162155.2 Triticum dicoccoides
ATGTTTCGTGGACTATTACTCACTATTCTGGGGTCCCGGAGTGATTTCCATGGTTAACGAACTGCGGGGTGCGTTTACGTGTCGGTCATCAACACTCACAGTTTTGGCCGATTCTGACGCGTTTTGTGGACTTTTACTCATCGTTTTGGGGTCCCAAAGTGATTTCCATAATTGTTGAACCCAAGGTGCGCTTACGTGTCGGTCATTAACACTCACAGTTTTGGCCAATTCTGACCCGTTTCGTGGACTATTACTCACTATTTTGGGGTCCCGGAGTGATTTCACGATTAACGAACCGCGGGGTGCGTTTACGTGTCGGTCATCAACACTCACAGTTTTGGCCGATTCTGGCCCGTTTCATGGACTATTACTCACTGTTTTGGGGTCCGAGAGTGATTTCCACGATTAACGAACCCCGGGGTGCGTTTA
>NC_041389.1:8117135-8121686 GCF_002162155.2 Triticum dicoccoides
ATTTTGTGATCCGAGAGCGATTTCCATGGTTGTTGAACCCCAAGGTGCGCTTACGTGTAGGTCATCAACACTCACCGTTTTGGCCGATTCTTTCCTGTTTCATGGGCTACTACTCACTGCTTTGGGGCCCTGGAGTGATTTCCACGATTAACGAACCCCGGGGTGCGCTTACTTGTCGGTGATCAACACTCGTGGTTTTTGTCGATTCTGACCCGTTTCGTGAAATATTACTCACCGTTTTGGGGTCCCAAAGCGATTTCCATGGTTGTTGAACCCCAAGGTGCACTTAAGTGTAGGTCAACAACAATCGCAGTTTGGGCCGATTATGGCCTGTTTCTTGGACTATTACTTAGTTTTGGGGGTCCTAGAGTGATTTCCACAATTTGCGAACCCCGTGGTGCATTTATGTGTCGATCATCAACACTCACAATTTTGGCCGATTGTGGTCCATTTCATGTACTATTACTCACCGTTTTGGGGTCCCAGAGCGATTTCCATGGTTGTTGAACCCCAAGGTGCACTCACGTGTCAGTCATCAACGCTCACAATTTCGGCCGATTCTGGCTTGTTTCGTGGACTATTACTCACTGTTTTGGGGTCCCGGAGTGATTTCCACGGTTAACGAACCGCGGGGTGCATTTACGTGTCGGTCATCAACACTCACAGTTTTGGCCGATTCTGGCCCGTTTTGTGGTGTATTACTCACTGTTTTGGGGTCCCGGGGTGATTTCCATGATTAACGAACCGCGGAGTGCGTTTACGTGTCGGTTATCAACACTCACGATTTTGGCTGATTCTGGCCCGTTTCATGGACTATTACTCACTGTTTTGGAGCCCCGGAGTAATTTCCATGATTAACGAACCCCGGGGTGCGCTTACCTGTCTGGTATCAACTCTCGCGGTTTTGTCGATTCTGACCCGTTTCATGGAATATTACTCACCGTTTTGTGGTCCGAAAGCGATTTCCATCATTGTTGAACCCCAAGGTGCCCTTAAGTGTAGGTTATCAACAATCGCAGTTTGGGCTGATTCTGGCCCGTTTCTTGGACTATTACTTAGTTTTGGGGTTCCCGGAGTGATTTCCACGATTTATGAACCCCGTGGTGCATTAATGTGTCGGTCATCAATAATCACAATTTTGGCCGATTCTGGTCCGTTTCGTGCACAATTACTCACCGTTTTGGGGTCCCAGAGCGATTTCGATGGTTGTTCAACCCCAAGGTGCACTCACGTGCCGGCCATCAACACTCGTAGTTTTGGCCAATTCTGGCCCGTTTCGTGGACTATTACTCACTGTTTGGCGTCCCGAAGAGATTTCCACGATTAACGAACCGCGGGGTGCGTTTACGTGTCAGTCATCAACACTCATAGTTTTGGCCGATTCTGGCCCGTTTCGTGGACTATTACTCACTGTTTTGGGGTCCGAGAGTGATTTCCACGATTAACGAACCCCAGGGTGCGTTTACGTGTCGCTCATGAACACTCACAGTTTTGGCCGATTCTGGCCCGTTTCGTGGATTATTACTCACTGTTTTGGGGTCCCGGTGTGATTTCCACGATTAACCAACCGCAGGGTGCGTTTACGTGTCACTCATCAACACTCACAATTTTGGCCGATTCTTTCCTGTTTCATGGGCTACTACTCACTGTTTTGGGGCCCTGGAGTGATTTCCACGATTAACGAACCCCGGGGTGCGCTTACTTGTCGGTGATCAACACTCGCGGTTTTTGTCGATTCTGACCCGTTTCGTGAAATATTACTCACCGTTTTGTGGTCCCAAAGCGATTTCCATGGTTGTTGAACCCCAACGTGCACTTAAGTGTAGGTCAACAACAATCGCAGTTTGGGCCGATTATGGCCCGTTTCTTGGACTATTACTTAGTTTTGGGGGTCCCGGAGTGAATTCCACAATTTGCGAACCCCGTGGTGCGTTTATGTGTCGGTCATCAACACTCACAATTTTGGCCGATTGTGGTCCATTTCGTGTACTATTACTCACCGTTTTGGGGTCCCAGAGCGATTTCCAAGGTTGTTGAACCCCAAGGTGCACTCACGTGTCAGTCATCAACGCTCACAGTTTCGGCCGATTCTGGCTTGTTTCGTGGACTATTACTCACTGATTTGGTGTCCCGGAGTGATTTCCACGGTTAACGAACCGCGGGGTGCGTTTACGTGTCGGTCATCAACACTCACAGTTTTGGCCGATTCTGGCCCGTTTTGTGGTGTATTACTCACTGTTTTGGGGTCCCGGGGTGATTTCCACGATTAACGAACGGCGGAGTGCGTTTACGTGTCGGTTATCAACACTCACGATTTTGGCCGATTCTGGCCCGTTTCATGGACTATTACTCACTGTTTTGGAGCCCCGGAGTAATTTCCATGATTAACGAACCCCGGGGTGCGCTTACCTGTCTGGGATCAACACTCGCGGTTTTGTCGATTCTGACCCGTTTCATGGAATATTACTCACCGTTTTGGGGTCCGAAAGCGATTTCCATCATTGTTGAACCCCAAGGTGCCCTTAAGTGTAGGTTATCAACAATCGCAGTTTGGGCTGATTCTGGCCCGTTTCTTGGACTATTACTTAGTTTTGGGGTTCCCGGAGTGATTTCCACGATTTATGAACCCCGTGGTGCATTAATGTGTCGGTCATCAATAATCACAATTTTGGCCGATTCTTGTCCGTTTCGTGCACAATTACTCACCGTTTTGGGGTCCCAGAGCGATTTCGATGGTTGTTCAACCCCAAGGTGCACTCACGTGCCGGCCATCAACACTCGTAGTTTTGGCCAATTCTGGCCCGTTTCGTGGACTATTACTCACTGTTTGGCGTCCCGAAGAGATTTCCACGATTAACGAACCGCGGGGTGCGTTTACGTGTCAGTCATCAACACTCACAGTTTTGGCCGATTCTGGCCCGTTTCGTGGACTATTACTCACTGTTTTGGGGTCCGAGAATGATTTCCACGATTAACGAACCCCAGGGTGCGTTTACGTGTCGCTCATGAACACTCACAGTTTTGGCCGATTCTGGCCCGTTTCGTGGATTATTACTCACTGTTTTGGGGTCCCGGTGTGATTTCCACGATTAACGAACCGCAGGGTGCGTTTACGTGTCACTCATCAACACTCACAATTTTGCCCGATTCTTTCCTGTTTCATGGGCTACTACTCACTGTTTTGGGGCCCTGGAGTGATTTCCACGATTAACGAACCCCGGGGTGCGCTTACTTGTCGGTGATCAACACTCGCGGTTTTTGTCGATTCTGACCCGTTTCGTGAAATATTACTCACCGTTTTGTGGTCCCAAAGCGATTTCCATGGTTGTTGAACCCCAAGGTGCACTTAAGTGTAGGTCAACAACAATCGCAGTTTGGGCCGATTATGGCCCGTTTCTTGGACTATTACTTAGTTTTGGGGGTCCCGGAGTGAATTCCACAATTTGCGAACCCCGTGGTGCGTTTATGTGTCGGTCATCAACACTCACAATTTTGGCCGATTGTGGTCCATTTCGTGTACTATTACTCACCGTTTTGGGGTCCCAGAGCGATTTCCATGGTTGTTGAACCCCAAGGTGCACTCACGTGTCAGTCATCAACGCTCATAGTTTCGGCCGATTCTGGCTTGTTTCGTGGACTATTACTCACTGTTTTGGTGTCCCGGAGTGATTTCCACGGTTAACGAACCGCGGGGTGCGTTTACGTGTCGGTCATCAACACTCACAGTTTTGGCCGATTCTGGCCCGTTTTGTGGTGTCTTACTCACTGTTTTGGGGTCCCGGGGTGATTTCCACGATTAACGAACCGCGGAGTGCGTTTACATGTCGGTTATCAACACTCACGATTTTGGCCGATTCTGGCCCGTTTCATGGACTATTACTCACTGTTTTGGAGCCCCGGAGTAATTTCCATGATTAACGAACCCCGGGGTGCGCTTACTTGTCTGGTATCAACACTCGCGGTTTTGTTGATTCTGACCCGTTTCGTGGAATATTACTCACCGTTGTGGGGTCCGAAAGCGATTTCCATCGTTGTTGAACCCCAAGGTGCGCTTAAGTGTAGGTCATCAATAATCGCAGTTTGGGCTGATTCTGGCCCGTTTCTTGGACTATTACTTAGTTTTGGGGGTCCCGGAGTGATTTCCACGATTTATGAACCCTCGTGTGCGTTTACGTGTCGGTCATCAACACTCAGAGTTTTGGCCAATTCTGACGCGTTCCGTGGACTTTTACTCACCGTTTTGGGGTCCCAAAGCGATTTCCATGGTTGTTGAACCCCAAGGTGCACTTAAGTGTAGGTCATCAACAATGTAATTTGGGCCGATTATGGCCTGTTTCTTGGACTATTACTTAGTTTTGGGGGTCCCGGAGTGATTTCCACAATTTGCGAACCCCGTGGTGCGTTTATGTGTCGGTCATCAACACTCACAATTTTGGCCGATTCTGGTCCGTTTCGTGGACTATTACTCACCGCTTTGGGGTCCCAGAGCAATTTCCATGGTTGTTGAACCCCAAGGTGCACTCACGTGTCGGTCATCAACGCTCACACTTT